>NW_012123043.1:7293972-7309309 GCF_000951035.1 Colobus angolensis palliatus
AAGAAAGAAAGAAAGAAAGAAAGAAAGAAAGAAAGAAAGAAAGAAAGAAAGAAAGAAAGAAAGAAAGAAAGAAAAGAAAGAAAGAAAGAAAGAAGTCAATTATAAAAAGTAAAGAGGTTCAGTGTTTCCTAACCCAAATTGTACTTCAGACAAGTTCCTCATCCATATTATCAGGGTGCCCCAGAAGTGAGTGACAAAGCAACATCTCCAAGGAGGAAAGCAGAGGACAGACAAGATGTGATCCAACCCCATCCTGCCAGTCCTTCAGCCAGTGACTGGGAAGCAGGGATCCTGGCTCTGAGCCAGAAGGTAGAGAAACAAGCTGAAATCTAGCCCAGGAAAAGATGTGGGTGTGAGAGTTCCGTCATAACCAGAGTTCCCGCACCTCATACCTTGTATGTCACCCCCTCCCCAAGCACAACGCCTGGAGAAGGTGAGGAAGGCGACTTACCGAGCACCAACTCTTTCAAGACATTATGTTAATTGCTGTGGGGAGATACACATTTATCAGTGAGAAAGACATGCGGATGGAATATTTCAGAACAACTTCTATTTCCAACCAGCTGATTCAGTCAATTAAAGGACACTTTAAAAAATATAACTTAATAAGTGTAAGTGTTGATGACTTTGGCCTTGATTCTGACAACACCAAATCTGGAAGACACTGGGCCCGATTGGGATGCTTTCTATTTTGATACAAGAAAGTCCTTCCTTCCCGAGGTCTAGACGCTCTCCGTCTCCATGCTTACCACTCTACCCACTCCCTGCCGGACTTTCCTAACAAGGAGGCCAGGACAGCTTGACCACACACAGCCCATCAGAGGGTGCCTGATCCCCTATGTCTGCCAGCCCAGGCGTCCTTGCTCAGCCCCTTGGCCCCACTCCCTTTGAGGTTTCTTTCCACTGAGAACCCTCCCCACACTCCCCATCTCTGCTGTGCCTCTTTCCAGAGGTCTCAGGTTCTCTTCTTCCCGCTCCCCTCAGGTCTGGATGCCACCATGAGGCAGATGTCACAGGATCTCCCCATTACACTCCCTCAGCGCCCACGTGCACTGTGACCTGGGCTCAGCCTCACCCACAGCACAAGTACTAGAGAGCTGGTGGAGGAGGGGGCACTCTAGCATTTCCCTGAAAAGAACAGCAGGGGCACCAACGACTCCTCCTGTCCCATCTTCCCCCACACTCTGTTCTGCTTCCCCCGATCCCGGAGCAGGCTCCCCCCAACAAAGTTACTGGAGCAAACCCTCCTTTCTCTGCTGAGTCACTTGACCTTAATGGTAAGAGACCAGAGGCCCTGGAGAAAATCAGCTCACCTAACTTCCCAGTTGCTCTCCATGCTCACATCTGAAAACACTAAGAAAAGTGACCCTGTTACAGGGGTAGCAAGGAAGAGCAGAAAGGTAGCAGAAAGGTGTGGAGAGGAGTACAGGGAAAAGAAGAGAATGAGTGAAGTTCACCCTGCTAGCCACCACCAGATGGTTAAGCTGGCTTTAAGTGAGGACACTTGGTTTCTGGATTGAGAGAAGGCCTGTTCTGCATAAGGGAAGCTAAGATTTCTAGAGGAGCTGCTGCCCCATTGGATAGCCCCCTCCTCAATCGCAAGTGGGCAGCAGGGAGCAAGGAAGACTACTGGTACTGGGTGTGGTCTCTGATTCTCCCTCCACCCTAGCTCTGCCTCTAAGCCCTGCCTCAGCTGCTTTGTGACTAGATTTCTGCACTGTCTGAAGGCCCCCTTGATTATACCTAGAGCCGCTGACCGGCCCTCTCTGTATGCATGGGAACATGAGAGCAGCAAACACTCTCACTCTCACTGCCCCCTAGAGGAGGCAGCATCTGCCACCTGCCTCTTTCAGAACAGGGGGTCTGGGCACCTGGGGAGGGGTGGCCATTTGGGCAGCTCTGAGCCACCACAAATGAGCCATGACCACAGGGGGAGCCATGACAAACTGGAGTCAAATAAATAACCACATCCCTCACCTCCATTGCTCTTACTGGCTAATACACACCCACACTCACAGTTGGGTCACATGATGGGCAAGAAGATGGCTCAGCAGGAAACACAGAAACATCCATAAATTCTAATTCTGATTCCTCCCTCACTTCCCAATGTAGCCATGGGTAAGTGGCCCATCATCTCAGAAATAGACTCTTCCAAGGCAATCAAAGGTCACCCTGGACAAGCTGGGGGAATAGAGCATATTGAGTAGGTAGATGGCAGAGTATATGGATGCAGAGATTAGGGGTTCCCATGAGAAAGATATTCATCCAACTTCACAGTGTAAATCAGTTCTTCTTGAAGCACTGGGCATGCTCTTCTTGCCGGCTGGTACCATCCTGAAGTACCGATTCTCCTTATCAGAAACCCACCATCTCCCCAGCCTCTACTCACCCAGCTGGAGCTAGAAACGTACATCCCACCTGAATTTCAGCGGAATTCCTAGTCGCACACACCCACTACCCTGGCCTGTAACACCACGTGTTACAGAGGCACCAAGAGCCGGAAATGCCAAATCAAGAGCCTGGACAAGATACCTTCTGGCTGCTCTCATTTTTACAGTTGGAAATGCTGCTTAAAGCAGTGGGTGCTGAGTAAATTAACAAGAAGCCTACAGAGACAAGGACACAGCTACAGCTGAAGCTTCTTGACGCTCTGCAACCTCCTCCCCAAGCCACGGGCCCTAATTCAGCCATCAGTCACCCCTCAGCCCTCCCTTCAACACAGGGCAGGTCGGGCAGCTTGAAGCTGAAAAGAGAGTACGCCCAAACAGCAAGGAAATGTCTCCCAGCCATAAATGCCTCGCCCGTTCTCCTGTTTGCAAAAGGCAAAGTCCATGTGGGAAGGGCAGGAACGGTATCAGCTACTAAACCCCACAAAAACCAACCCAGTCCTGAGAGACGGACACACAGGCTAAATTCACACAGCACAGCTGAGAATGGAACCGAGCAGTGTGGATTCCTTCATTCGCTCCTGCTTCTCATTCCAGGCCCTATCTTTATTTTATCACAATAAATATTTATAGGGTCAGCATTCGACCTGGGTATTCCACAGCCACTCACGCCCCTCTCGCTCCAGCCACTCCCAACCTCAGCCACCTGGTGCCAAACCCCCCTGCGGCCTCCCCCACCGCGCTGACCTTAGCCTGTGCTCAAGGCCACACTTGGCAGGCATCCTGCTGTCATCTCCATTGTCAGATGGGAGACAGACAATGAGAAACGGGCTTCTCTGGGGACTGATTTAAGGCTTTCCTGTCAAAAAACCTCCCAGAAGCCTGAGGCCCCTAGGCATGGCCTGGGCCCCTGACACCAAGTCTGCCCTCACAGTGAGGTCCAGTCGCTTGGCAGCCAGAACAGCTTGTCAGGAGGGGTTAGCTTCAGCCTCGCAGCTAGCCTCACCCATGCTCCCCGGCTGACTCCCCTCAGACCCAGAGGGAACACCCAGACTGCTTCAAGCTTGGCCTTCTCTTTTCGCAGCTCTCCTCAGTCCCCGCCTCTGCAGTCCCTAAGACAGCAGACAAGAGGAGCCTGAGTTCTAGGCCTGGCTCCAGGCCCTCAGTTTTAAGGGGGCCAGGACAGACACCTGGGAACCGTTTGGATCTTAAGATCTCTGTTTCTCTCCCTATAAGAATCCTTGAGTTCTTGGCCAGATGCGGTGGCTCATGCCTATAATCCCGGCACTTTGGGAGGCCAAGGCAGGCGGATCATCTGAGGTCAGGAGTTCGAGACCAGCCTGGCCAATATGGCGAAACCTCGTCTCTACTAAAAGTACAAAAAAATTAGCCAGGCGTGGTGGTGTGTGCCTGTAATCCCAGCTACTTGGGAGGCTGAGGCAGGAGAATCACTTGAACCCAGGAGCCAGAGGTTGCAGTGAGCTGAGATCGTGCCACTGCACTCCAGCCTGGGCAACAAAGCAGAATTCCATCTCAAAAAAAAACAGATTCCTTGAGTTCTCCTCACAGCAGGAATAAAACTGGGCAGCAGATTCAGCAGGTGTAGGCGTGGGCTGTGGACCTGAGCAACAGAGACCCAGCTCGAGCGTTAGCTCTGGGACTTGCTGCCTCTGGCCCTGGGCAAGTCATGAGACTTCTGAGTCTTGGCGACCTCATAGATCAGAGTGGCGAGGATCCCCCAGATGACAGTACCTGGAAGGTGAGAGCAGTGGGAGGGCCTATACATACCTGAAGAGCCTTAGTGTGCATGCTCTCTCAGTATTTCTCAAACTGAAAGAAGTGACTCATCTGTCAGTGTGAAAGCAAGTTGAAGAGTGAAGACAATCTTTAAAAATAAATATGTATAGGCCAGACAAGACTGCAATATGACATGCACCACTTACAGTAAGCGTAACACACATGTACTCCTGGAATGTGTTTCTACTGGTTGCAGTCAAAAATTTCGATGTCTTCCTTTTAAAACATTTTGAACAGGCACAGTTGTTCATGTCTATAATCCCAGCACTTTGGTAAACTGAGGCAGACGGATCACTTGAGCCCAGAAGTTCAAGACCAGCCTGGGCAACATGGCAAAACGATCTCTACCAAAAAATACAAAAATCAGCTGGGTACAGTGGCGAGCACCTGTAGTCCCAGCTCCTTGGGAGCCCGAGGTGGGAGGATGGCTTGAGCAAGGGAGGTCGAGGCTGCAATGAGCTATGATCTCACCAGGACACTCCAGTATGGCTGACAGAGTGAGACCATGTCTCAAAAAAAAACAAAAAAAAAAACAAAAAAAAAACCCTTTCTTGCTCTTGCAGATGTTTCCACCTGTGTAACTTGCTATCTGCCCTCAGCAGAGTGAGCTAGTAAACTCCTTGAGGTAAGAGCCATGTCTCTAATTTCTCAAGAATTCTAGCCATGCCACCACCATCCCCTCTGCAAGGCTGGGCTCAGAGCAGGGGTGGCCTCTGGTACAAGCTGTTCACAGGCTGGAAAGCAGCCACCGAATCAAAAATCACTATGGAAGGAGAGGAAGGAAACCCACTGCTGACAGTACCAGGCACAGCCCCCAAACATAGGCCCTGGAGGTCCAAGTCCCCTCCATTTTACAGATGAGGAAACCAAAGCTCAAAGAGGTAAAGTTGTCTGGGAGATGGGGGGTGGGGGAAGGACCAGGAGTGACGTACTGGTTTGGATGGCCCCTGGTTTTATCACTGCCAGGGTTAGCTCCTGAGCCGCCTTGTCAAATCCCCTAAACGTCCCATGAGGGCCAAGATGATTCACACTGCAAAACATACACACAAAGGATCGGAAACAGCACAACATTCTTTCCTACCTGCCTTTTTCTGGCTTTCCCAGTCCCATGAGGGAGAGAGGAGAGGGTTGTGCTGGGGGCATCTGGGATCTGTCTTCCTCCTTGTCCAGCCCTTGTCCTTCTCTGCCTCTTTTGAGGCTGACTTCCCCCAGCTCACCACCCTCCTCTCCGAACGCCAGCTAACCGGTTACCCGGGCAACCCAGCTGGGAGGCCGCCAGTTACCACGGCAACCCAGCATGGCCGCCAGGCTGCCTTGCTTAGGAAGGTCAGGGGACCAGCCGGGCTACCGAGCAGCTGGGATGCTGCTGGCAGGACTGGCAGGGGGAGTGGGGTGTGGGGGGAAGGTGGCCTACGTGCCTGAGATAACTAAGTTCCTGCTGTCAGGGGCCACCTTTCCCTTTGACATGTTTCCCATGAAGCAGGCTCCCCCAACTTGGGCATGAACCACAAGCCGTCCTCCCCAGTTGCATCACCCAAGCTGAACCTGACCCCTCCCACCTTCTCTACAGAGTTCCAGTCACCTCATCTCCAGGAAGGCTTCTCAGACTGAGCAGCAGCCAGCTGTCACTCAGCCTAACCCCAGGCCCTCTCACCCTCCGCCCTTCCTGAGCATATCTGGGAGTCCACACACATGCAACACACGTGTGTCAGCATGCAGATGTGGTCTCTCTGTGAAATATGTTGGCAAAAATCATAAGGAAGAGCTAATATTTTCTAGTACTTACTATGTGCCTAGCATGTTGTAGGTGTCTTGTGTGAAATTTCTCAACTGAGCCACACAACAAGCGTATTATCCTCACTTCACAGATAGAGCCTGAGACTTACAGAAGGTGAGGGACTTACTCAAGGCTGAATGGGTACTAACCAGCAAAGAGAGGGTGAGGCTGTGTAGGGGCCAGAATTCCTTCAGAGTTCCTTCAGCTCCTGCCCTCCCCAAGCTCCCCCCACCAACCAATCCCCGTCCTGGTTTCAAGGTGACATTTTGAACTTTTATTAAGTTATTAAGTTTCATCATGCCTGACATGGTGAAAACTCATCTCTGCTAAAAATACAAAAATCAGCAGGCGTGGTGGTGCACATCTGTAATTCCAGCTACTCAGGAGGCTGAGGCAGGAGAATCGCTTGAACCTGGGAGGCGGAGGTTGCAGTGAGCCGAGATCTCGCTACTGCACTCCAGCCTGGGTGACAGAGCGAGACTCCGTCTCAAAAAAAAGAAAAAAAAAAATATTTAGGCCGGGTGTGGTGGCTCACACCTGTAATCCCAGCACTTCCAAGGCCAAGGCAGGCAGATCACTTGAGGCCAGGAGTTCGAGACCAGCCTGGCCAACATGGTGAAACCCCATCTCTACTAAAAATACAAAAATTAGCCTGGCATGGTGGCACGTGCCTTGTAATCCCAGCTACTCAGGAGGCTGAAGCAGGAGAATTGCTTGAACCCAGGAGACAGAGCTTGCAGTGAGCCAAGATTGCACCACTGCACTCTAGCCTGGGCCATAGAGCAAGAAAGAAAGAAAGAAAGAAAAAAAAGGACTATCCAATGCCAGACATTTTCTTCATATTATTTTATTTCATTTCATCCTCACCTCTGAGAAGACTTCAGTCTCCTAACAGGATAGCTTAGGAAACAGAGACCCAGAGAAGTTAAGTAATTTTCCCAAGCTGAGACCCGGCTTAAGGTTCCTGCCTCGGGGAACCCCCTAGGAGAGCCTATCCTTTTCTTTTTTGGCCTCCAACATGTGTAGCATATGTCTCTATCATATACGGCATGGTCGTTTGTTCACTCATCTGCTCCCTTACAAGACTGTGAGTTTAAAACTTTATTTCTGACCGGGCACAGTGGCTCATGCCTGTAGTCCCAATACTTTGGGAGGCCGAGGCAGGAGGATCACTTGAGCCCAGGAGTTTAAGACCAGCCTGGGCAACAAAGTGAGACTCAGTCTGTATGAAAAATAAAATAATTAGCCAGGTGTGGTGGTGCACGCCTGTGGTCCCAGCTACTCAGGAGGCTGAGGTGGGAGGACTGCATGAGCCTAGGAGGTCGAGACTACAGTGAACTATGATTGTGCCACTGCATTCCAGCCTGGGAGACAGAGTGAGACCCCATGTCAAAAATAAATAAATCAAAATAAAAATCATTTTTGCAACCTAGTACCTGCCTGGTACATAAAGAACATGCAGTAAGTATGTACCCAAAGAAAATGGTAGGACCAGGTTCCCAAGTTCTACTCACCACTTAATTCCATGCTGTCTCTACCACATCACCCTGTCTCATTTACTCAGCCAATCAAAAAGCAGTTACTAACCATTTTGTGCCTGGCTCTGTGTGAAACATCACAGATACAAATAAGACAAATCAGGCCATCTCTTGCCTTGAAAAAGTACAGAGGAGTGAGAGGCAAGACTGAGGAGAATAGGGAATAAATTCCCCACCACTGCCCCCATCCAAGGCTTTCTCATGAGTGTTTCTCTGTGCCCGCTCCTTGGGCCTAACCCTCCCATCCAAAGCTTCATATATCCAACCAACATTTGTTGAGCACCTACTGTGTGCTAAATACTGCCCTCTAATCACTCATAGTTGGGGGGAGAGTTGGCAGGATTAGATGACAATGGAGTCAGGAATTACTGGACAGTAGAGAAGTGATTGAGAAGGTCAGAGTCCAAGAAGCAGTGGCCAGGACCACCGGGAGCATATGGAGAACTTTAAAGAGCTTTCACATTTGATGTGATCGTGGACTTTCAGGTCACATTGCTTCATATTCATACCTACTTCCTACACTAACTCATTTGATCCTTGGTGATGAGGGCAGGGCGGGAATTATTATTCCCATTTTAGAGATGAAGATACTGAGGCTCAGAAGGGGAAGAGCATTGGGTTAGGAGGAGGAAACCTGGGTTCTAGACCTCACTTGTCATTCGAACAGTTCTCAGCACTACGCCTCTATCACCACACTCCCACCCGCACCACCCGACCAAAGCAGGTTTTTCTTCCCTGCTCCCATCCCCTTCAATTCCCCAGTGAGACAGCCCCGGTTTCAAGTGACGTTAGCAGGATTACTGGATAGCCTGGATCCAGTCCCTGGATAGCCCATTGCTGCTCATGTGATCCCAGGAACCAAGCAAAACCAGAACAATGACCGCATCACCTGAGGCTAGGTAGAATTTAAGAGGCTAATTGCAAGCATTTGGCTAATTAAAAGCAAATTGGCACCTGCAATTATAGATGCCTGTTCTTCTCAAGTCATGATGAGCCAGACTGGGTGGACACGATGACGTCAGAGCTAAGGAGGGACCTCACCTCCTCCTTAAGGAGGGCCCTAGGCTGTCTCACTGCAGAAGTGGAGCTCCAACTAACCGGAGGAAGTCATAGCTGAAACCAGTGTGGACCAGCTACCCTGAAGCCTCAGCACTGATGCATGTTTATCAGATCAGCACTGGCACCTCCAGCTCTATTTCCTGAATTCACGCATTAAGGATCAATCCTCTACAGAGACTAAGTGGGTGACCTGGGAGGAATTGACAGTATCCCTGAATACCAGCTACCCCTAAACACATTTCCCACCAATCCACCTCAGCACCTGTCTGGTCTTTGAGTTAAAGCCTTGCCTTCTGAAACATGATGTTCAGTAACTGACATTTGTGTGGTTATTCTCAGTTTACAAAGCACTTCCATGTATATTACTCACCTAGGTATCAGCTAGGTAGGTGGTAGTGATACAAACTCCAGTTCTCAGGCTAAGAAGTGAAAGCTCAGAAGGATTAAGTAACTTCTGCAAATCATATGGCTACTACTTGGGCCAGGATTTGAACCCATGTCTTCAAATTCCAGATGAGCCTTCTCTCCACGACCACAGCAGGAGCTAACACATGGATCATAATTAGTTTACCAGATCAGCTTGTGCTACTTTTGAAAGTGCAAAGAGGTCTCATGGGAATGAGAAATGCTGGGTAGATTTGACAAGGAAGAAATCCAAGACAGGATGTGCACATGGCCATGCAGGGGCATGGACAGGGGCTACAGGAGTACCAGCTCCAGCTCCTATAAGCCAGGAGACACTAGAGGCCCAACTCCCTTCATCCATGCACCTGCCAGAGGAAGCCCCCAGCAATTGTACCATTCCAGGGGATTCTCCTGGAGGAAGTGGCTGCCCTGGGCATGTGTGTGGCCACCTCACCACATTCTGTGCCAGTGAGGCCACAGTTCATGTGGGAGCCCCAGGAAAGCTCAAGAAAGAACTTGAGGGTCTTTGGAGGAACAGGGGCACTTAGCCTTGAACAAGGAGACTTGGGAGGGCTTGGAGGGAGATAGATGATGATATCTATCTTCAGATATCTATGTTTCTCATGCAAATCAACAAGGTAATAATAACAAACACATTTGTCACTTATTCTGCTCAGCAGGATTCTATGTGCTTTGCATATGTAACCTCATTTATCTTCACAAGAAGCATTATCTTCATTTTACAAATGGAGAAACTGAGGCACAGAGCAGTAAAGCCACTGTTAGTATCATATTACTGGTAAATGGTAGATTCCAGATTCAACCTGAGTTTGACCCCGTAACTATGTTTTGTTTGTTTGTTTGTTTGTTTGTTTGTTTGTTTGTTTTGAGACAGAGTTTTGCTCTGCCACCCAGGCTGGAGTACAGTGGCACGATCTCAGCTCACTGCAACCTCCGCTCCCAGGTTCAATCGATTCTCTTGCCTCAGCCTCCCAAGTAGGTGGGATTACAGGAACCCACCACCACACCTAGCTAATTTTTGTATTTTTAGTAGAGACAGCATTTCACCATGTTGACCAAGCTAGTCTCAAACTCCTGGCTTCAAGTGATCCACCCCCTTCAGCCTCCCAAAGTGCTGGGATTACAGGCGTGAGCCACTGTGCCCGGCCAACTGTGATCTTAATGACTCTGCACACACAGCCTTTTAAGAAAAGCCAAAGACTCAAACACACAAATATGTTTATTATATGGACATATTATATATTGCATTGCTATTAATACGGACAATGTCACATTTGATAAGTCTCTTTTTAAAAATTGTATGTCTCGCTCCCAATCAAACAAATGGATTGAAACAATACATGAAAACCATGAAAAAGATTGTAATACTCAATGTTGATGCTCATGGCACAAAAATCCATTCTCAGACACAGCTGCTGGGAATGTAAATTAGTGCTTTTGAACAAGGAATTTGGCAAAATATTTTAATAACGTAGCAATTTCACTTCTAGAAATGCAACCTAAGGGAAAAAATTATTGATAAGTGTGAAGATTCAAATACTTATATGTTCATTGTAGCCTTGTTTATAAAAGTAGAAAATTGGAAATACCTAGTTTAACATAGGGGTTAAATCAACAAATAAATTGAAAAGATATGTGATGAATATGAGGCAGCCACTTTAAAATGATGTTGTAAAGGCCAGAGGTGGTGGTTCACGCCTGTAATCCCAGCACTTTGGGAGGCAGATGTGGGTGGATCACTTGAGCCCAGGAGTTCAAGACCAGCCTGGCCAACATGGAGAAACCCTGTCTCTACCAAAAATACATAAAATTAGCCAGGTATGGTGACATGCACCTGTAGACCCAGCCACTTGGGAGGCTGAGGTAGGAGGATCGCTTAAGCCCAAGAGGTTGAGACTGCAGTGAGCAGAGACTGCACCATAGCACTCTAGCCTGGACAACAGAACAAGGCCCTGTCTCTAGTAATAATAATAATAATGCTGTAAAATAATATTTAATAATATGAAAAAATGCTTTCCATTTAACTGACAATAATACACATCTGGGCCAAGATTTTAATGATATATATACATATTGTGATGATAAATCTAGACATATATTCATGCGTGAATTCATAAAAGTACAAATATACCAAAATTAAAATTATATATCAAATCTATGGGTAATTCTTAACTTTTCTTTAGGTTTTCCTACATTTCTAAATGACAATGTATTACTTTTATACTCACAGAATAATAATTCTTTTAATGTATACCCTTCATCATATTAATTCTATGCCTTGGAATTTATCCTAAGTCACCCAAATCACAGAAAGAGCCTTACGAACAAAAATGTTCCTCCTGTGCTATCTGTAAAAGGAAAATAAGGTAACAACTTAAATGTCCAGTACAGAAATGATCATGTAAAATACAGCACATCCACACACTGACTATTATATACTATTTTAATCAAAAGAAAACTATTTTTATCACCATGTAAAAGAGAGAGGTGACTTGTTCTGCACAGCTTCAAAGAATCAGAACCAGAGGGTGGAACTTAGAAGTCGGCAGATTTTGATTCAACATAGAAGAATGTTCCAACCACAGAGGAAGCTGCCTTGTGAGGTAATGAGCTCCCTGTCACTGAAATTATCCAAGTGAGGCTGCTGCTTCTGTCAGGGAGGCTGAGGAAGGCTCATCTGGATGTGGAGGGAGTCTGGACTAGATAGTCTCTGAGGGGCGTCTGAAGGCTGTGGGTGCTGAGCAGGAGCCCCCTGAACAGAGAGATAGCCGAGAGAAGGCTTCCACTCAGCCCACCCTCAACTTCTGTTCCTTCTGCTCCCACTTACTCTAAATGTCTCCCAAAATACAGTCGTTTTTTCCTCTCTGAATGTGCTTTAAGCGGTTGGAGACTGGCCTGCTAAAGTCCCCTCATTAAGCCCTGGCTTCCAGAGCCCCTTTGCCTCACCCCAGAGCTCAGGGGAGTGCAAATCCTGCAGCTCTCCTGTGAGGCCCAGCTCCAACCTTCCTCTGGGGGGGCCCATGGGTGCGCCAAGACCAGTGCCAATGACCTCAGCAAATTCACAACAGGCTGTGAGGAAGACGATGAGGCAATTGGCTCAGAGAACAGAATCGCAGCCTGTTCAGCCCCAGTTGACACCATGCTCCCATCTGCTGTTGCGGCTTCTTCGCTCTGGCCTAGGCCAGTCCCCTGGACCAAGAGAGCTCACTCTGTGAGCCCAAGCCTGCAGGCTGGGCCTGGGCAAAGTGGGGGCTTTGATGTCAGCCCAGGAGCCAAGGTGGCTGCCTCCCTCACTGACTGGGGGATCAGTAATTATTTCATTTACAAGCAGGAATAATCCAACTCAATAATCCAGGCAGACACATTCAAAGTAATTACCTGTGTAATGCGTCCTGCACCATCACCTTCCTAGGAAGAAGGAAAAGAAGCCTAGTCCAGCAAAAAAAAAAGGGGGGGGACCCCCGTTGTCTGCAGCCTCTGTGCAGCAGCCCGCCAGGATTAATTACACACCAGTGCTAACATATTTATCACCTCGCCACTGATTGGAAAACCAAGGACTTTTAATAATTCATATCTGTGGCTCAGCACTCTGCGCCCTTGTGTGGAGACACAGAAACCCTCTTGTTTCCGTAAGGAAAGCCCAGTGGCAGTGCCAGGCGAGGAGCCCTCCGCCCCTGCTGCCACCCCAACCTGGAGACAGGCCCGAGCCTAGCCGCTCCCACCTCCCCTCCACCCACCAGCAGGGTCCGCTCCTGTCCTGCTGAAGCTAAAATGCAGCTGCTCGGGGGTGAAACCTGGTGACTGAACTGTCCTAGCCACAGGAGCCCTCCGCAGTTTCATACTCCTCCAGGGTGGCCTGGAAGACAGGATTTGGGATATTTGTAGGGCAGGTGCCCACAGTGGCCCCGCACCTGTCCAGACAGCGGGCTCAGGCAGATACCTGCCAGCAAGGACCCTGCTCCACCATGCACGAGACCCTCAGCAGAGTGCACCACTCAAGTGGTCAGATTGGGGGTAAAGGGTTTACAGGGCTTTGGGAAGAGCCTCCAATCCCTGAAGTCTGCAACCTCCTCTGACACCAGCTCTGAGCTCCAGCCTCCTCCCCACCAACTTCCACCCTCCTGCAGCTCTCCCTCCCCACTCCTGTGCCCCAGGGATGGCTCTCCCTCTATCCCGGTTCTCCATCTCTGCTCTCCCAGGCTCCACAGCCCCCTTCCCTGCCCTGGCTGGCATGTTGTCTCAAAGAGCATTTCCCAGGAGCCTCTTCTCCCTTCTTCTCCCTTCTTCTCCCCCGCCCCCACCACTTTCCTGTCTCGCCCCACTTCCCTCCCCTTCCACTGTAGCCCTCCTTACCCTTCTCTGGCCAGTTCCCCAACTGTCCTCCTTTCCCTAGACTCCTCACACAATACCTCGAGGCTCTCAGCTGGCTGCAGCCCGGTCCCATCATTATAAACGTCATCCCCTCATTCCCTGCCCCCCTCCACCACATACCAGGCTCCAGCTCCTTCAGGAGCTGCTCACTAAATCTGAGACCCCCAGAGCTCAGATGCCTCCTAGAAATTGGAATCCAAGAGCCTCTGTCATTCATCGACCCAACCTCTGACCCGTAAGAATGATACACACCCTGACCCCTCCCCACCCTGAGGAAGGTGAGCCCCTGGGGCTGACCTGAGCCTGACCCTGGACCCCCTCCATCTCTCCTTCCTGTTGGCAGGATTAAAGAGAGGGTGGGCTGGCCTCTCTGTGCTAGCCTGCTTGGGGAACCCTGCTGGAACCTAGGAAGCTGCCAGCCCCAACGCTGCCCTCATCCAGGAGATGCAATTCAAATGTAATCAATTTAAACAGCATCAGCCCTGACAGGGACTCTGGAGGTGGGGGTGGGGGCACAGGGAGGGTTATAATTAGCATTCTCAGCATCCATGATCCCCAAGTAAGGCTGCCAAGGATGAGGGATGGGGAAGCCAGTGCACCGCAGTGCAAGCAGCCCAGGCTCACGCGACAGACAGGCAGCTGCCAGCCCTGACCAAAGCCCAGCCTTCCTCCTCCCATCTCATCTATGTGATGCATGAAAACAGACTCACCGGCTTCTGAGGTGTGATCCCCGCGCTGGAAAGCTCTACCTCTGTGAGCCCCAAGGCACCCCTCCCCCCAGCTCAGGCCAGCTGGGGTCCTCCTCCCCCGCCCCTGGGGCCCCCTTCTGCAGCGCGGGGCTCCGGATCTAATCTGATCTAATCAGTCATCTCTCCGGCTGGCAGGTCCCTGGCGCAGGGAGAGGATGCTGTTGTGGTGACTGCAGGATCCAGCATCTTTCCCAGGCACAGGCAGCTGTGGGCATGCTCCATCGGCTCCCCTGGGGATTTCAGGGCCACGTGACTCTCCCTCCCCAAGCTGTCACTTAGGATCAGGAGTAAATAGTCCCCGAAAAGGTTTAACTCCATCCACACCAGCGACAAGCTGCTAACCAGCCACGCAGCCTGCCTGCCAGGGAGAGGATGGGGTGGCTCGGCGCAGCCTCCTGGGCCTTCCACCACCAGGACAAGGCTGCCCCCCAAAGGGGAGTAGGGCCACCATCTGGGTGAGCTGCATTTTTAGAGTCCCCCACAAGAGACTGCAGGGAACCAGAAACTGCCCAGGAGCTTGGAATCATGTGTGGGACCTCACCCAGCCAGCCTGGTGATCACCTTTCAGCTCTGGGGCATGTCTCTAGGTGTCAGGAGGGCTTGGCTGGGGCCCTGGGGCCTCCCCATCCCCCGCCCCCACCTCAATATGGAGAATTTAGAGAAATAACACTTGGAGAGGGTTGGGGGCCACTATGAGATGCCAGGATCTTCTCCTAGCCCTCAGCCCAAATTGGTCTCTGATAACCCTGAACAAGGATGCTAGCCAAGCTACGGGGTACCCGGGTTCTGTATTATTCAGAGTCAGAGGCAGAAGGAAGGACTTCAGATGATAGGGTTATAGCCCTGTTTCTGCTTAGACAAAGATTGCTTTCTGCCTCAGTTTCCCTCGATCCACATCTCTCTCGGTTTCCCTCTATCCACAGATTCTCTGTGACAATGGGCAAGTGTAATAAAAACACTGATTTCATAAACAGGATCAGAAAGATGAAAAAAAAAAAAACAAAAGATTCCCACCTAAACCTCCGGGCAGGCTCACTGGTCTCAGTCCCACCTGCCCCTTAAACCTGGAAACTGGGGACTGAACCAGATGAGCTTCTGGGTCACTTCTGAATAGAGAAATCTGTCAAGAAGCAGGAGCTAGGCCGGGCACGGTGGCTCAAGCCTGTAATCCCAGCACTTTGGGAGGCCGAGACGGGCAGATCACGAGGTCAGGAGTTCGAGACCATCCTGGCT
>NW_012123043.1:7309534-7343525 GCF_000951035.1 Colobus angolensis palliatus
AAAAAAAAAAAAAGAAGCAGGAGCTAGAGAAAGTGCATCTGCAAGGCCCCACTCACATGATAATTGCATTTTTTGTTTATTATTAGAACAACTTGATTAAAAAATTAAGCCTCTCCACTCCAATACAAGTGGGTCTCTCTTAGTGTGATCTAAGCATATATATCATTTTTACCAACTGAAGCCCTTATCTGTAAAGGAATGTGCAAAGGAAGGAACAGGAGCACAGACTTCCCTCCCAGGGCCCGGGAGGAAGAAGCCTGGCTGGTTGGTGTGGGGGCAGTGGCTCCACACCCCACTCACGCACACCACAGTGTTCGAGGAAGGCAGGGACCTAGAGAGCTACTGAAGGGACTGTCTTTCCCACCCCAGGGCAGGCCAGGCTGGAGCCGGGAATCTGGGGTTAGGGCAGCAGACACAGCTTGGCAGCACTCTTGAGGATGGGGACCCTTGGTCACCTCCCATTGTTCCCCTGCCCAGCTAAGATGCCAGGCCAGCCCTGCGTTGGCTATAGGAAAGCTGCTCTGGTGAAGGGGTAGACAAGTTGTGGATGAGGGCCCGGTGCCAGGCAGGACCGATCAAGCCCAACTCACCTGCCCTGGCTCTCCAGGACTTGGCAAGGCTGCCAGGTGCAGGCAGGGGGAGAGTCTGCTTTCATTTAGCCAAGATGAGGGGTTCTTGGGGGTCTCTGACCCTGGGCAGAGCCAATGGAGGAAAGGGGAGTTGGGGCAAGAGATTACAGCATCCCAGAGGGAGGCCAGGGAGGGGGATAGAGACCCCAGACCCAGACCCCACAATCCTCAGGCAGCTGGAAAAGGCAGGCGACCAACAGATGGGCCTGCTGGGCAGGTTTCCTCTCTGGCAGGCAGAGGGCAAGGGCCGCAGACGAGTCCCACGGATCCTTCGAGAAGCCTGAGCCAGACGTGTGAATGTTTCTGGGGGATCTGAGTAGCTTCGGGGGCATGAGAAGCCAAAGGGAGGGTCAGTGTTGGGTGCATGCCTTTATCTGGGGGATTAAGGTGGAAGAGATGTGGTAGCATGAAGATCTTAAAGCTGCAGCAAGAACAGGTGAGGCGGATGGACCAGAGATAATAAATTCCCTTTGCTAAATCTAAGTTCTTGCTCTGTGAGCCCAGAAGAGGAGAACAAGCCTCACCTAAACAACTCCAGTGGGGAAGGCATGAGGCGGTGTGAGGCAGGGAGGATTCCACAGAAAGCACCTCTGCGATCCCGTCTCTCCTCTGCTCTACAATCTTTGGCCCCATTGCTCAGAGGATCAAGTCCAAGCTTCCCAGGCACCTACTCATGGTCTCCAAACACATGGGTCCTCGCCACCTTTGTGGTGCCATCCCCACTCCCTACCGTACAGTCTTGGTGACCACTAACTTGACTGGCTCACTGCCCATTCAGTGGAACCGCATCCACACGGGTCTCTCTTCCTCACAGAACATGCCAACTGGGTAGGAAAGGGAGCTCCATGGGATGAACCAGCTCACTGCAGCCTCCGCCTCTACCTGGGCTTTAGCAATCCTTCCTCCTCAGCCTCCCAAGTAGCTGGTACTACAGGTGCACACTGCCACATGCAGCTAATTTTTTAATTTGTTTTAGAGACAGAGTCTTGCTATGTTACCCAGACTGGTCTCCATCTCCCAGGCTCAAGCAGTCCTCCTGCCTCAGCCTACTGAATAGCTGGGACTACAGGTGTGAGCCACCATGTCTGGCTAACTATGACCTGTGTGACTTGGCAGCCCAGCTCCATCCCTGAGTAACTCAGTGACTTTGAACAAATTACTTGACTATGGAGCCTGTTTTCCTCACCTGCGAATGGGCTTCTTTGAAGCCCAGCACATTCACTACCTCTTCTCCTTGGCCGCTTCCTTCTTTACTGTTCTGGGGTGTTATCCGCCTTTCTAAGCCTAGAGCTAGTGGGGTCACTATACCACAACTGCTGCCCCAGGACTCCTGTGTTCTGTCCTGTCTGCCTTCTGGAGACAACAGAACCCCTCTTGGTGGCTCCTCCGCTCCTCCCAGGGCCCCTCCTCCTCCGGGGTCTCGCAGTTCGGGTTGGGGTCTGTACTGATGAATCCCAAAGACCCAGCACAGCCTTGCAGGCTCACCGGGGCCTCACCACTCAGCCTGGAGCACGCGGGGCAGAGATCTGGGCTTCTGATTTCTGCCTCCCCACAGCCCCTCAAGGAGCGCCGAGCAGCCCGTAGGCGCGCCAGGGCCGTGGGTGGACTGCCTGCCTGCACATTCCCGCACCTTCCTGGAGGAAGCGTCCAGAACAGAACAAGGAAGACCAACGGCTGGGTGGGGTTCCCTCGGTGGAGGAGCCGCAGGGGCCCAGCTTGGGAACTGGGTTATCAGGGGTGTAGCTCTGCAGAAAGCGTCCTGCCACGTCTTCCTCCCTGTCAACCTTGGGGAAGAAGAGAGGCACCCTTGGGGACATAACCGCATAACTGGCAAGTGTCACGGCTTCAGCCGGAACGGAGGATGGGGGGGTGGGGGGGAAGGAGACAAGGGGGCAGGGGAAGACTTCCTGTTGGGCAGAAATGGGTGTTACATAGCTAGATCTTTAAGCATAAGAAAGACAGCTACCAGACCCACTATGGCTGGGATGTGGCAGGGGATGGGAAAGGTGGCCCTGTCACCTCCGAGAAGACGCCATCAGCCTGGGGAGACACTCTGTGAGCAAACCCCTGAAAGCCTTGTGGGGCCATCATGTGTGCTCTGGAGCCCTCTTGTGGATTCTTGCGGTAAGTGCCTACAGGCTTGCAGTGCGTTTCTCCCACGTTTTAACCTTTCCCCTGTTCTCTCCTCCTCCCACCGCTCTTCCCAGTAAATGACACCTTTAAAACGACGGGCACACTCAAGAGATACGTCTGTTGTGGATACTATGAGAGTCACTTCCTAAATACCCTGAAAGAAAGAGCTTGTTGACACACAATTAACATACTTCTCTGCTCCAGGGCAAATGTCAATATTTGCTCATTGAAATTTCCCTCCCTCATCCACACTAAAAGAAACAAAATAGCTCCTCCAGTTGTCTGGGTTTTATTATTACTTGGAATCCATGTCTGAAATCGTTCGAGTTTCTAACTCATCCACCAACCAAATGTCATAAACCTTTGTGGGAACTGTGAAAATAGGAAAGAACAGTGAGTCAGTCGTTCATTCATTCACTCACTCATTCAGCAGGAACTTACTGAGCACTTCCTTTGTCCAAGCAAGGTGCCAAGGATGCTGGGTAGCAGCCGTGCCGTCATGCTAAGATGTGAAATCAAGCACACATGAGGCTGCCTCCCCGCTTGCTTTCTATTAATACAAGCTTTGTAACATTGAGTAACACATACGAAGAAACAGTTTTCCCATCATTTGCTAAAACCAGGATGATAGGACCTCCTCATACAGGTGCAGTGAGGAGTAAATGAGATAATGTCATAAAGCACTTAGCTCCTAGAGTGGCGGCTGCTGCTATGATATACAGAATGAACACCAGGTCTGGAAACGTATGTGAACACAGAATTCATGGCTGGTTGATAATTAAACAATATAGCCCGTGTCTCCGGACTTTACGGCCCCCCTGTGTTGCCCCTGCCCTTGATGAGTTTTCAGTCTAGGCTACTGGGTCTCAAAGTATGGGCCCCAGAGCAGCCGCAGCAGCATAACCGGAGAATGTGTTGGAAATGCAAATTCTAGACCTTCTGAATCCAAAACTCTAGGGGTAGGGCCCAGCCATCTGTGCTCCAACAAACCCTCCAGTGATTGTGATACATGCTCCAGTTGGAGAGTTACTAATCTAGTGGAAAATGATACAAGTATAAGCAAATAACTACAATACACGGACACATCGCTGAAGAAGTGACGTCATGGGCAGGGCTTGAAGGAAGAACAATGTTCTCAGGTGGGCACAAGCCATGTGAGGAGAGATTGGCACCTACAAAGGCCCAGATGCATGGAAGGGAAGTGGACGTTGAGGGAACCACAAGTGATTTGGTAGGGCTAGAGGAGAGGGCTAAAGAGCCAGCTGGGGAGTGTGGGAGGTGAGGCTGGGAAGGGGGGCGGGAGCGAGACTATGACGCCCTTTATGTGCCCAGATAAGGAATTTAGATTTTATCCTGTAAGTGATAGGAAACATGCAAAGGTTTTAATGGAGAATGATATGACCAAATTTGAATTCTAGAGGAAAGCACTCTTGCAGCATTATGGCCCGGAGGCAGGAAGATCAGTTGGGAAGCTTCTACAATAATGGAAGTGAGAGTCCATGTGGGTCTGAACTCAGGCCATGGCTATAGGAATGATGAGAAGTGGATGGGTTGAGAGATAATTGGGAGGAGAATTGACAGGACCTGTGGGGGAGGTGTGAGAGAGGGAAAGGTTGAGGAGATCTCTGAGGGCTCTGCTTTAGTGGTATTTCTAGAAAAGGTGGAACCGGCGCAGAGAAGCAATGACTTCAAGTCTGGACACATTAAATTGGGGGCGCTCAGAAGAAAGCTCTGGGCTGGTAGCTGAAGCAGAAATCAATTATGCCTCTGTTGTTTATCTCCCAATGTTTTTCATGCATGAATTCATTTCAGGAAATACTGGATTCCTGTCATGCACCAGAAAGGTTCTAGGAGAGAGTGAAAAACACAATAGCCAGAATCTGCTCCAAGGACTATGCAGCAGAGGGGGCCAGCAATACATAACCAAACATATACATACACAAACATGTTTCAGGTAGTGCCCGGTGCTGTGAAGAAAAGTAAGTGTGAAGGGGTGGGGGAATTCAGGCAGAGCAGTCAGGCATGGCCTCTCTGAGGAGGTGACATTGGGGCTAATCCAGAAGTTGGAACCGGGTGTGTAAATGGGAGGAGAGTGCTCCCAGGCAGGGGGAGCAGCAAGTGCCAAGGCACTGAGGTGGGAATGGTTTTGACATGATGGAGGGAAGGAAAGATGGGAGCACAGCCGGCCAGTCATGGGACGCAAGGTCAGAGAGGTAGACGGGTACGTTTCTAGGGACTGGTGAGATGCCGCAATACACGTGAAAGTGTTTAATGAATAGTCTCTAGAGCCATGTACAGAAAGGAATATGAAGATGGTATCTGCAAGAGGGAGAAAAGAAGAAACAATTCACAATTCTTACTTGAAGCAAGAAGCATGTGGGTCCAAAGTTAGGAAAAGCTCAGCCTATAACTGTCATGTGATATTAGAATAATTTCCAGAACAGATACTTTGAAAGGAAGAAGGAGGAGGAGGAGGAGGAAGAGGAGGAAAAAGAAAAAGAAAAGAAAAAAAGTAAAAATTTGCTTTTGCTTTAAGAATATGGTTAACAGGCCCAGGCATGGTGGCTCACACCTGTAATCCCAGCACATTGGGTGGCCAAGGTGGATGGATTCCTGGAGACCAGGAGTTCGAGACCAGCCTGGCCAACATGGCAAAACCCCATCTCAACCAAAAATACAGAAATTAACTAGGTGTGGTGGCGGGCACTTGTAGTCCCAGCTACTCAGGAGGCAGAGGCACGAGAATCACTTGAACCCGGGAGGTGGAAATTGCAGTGAACTGAGATCACACCACTGCACTCCAGCCTGGGTGACAGAGTGAGACTCTGTCTTAAAAAAAAAAAAAAAAGAATAGGTTAGCAGCTAAGCTGATGTAGGTGGTAGATGATGGCAGATCTAAGTGCTGGCAGATCTTGGCGGTGGGGGATGGAAAGGTAACCCCTCCTAGTACACACGGATGAGGATTTCAAAGCAGAGAGGGAGGGAAAGGGGATGAGGCAAGGGCCCTTCCTCCCCTGGCTAGACTGGGGCTCCCTCTGGTGGTGCCATTGCCCCAGGCAGCTGGGCAGAGGCGCTTCACCATCCCTGCAGAATCTGAGGCCAGACCAGAGGGTGAGGCCCACAGGTCTGGGCACGCTGAGCCTCACCCTTGTGAATGAAACCAGCTCCCAGCCTGTCTGGGAGATGGAGAGACCCAGGCCAAGGCAGAGAGAAGTGAGTTCAACTGGGTAGCTCATGCACCACCCCAGCCAAAGAGCGGTGTCTTCTGCTTCCAACGTTAAGTCCAGGGCAACTTCCCAAGGCACACCTTTAGCCACGGCAGGAAATAAGGGCTCCCCAGCCCACAGAGGGGCCTAACCAACTCCTAGGAGGAAAATAGAGCATCTCCACCCACACAAACCACCCCCAGAATCGCAGGTGCCCCTGTCCACAAGAGCGAGAGTGACCGGAGCTGGCCTTGCCACCACCAGTCTGGTGTCCTCCTTCGTACACCCCATGGACACCTTCCCTTCCCACTGGCTCCGCATCCTGCCCCGCGGTTCCATCTCCTGCCTCTGAACCTCTGCCTGTGTGTCTAGAACAGCCTCATTCCTCTACTTTGTTGAGCCATTTCCTTCCCACCAGTACAGCCCAGACCAAAACTCCACCCACCCCACCCCAGGAAACTTACCAGGACCGACACTGGTTACTACCCAGGCCAACATAAACAGACGCACTGATACATACGTTCCCATCTCTATCTCAGCTCTCAGGAGCCTCGGCACCTACTAGCCAGTCACAGACCCAGCAGGGCCCTCAGTGAAAAACCAGACACTTTAACCATCTCTCCTCCTGACAAGGATGAAAGCAGAACCAACAGCGACATCAGAAAGGAAACTGCGTGTTACTCACTTGATGAAATACACAGC
The DNA here is from genome assembly GCF_000951035.1 of Colobus angolensis palliatus. Taxonomy (NCBI): domain Eukaryota; kingdom Metazoa; phylum Chordata; class Mammalia; order Primates; family Cercopithecidae; genus Colobus; species Colobus angolensis. Next base: position 7,316,205 of record NW_012123043.1, read on the forward strand.
TCCTTCCTGTGTGGAATCCACTTCCCAGCCCTTGGGCAAACCTGCGAGGAAGCAAAATCACCAGAATGAGATACCCTGGGATCAACCTCTCTTCTCTTCCTCTCTTCCCACAAACCCCACCTGCACTTAGGAGGGATGGCTGCCTGAACAGTCAGGAAAATCCAAAGATAAGCCAGTCGAGTTGAAACCAACCATTCCATCCTTTTTTGTCCATGATTTCTAGCAGTGAGATTCCCAGCAAATAATGAGAGACATGGGAGGGGACGGGATGTTCTCCATCAATGAGCGGTGAAGTGACCGAATGGATCATTGCCTGGTAGGACACACTCATTCATTCAACAAATCTTTGCTGAGCATCTACTGTGCACCAGGCCCTGTGCCAGCCCCTGGATACAACAGTGAACATACAGACGCTTCCCCGGAAGTGTCCTCAGGATCATCTAACCAGAAGGGCAGGTCACTTGCCCCAGGAACTCTTCACAGATCATTAACACCCAAGATGTGAGTAAGACTCAAGTTTCCAAATCCCAGGCCAGTGTTATGGCCGTCAGGCTCTGCTGCTTCTGGACAGGACACCACGGACCTAGGAAATTAGCCCCAGGAAAATGAAGAGACTTGCAGTTTTTAAAATCTTCAATAGTGTCTCTGAAAAAAAAAAAAATTATCCATGGAAATGCTCAGAGGAGAATCACAGAATCTCAGTGTGAGCAAGGAAGTTGACAGTGGCCAGGAGGCACCCAGGCAGCCCCTACAGGTGGGCATAGCACCTCCATCTCCAAAGATCACTCGTAGGCTCTATATCATCCCACTCACTCTCCCAAAACAGCCACCCTGGGCAGCATCCCGCCTCCCCAGCAAACAGGATTCCTTCAACCCATGGCTGAGGAGGAGGAGCCTTCTGAGAGACCCAAGAGAGTCCACTGTCAGAGGTGGGGACAGTCAGGGAGCTGGCTGAGAACATTCCTTTTGGGAGTGCGAGCCCCCTGGCTGACGTACTGGAAAACAGGTGGGGATTCTCTTGATGGACAGTGACTGCCACCTTTCTGGTCAGTCCACACTCCTGCCTTGTGTATGAAGTCTTACAAAGCATAGCTATTCTCTGCTGGTCTGACTGTCTCCTGCCATGTTAGCAGCTGCCTTGAGGCACCAGCTGCTGGGGAGCAGTGCGTGGGTTCTGCAGAGTAGCGGGTCCAGTTTCTAATCATTCATTTTATTTACCTGTATTTATCAAGGGTCTGTATTTCCACAGTTGCTGCTGATGGTGATGGTGCTGTTTCAGCAAAACAGGGCAGCCAGCAAGCCCAGCTCCTGCCAGGACATGGCCCACCTATCACACCAGCTACCACTTAGCGAGTACTTCCTTCCTCTAAGCTATGCGCTTTACCTCTGCTAGTGCATTTAATCTGCATAGCAACATTATACAACAGGTGTCCTCCAAAACATTTTCACCAATGACAGATGAGGAAACGGAGGCCCAGACAGGTTCATCAACTGGCTCAAGGTCACACAGGAAGTGTCTGGGCCGGGATGTGAGTGCTGCTGTGCTGCCTCCAAAGCCCACACTCTTTCCTCTGTGCTGCTCCATAAATGCTACTTGTTCCCCTCTGTCTCTGTGGGAGGATGCTGCCATTCAGGAGGGTGTGGGTTGGCATCCTCCCCAAGTAGAGGGATCCCCACTGGGTCAGAATCATAAATAATTCTGGCACTGTGATGTGCCTGGGAAAGAGGCCAGTGTGGATTATGTCCCCTGCCTTTTTCTAGCAACTTCCCTCCACACTGCCCTCTCTGCCTGGGCAACACCAAGGGTGCTTATATTCCCATCCAGGCGGAGTGCCCGCTGAGGCAGCTGCCCTCCCGGCAAGCTCTGGGGGCATCTTAACCCCTTCCCAGCCTTAGACAACCTGTCGGCTGCAGCCAAAAATGAAAGCATTGGCTCACAGGCTGGTATTCATCTTCCACTCCAGCTAGGATGATAATGAACTGAATGGACTCAACCTGTAAACAGCTGAAACACTGAAGGTGACACCACCGTCAACCTGGTAGAAGAAAACAGCCCTGGCCTTAGAGTCAGGAGGCCTTGCCGCAAGTTGGAAATAACGATGGTGACAATAACGGCAGAAGCTACCTCCATTTTGGGAACCACCTCTCTGATGTAACGCCTGCTACTACTTTTTTGAGGTTCATAATCCTCTCCCCATTATAAAGATGAAGAAGCTAAGTCCAAGAAGAATTAAACCCCTAGTACCAGACCACACTGAAAGAAATAGAGCCACAACTGAGCTCTGATCTCTCTGCCTCCAAAATGCATGCCTTTAACCATGACACCACTTTACTTATTAGTCAAGTGGCCTTGAGCCAGGTGCTTCCTCTCTGCTCTTCAACTTTTCTACCATAAAATGAAGAGTCGAATTCCATAACCCCTGAAGTCTCTCTCTTCCAGCAATGATCCCAGCTTAGAAGCTAAAAAGAAAAGGACTCTGAACAAGTCAAAGGCTTCATCCTGTGTGTCCAACAATGCCAGCCGTGCCCATGAGTGACGGAGGCCCTGGAACCAGGCGCCTGGGGTCCAGTCTGGTGAAGGGCTGGAAGGCAAGAGGGGGTGAGAGATCTCCCCACATTGTAACTCACACCCCCTCTTACTGGTCTGTGGTGGCGTCATGAGGAGGATGAATGGCTGTTCACTTAAAGTACCCAGGCCTTGTGAGTCTTCATGTCTCTACCTCAACAACTTAGACTGAAGTCTTTTTCTTTGGTTGTTTCTTCATTGCTGACCTGTTCGTGTCCCACCTTTCCCACTAGCCCTGAGAGCTACCAGTGATATTTTCTCCATAATCAGCAGCAATGTCAGCCTTGTCCCCTTTCACGTTTCTCCTTAGTGGGAGAAACAGGCGCTCCCACTAGCCACGTGGGGCCATTTACATTTGAATTAATTAGGATTAAAAATCCATCTGGGCACAGTGGCTCACACCTGTAGTCCCAGCACTTTGGGAAGTTGAGGTGGGTGGATCACCTGAGGTCAGGACCAGCCTGGCCAACATCGCAAAACCCCATCTCTACTAAAAATAAAAAAATTATCTGGGTGTAGTGGCACATGTCTGTAATTCCAGCTATTTGACGGACTGAGGCACAAGAATCTCTTGAACCCGGGAGGCAGAGGTTGCAGTAAGCCGAGATCGTACCACTGCACTCCAGCCTGTGTGACAGAGTGAGACTCTGTCTCAAAAAAAAGGAAAAAAAAAGAAAAATCAGGCCCTCAGTGATGCTTGTAACATTTCATTTGTTCATTGCCACATGTGGCTCATGGCAATTGTATTGGGCAGAGTAGAGAGAGATCACTTCCATCATGACATAAAGTTCTGGAGCACAGCACTGGGGGCTGGCTTCTGTCAGTTCAAGAGCCCTTGAGACAGGGGATTTTCTGACTGGGCAGAGGAATGAAAGAAGAGTAAAAATCTCTGTCTTCAAAGGTCTGTCTCAAATACCAATTTTGGAGGTGGAAGCTTGGAGAGACACTGAGGTGAGCTCCAACCAGCCTGCAATCTCCCCCAGATGGCAGTCCAAATGCTAAGCTGAGTCCATCCATGGAGAAAGGAAAAAGTCAGAAGCAAAGTTGGAGCACAGGATTCCTGTTGCCACCTCAAGCTATTGCATCCTCCTCGATTGTAAAGGCAGGGACAGAGAGGCTCCTTACCTGGGCAGGAGGTGTGTCCACTCTGGATGGGTGACTTTGTTCCAGGGTGCACCCAGCTGGTTGACTTTTCCTCATCACTACAGAAAGACCAATAAGAAAGTGTCAGCTGCAAGAGAGGCTTTTCTGAGTGGGACACTCATCTCCAGATTCACATTAACACCGACTATTCAATCCCAGACACATGAGATGGGAGCGTCCACAAGGCTGTTCATTCGTTCACATTCACAGAGTATTATTTATGGAGTACACTCTGAGGGTTTCAAGATGAATAATATCGAATCCCTAACCTCAAAGAATCTACAACCCACTGGGAAATAGATGCATAAAAAGATAGCGGCAATACAATGTGATAGGCACTATAATCTCTATTGTAACTATGCGTAAAAAGTGTGATACCATCACAAAGAAACGAGTGCTACCTGGCATGAGGTTAAGGAACGGGAAGCATGAAGGCTTCATGACAGAGGCAATGTTAGAGATGATTGCTAAAGGCAGGTGGGAAGAACAAGGAAGGTCCTTAACTGGCAGCTTCTCTAATGGATAAGAAAAGGAGGAGACTGAGTGAACCCATAGTCCTTGTGTGTCAACAACGCTACGTATTTTTCATTCACAACATTCCCTCACACTAGGAATTTTACACATTATGAATCTGAGGTTCAGAGAAGTTAAGAAATTTGGCCAAAGTCACAACCAGTAAGTGATGAAGATAGGATTCAGACCTAGATCTGTCCCTGACAAAACTCTTTCTGATACCTCACACCCAGCAAGGCAGGCTCCCCAGCAACACAGACCCTCTGGGTTGTAGATTCAATGGCAGATGAAGCCATCATCATTTCTCAATCCCCACCGACCAAGTGACACAGACTTTTCCAGAGCCAGATGTGACCCAGCAAGAAGCACCTGACTGTCTTGGCTACTTCAGGTATGTGCAGGAAGGGACTCTCAGATCACCTGGATCACCCAGGCTTTAGGATGGCATCTTGGAGCCCAGGCCAAGACTCTACTCAATGTCTTTAAGGTATAATGGATGTAGAATAAACTCCACTAAGAAAGACTCCATTAAACTTTTATTAAAGTGAGATATCGAATAAACTCCCTATAAAATTTACAATTTAATAGTTTTGACTTATCTATACACCTGTGAAACTGCCACCAAAATCAAGGGAATGAATTCCCAAACTTTCTCTGTGACCCTTTGTAATTCCTCCTTTCCACCTACCACCCCCAGCTCTTTCTATCCTCACCCCTCTCCCCAACAACAACTGATTTGTTTTCTGTTACTGTAGATTAGTTGCATTTTCTAGAGTTTTATATAAATAGAATCGTACAATCATACGATAGAATCATACAATCATACATCTTTGCCTGATTTTTTTTTTTTTTTGAGACAGTCTCACTCTGCCATCCAGGCTGGAGTGCAGTGGCACAATCATAGAGTCATTTGTAGCCTCAAACTTCTGGGCTCAAGCAATCCTCCCTCCTCAGCCCCCTGAGTAGGTAGGACTACAGGCATGCACCACCATGTCTGGCTTTTTTTTTTTTTTTTTGAGATGGAGTATCGCTCAGTCACCCAGGCTGGAGTGTGCAGTGGCACAATCTTGGCCCACTGAAACCTCTGCCTCCTGGGTTCAAGCAATCCTCCCACCTCAGCCACCGAAGTAGCCAGAGTTACAGGCATGCACCACCACGCCTGGCAAATTTTTCTTGTATTTTTAGTAGAGACGGGGTTTCATCATGTTGGCCAGGCTGATCTCAAACTCCTGACCTCAAGTGCCTCGGCCTCCCAAAGTGCTGGGATTATAGGTATGAGCCACCACACCTGGCCTCTGGCTATTTTTTTTCAGAGACAAGGTTTTACTATGTTGCCCAGGTTGGTTGCAAACTCCTGACCTCAAGTGATCCTCCTGCCTCGGCCTCCCAAAGCACTGGGATTACAGTGTGAACCACAGCACCCAGTTGTCTGACGTTCATGCTTTTGTCCATGTTGTGGCATGTGGTCGTTGGATTCCATCTGACTGCTGAATAGTGTTCCATTGTAGGAAACATCACAGTGTGTTCATTCATTCACCTGTTGCTGAACTTACTGGTTGTTTTCAGTTCTGGGCCACTACAAATAAAGCTACTACGAACATTTGTGTACTAGAGTTGGTGTAAACATATGCTTTTTTTTCTATTGACTCCACTAATTTTCTCTAAAGTTGGACACCTGCTACAGGAAGAGATCTCCCAGCTAACCTACCCCTCTGATAAGCAAAGAAAAAAACAAAGTCACTGTTCTAGTGACCTCTGAGCTCGGGCACCATTGAAGAAGACTCTAACATACTGGGTCTCTGGTCTCGGCTTTGGTTCTCGGAGACAGTGGAAGAGGAAGCCAATAAAAAGGAAAGGCTTGGAGAGGAAGTCAACCAGCGCCCTCACCTCCATTACATCTCTCCTGAGATTTTCCAGCCCCTGACTCTCCCCTCCTTGCACACTGTCAACCCCCTCAGACTTCCCATCTATCTCTACCCCACTGGATATCACAGACAACCCTATCACACCCTTGACATTCCACCACAACCCTCAACTCCCTCTTCCCCTTGTCCTTGCACCATCTTGCACCCCTTGCACCCCTTGTCAGCACCTCCGTCTGGGACAGTCACAGGCCGTCTCCACTCCAGCACTGGGCTGATGGGGAAACTGGGCCTGGGAGGACTGGGGTCACTGCAAATCCAGTCTCCCAGCTTAGCTGAGCCCTGAGTGCCACCTAGAATCTTCTTCAAGGTCCCCAGTCAGTTGCCATCCACAGAGAGCTCCAAGGCTTTCCCGCTAATCTCAGGTCCCAGGCCTGCCTCTGCTACCCAGCCCCTGTCCTGCGCAGAGGATCTTATCTCTTCATCGAAGAAAACATAGAAAAGATTAGGTGGGAGCTTTCCCAGTATGTCCAATCACCTCACCACCAAAACTTACCCAGATTCTCACCCATCCTTTAATACTTGTCTTCCTCTGGAGAATAGGTAGCCCTCTCTCCCCTTTTAAGGCTAATCTCTCTGCCTGGGTTATCGTCCCCCTTCTCTCCCATCTTTTCTAGAACCTCCTTCTGCTGAGCATCCCAGCCTTGCATCTTCACCTCCTCTCTCTTTCTGGGGTCCATCCCTTTACCCTCCTCCTCCATCTGTGTCTTCTATAGTCTCAGTACTCTGCCTCCCTCTCAATGCCATGTCCCCTGGCAGCTTCCTGTCTCACACTCCTCATTCCTGACCAAACCTTCGACAGTAGTCTCTCCTAGCTTTCCCCACTTCCTGGCCTTTCATTCACCAATCCGCTGCAACCTGGTTTCTGTTCCCAGCCCTCTCCTGAAACCACTTTTCTAGATGTCATTAAAGGCCTCCCCCTCTCCTAAATCCACTAGGTGTTTTTTAGCCTTTGGCCCATTTGGCTTTTCTGCTGCATCCAATACTGTTGAATTCCTTTTTTCTTCTTAACATCCCTCCTCCTTGCCTTCTGGGGTGGCATTCTACCCTGGTCCTGGTGCCGCCCACCTCTGCAACCTCTCGGTCTTACTCTCCAACCTGGCCTCTGTTCCTCTATCCCTTCCTTAACACTGGTGCTGCCTGGGTATACTGCTGTCTTTTCCCTCGCACTCTTCTGGGTGGTTCTACCCCCACATGATGACCCTTTTCCAGCCCAGGCCTCTCTCTTCAAACTCTATCCTGTATATCCAGTTGTCTGTTAGACAGCATCTCCTGAATGTCCCCCAGGGACATCAACTGCAATGTTTCCCCACTAAACCTATACTCCCCCTAAAATGCACTCCTCTTGCCATACTCCTGACGTCTTTCAAACTCAAGCTGGAAATTCTAAGCTTTACCTTTGATTCCTCCCATTGTCTCCCCTTCCCAGAATTCAAGCTTTAGATGAATATTCCTGATTTGGTTCCTGAAGATTTCTCCCATCTCTCCCTCCCTTCTCTTCTATTCTCACCATTTTAATTCAGGCCCCATCAGCTGTCTCCTGGACTTTTGCAACTGTTTCCTAACTGCTTTCCATACCTTAAGTTTCTCCTCCTGCCTCTTGCTCAGCCTCAAATCATTGCCCATGAAGCTGCCAGAGAGAAGGCTCTAAATGCAGATCTGATGATGTCAAGTCCCAGTTTGAAATCTCCTTTGGCTTCACATCACCTACAGGATGGAGTCCAGACCCCTTAGCTTAGCACGTAAGGGTTCTCTCAAGCTGCCTCTTCCTACTTTTCCTCCTGGGCCTCTACAGTATTCCAGCAGCTCCACTCCATCTCCACTGAACCTCTCTGAGCACTCTAGGTTACCTGTTCCCCAGCCCCCATTGGTGCCTTTATTTCCCCAAGCCTCTACTTCCAAGGCTTCTTTCACTCTTGTCTCTCCTCCAGAATCAGCTCAAGTGCTTCCTCCTCTGGGAAGCCCTCACTGAACTCCCTGGAGAGCATTAGTTCTTTCCTTCCCATAGCATCTTGCAAATGCCTCAAGAATGTACCATATTATTTCCTAAGTATTGATTTATGTTTTCTCCCTGTTACCTTAAAGTAAAAACCTACATCTTACTGTTTTTTATGTCCAGTGCCTAGCACTGCAGCAAAGAGTGGATGCCCAGTAAATGTTTGTAAAATGAAAGAGGAAAATAATCTGGATGGCAAGTAAGAGATCAGGAAGAAAGTAGAGAGTGAACCACTTCATCTGTATACCTGAAGGGCTCATGGAAATTCACATTCTAAGACCCTCCCCCAGATCCTCTGAATAGGAATCTCCTGAGGTAGGGCTCAGGAATCCACCTTCTTAATAAGTTCCTTGGGTGATTCTTATAAACTCTAATGTCTCAAGCCACTGCAGTTTTAATATTGCAGAAGTTCTGTTACTTAAGAATCTAACTTAGGCCGGGCGCGGTGGCTCAAGCCTGTAATCCCAGCACTTTGGGAGGCCGAGACAGGCGGATCACGAGGTCAGGAGATCGAGACCATCCTGGCTAACACAGTGAAACCCCGTCTCTACTAAAAAATACAAAAAACTAGCCGGGCGAGGTGGCGGGCGCCTGTAGTCCCAGCTACTCGGGAGGCTGAGGCAGGAGAATGGCATAAACCCGGGAGGCGGAGCTTGCAGTGAGCTGAGATCCGGCCACTGCACTCCAGCCTGGGCGATAGAGCGAGACTCCGTCTCAAAAAAAAAAAAAAAAAAAAAAAAAAAGAATCTGACTTAGTGGAGTTAATTTCTAAGATATTAACGGAGTTAATTTAATGGAGTTAATTTCTAAGATAACATAATTAGACAACATCAATTATGATCATGGTGGTGACAATTACAGAAGAAAGGCCTAAAGCAAATGTGGAAACTTAAGAAACACCAAAGAGAAACCACTGCCTGCCCGAACCCCTGCAAAGGCAGTTTGGTACCTGGGGAAGCAGTGCACTAAGTCAGCAGATGCTAGGCTGAGTCCCAGCTCTGATTAACAAGTGGTTTTCTCTTCGACCGGTACTTTCAATACCTCTGGACCTCAGTTCCCCGTTTGACAAATGAAGGGATTGCTTCTAAGATTCCTTGCAGCTCTGATGTTTTGTAAGTGGCTATCTTGAGGAAGGAAAAGCTCGTCAAGTGTGGGTAACAGTCCAAGACGCTGTGCTTCTAGACTTGCTGTATTTCTGGGAGATGTCTATCCTGGCAAAAGATGACTATAGTAGAAGCGAGCCAAAAGAGAGCCAGCAGGGCCACTTTGTTATAATGAGATTATGCCAGAGCCATTTTGGTTTATGAAATTAATATAACAGTGCTAATATATTACTGAGAGTAGCAAAGGCGCTCTCTCTCTCAAGAATGCTAAACATACAGTGGGCATCGTGCCCTTCCCTCTTGACCACAGCTCCATAAAGAAGCAGGACAGGAGAGGAGAACTGCTGTCCTGGGCACGCTGAGTCTGGGGTGAGGGTTGCCAGGAACTGGGTGGTAGAGGCCAGGATCTCCTGGTATGTTGTCACTTAGCCCAAGTCTTCCCATAGGAAAGTCTGGGGGGAAATGAAAGACCTACCTCTGGCCCTTTCAGGGAAGGAGCTGAAAAAAACTCCAGGTTGGGCATTAGTCTAGTCATCCTCCTGGAGGCCTCGCATGTGACCAAGGAGAGGGAGAAAGGGCAGCACTCCCCTGCCCTGCCCTGCCTTTCCGAGCTGAGGGAATGCCAAGCCTTTGCTGGACTTTGACCCATTGAGGAAAAGGCGGGAGACACATTCAAACAGGCATGGTGATAAACTTATTAGTCATGCCCACCCTTGCAGCCACCGCTTCACCCACCTTCTCCAGCCTGCCCCCAGCCCCTCCACTTTTCAAGTTGGACAACTTAAAGGAAAAAATTGAAATAAAAAGAAGAGGGAGACCAACATACTTGATGAAGAAGATTCTCCCACCACCGTCAACTCCGTAGGCCCACCGGCCGGGCAGGTCCAGCCAGTCAATCTCATCGGCCATCTCCGTGTCCCTGCAGCCCCTCTGGCTCTCTGCGCCCCCAGGCGCCGGCTGGGCAGGGGGTTTGGTACCCGGGTACCCCCACTTGCTGCCCCCTTCTAGAGGCCGTGGTGGGGGAGGGGGTCCAGCCGGGCTGGCGGCGTCGCTCCCGGGTCCCTGGCAGTGGCTGGCCTCCCACTGAAGACGCGCTGGCCTCAAGCCGGGAGGCAGGGAGCAGGCAAGCGCTTAACCCTGGCCTGCCGGAAGCCCCAGACACCACCTGCCCCCTCCTCGACTCTGAGCTCCTCTTCGGACCGTTTCCTGAACTTTAATGACGGGCAATTAGCGCGGTGAGTAATTATGATGGCTTTCCTGCCGGGACTGTTAACGGGCAGCGCTGGGTCTCCGTTCCCCCTGGCTCTGCTGCCCTCCAGCCTGGCGGAGCCCGGCGAGCAGAAGCTGGAGCGGGGAAGATCCCTCCCCGAAGGGAGCAGGTTGCAGTGCGAGCAGGGGTGTTGCCTCTCCGCTCCCAGCTCGGATCTTGCACTTGAACCACCGGCGGGGCTGGGGGCGGAGCCGCGCCGCCGCCTCGGAAGGTAATTCACAGCGCGGAGAACTCGCCGGCAGCCCCAAGTCCCCCAGTCCAGGCGCCCCGCGCAGGGAACCAGTTTGGCTGAAAGTGCTTTGAATCGGGAACCTGATGGACATGTCCAGCCACTGAACGGAAAAGGGGAAGTGATTAAACCTGGTTCTATTTGGTGGGAGGTTAGGAGAGAAACAAAGGTCAAAGGCACGGAAGTGTGGCGGGGCTATGAGCAGCCAGGGACCCGGGGAGCCTCTCCTAGCTCAGATGCCGGCCTAATTAGTCAAGCTAGTCCTTACCTTTCTTTACCAGCACCTCCTCCAAGAAGCCTGCCATGACTAAGTAGAATCACAGGGAGACCTTAGAAATACTCAAACCAACAGCGTTTATGTCCCTCCATTCCATTCCCCCTAACTTGCACCAGCAATCGAAAAGGAAAAAGGAAGAAAAATAGAGAGAGAAAGAAGCGAATGTTATGTGTACAGAATGTAGACTGCAAGCATTTCATACCGGCATACCAAAAACAGTATTGCTGGAGCCCACAGTTCTGCTATCTCAGGGTCAAAGTTAGCCGGCTTAGGCAACATAGCAAGACCCTGTCACTACAAAATAATAATAATAATAATTAATTAGCTGGACCTGGTGGCATGAGCCTGTAGTCCCAGCAAGTCAGAACACTGTCAAGAGGATCACTTTGAACCTGGGAGGTTGAGGCTACGGTGACCTGTGATCCTGCCAGTGCACTCCAGCCTGGGCAACAGAGCGAGACTCTGTCTCAAAAAAGAAAAAATGCTGGAGTCCATTTGGCTTTCCCAGCTTACTCCGGATCTGCCCCTGGGGCTCCAGTTATGTACATACAGTTCCAATTCATGTGCCAGACCCAAGAGAATAATTAGACAATGAGAGAGACACCTGTGTTTAAAGGGAGCAGTATGTTCCATGACAGTTGGCAATTATCTGTTGGGCAAACATACATTTTGTGAGTATTCTAGGAGACTTGATCCCCATTTCACATACATAATTCCTTTCAGTGTCTACTCATGTACCACCTCCTCCAGGAAGCCATTCCTGACACTACCGCAGAGAGATTTATAGGTCCATCCTCCATGTGTCAAGGCACCTGATGAATAACCTTATAGTAGCACTTATCACACTGTAATGCAATCCTTGATTTAGTCATCTGTCTCTTCCATTGGACTGTGTGCTCCTTGGGGCAGGAACTCCATCTTACCCATCTTTATAGCCCTGGCAGCTGCCTGTGGCACCCAATTAACAATTTTTTTTTTTTTTTTTTTTTTTGAGACAGAGTCTCGCTCTATCGCCCAGGCTGGAGTGCAGTGGTGCAATCTCGGCTCACTGCAACCTCCACCTCCCGGGTTCAAGTGATCCTCTCACCTCAGCCTCCAGAGTAGCTGGGGCTACAGACACTCACTACCACGCCTGGCTAATTTTTTTGCATTTTTACTAGACAAGGGGTTTCACCATGTTGGCCAGACTGGTCTCAAACTCCTGACCTAAAGTGATCTGATCCACCTGCCTCAGTTTCCCAAAGTGCTGGGATTTACAGGCATGAGCCACCACACCCGGCCCAATTAACATTTAATGAATGCTTGATATGGTCATAACTGGGAACTACTCTTAACTCTAACCACAGTCCTGTACTTTTGGACTTTATTTAGAGGCACTCTGAATATAACCATCAGCATCATCAGGGTGTGCGTGGGGAGCTCTTTCTGGGAAAAGAAACAGCTTGTGATCCTTCTCATAGATCCCAAATGCTCAACCTGGAGGGTTTAAAATGTGTACATCGGATAGATGGTAAAGCTAGGAAATGCCTCAGAGAACATTTAGTCCAATCCTCTTGTTTTGAATATGGCAATTGAGGAACAGAGAAGGGAAAGGGGCTGGTCAAGGTCACTGAGAAAGGTGGTGGCTGAAAAGGATCTGCCCACCAATGTCTCAGGCCAGAGCTGTTTTCATTACATCATTCTCACTCCAACACTGGAAATTGACTCTGCCAACATCCTGGCTGCCAGATCTAAGTTAAGTCCATTCTCCAGAAGCAGAAGACGTGCAGAAATCCATAACGTCCAAATTATTTCTCTCTTCTCAGATCCTACAAATTTCTAGCAGGGAAAGCTTCACTTGACAGTAAAGCAGAGCTGCACTTGGGAAGCACAGATGAAGGTCTAGGTGCCCCTTCGTTTCTGAATTGGGGAAGGTTGGCAGATCAAGGCAGCAGACTCTGCCAGGCTGCAGTCCCCTGTCACCAGCCATATGAAACACCTGTAGAACTCACGCCACTGACAAAGCACAGAGCCACCTGCCTAGCCCCTGTTATGGCCAAGAATATAAACTGCCAGAGTTACTGCCAAGATGCCTCAAGGGAAAATACCAGCAATCAGTGCACTTCCAGTCCAACCTGAGCAACCAGTAAGGGCAGCTGCTTGTGCTGAACGTGGGCGGAAACAGGGACAAGATGACATATATTTGAAAACATGTATTACACCACTGTCTTCTTTGAGTGCCTGTTGATCTCTTTTTCCACGAGATTTTTGTCTTGTTTAATGTCTAATCTAGCCTGGGGTCCCTAGGGACATTTACCTAGATGAGAAAGGCCAGTGGCTCAGATTTTTAGGTGTTTATTACTCATTTGAAATAAGAAATCAGGTTTGAAAATATTTTCTAACTGTGGTGTAGTCTCACTAGTGACTTTTTACATGCTAGTTCTTGTTGATCAATTATGATTAGTATGGATACTGCTAGTAATGACATTTTAGCAAAAGCGCTAAAGACATGTAGAAAAAGAGCAGAAAGCCCAAATAGAAGAAGCTATTGGTTCAACAATTACCTGGAAGAGAGAAGGAGGGTTGATATATTAAAATGAAAATCATACATGACTGGCAACTAAGTCAGAAATTTACCTGTCTGATTGCTTTTCCCCCCACAGCAAATTTTTTTTAATCCCTTTAAAAACTTTTTATTTATTTATTTATTTGCTTAGAAACAGGATCTCATTTTGTCACGCAGGCTAAGGTGGTGCAGTGGCACAATCAGAGCTCATGGCAACCTTGAACTCCTGGACTCAAGCAATCATCCCACCTCAGCCTCCCAAAATGCTGGGATTACAGGAGTGAGCAAGTGTGTCTGGCCTCTTTTATCTCTTTAAAAGGCAACCAAGCATTTGGAAAAAATATATCAATCACATTTATAAATTATTCTGATTCTCCATTACATTCTGATGTCTTAATCACTTCAACGTTACTATTTCTGGTTTGATATCTGTGGTAGGCTGAAAAAAAGCTCCTCAAAAGCTATCTGCATCAAATCCCTGGAACCTATTAATGTTCCCTTATCTGGAAAAAGGTCTTTGCAGATACAATTAAGAATCTTAAGATGAGAAAATCATCCTGGATTACTGGGGTGAGCACTAAATCTAATGACAAGTGTCCTCATAATAGACACATAAGAAATTTAATAGAAGAGGTAAAAGTCATGTGACTATGAAAACAGAGATTGGAGTGATGTGGCCACAAGTCAGGGAATGTTGGCAGCCACCAAAAGTTAGAAGAGGCAAAGAGTACATTTTCCCCTAGAGCTTCCAGAGAGAGTGCAGCCCTGCCAATACCTTGATTTCATTCTGAACTGTGAGAGTATAAATTTCTGTTGTTTTAAACTAACCAATTTGTAGTACTTTGTTACAGTAGCCATGAGAAATTAATACAGAACCTACAAGAAAATCATAACTCAGTGAGGGCCAGGTGTGGTGGTTCATACCTGTAATCCCAGCACTTTGGGAGGCTGAGGCAGGTGGATAACTTGAGGTTGGGAGTTCAAGACCAACCTGACCAACATGGTGAAACCCCGTCTCTACTCAAAATACAAAACTTATTCAGTGATGCACACCTGTAATCCCAGCTACTCAGGAGGCTGAGGCATGAGAATAGCTTGAGTCCAGGAAGTGGAGATTGCAATGAGCTGAGATAGTGCCATTGCACTCCAGCCTGGGTGACAGAGTGAGACTCTGTTTCAAAAAAAACCCTCAATGAGGACTGAAATAAATGTCCATTATTTTTACTTCTCCAGCATCTACTCTCCCTTCTTCTGTTAATAGCCCCAGGTTTCCTTTTGACATCTATCTACTCTCTGCCGCTCTCAGCCTGTGTGGGTTGGGTGGGCTCCCCACCTCTACTCTCAAGCTCCACTGAGGGTTGGGCTGTGACACAGATCTGGCCAGAGATCTGACAACTCTCCATTTCCCTGGTTCAGGAAAGGACACAGGACTCAGACGAGACCAATGAGACTCCATTTTTTAAAGATCCCCAAATTCCTGGGAAGAAGCCCTTTTCCTCTTGCATTTGAAGGTGGCACATGTTGTGTGGCTGTTGCTGGGGTCATCATGTGGGGCCTGCCTGAAAGTGAAACCAACACAGGAGGAAGTGAAGCCAGAAGATGGAGACTGGGTCCTCCTTATATCCTGGGAGCCCTGGGATTCAGCTTGCCAGAGAGGCTCTACCCCTAAATTTCCAGCTATAGGTGCCAACAGACCTCTTACTTCCTTTCTAGTTGGTTTGAGCTGGGTTTCTGCCCCTAACAAATGAAAAAGTCCTCACCAATATAAAAGTCACAGAAAAAAAGGCTTTTTGTGTGTAATGGGAAAGCCAAAGAGATAATCATGTGTGTTTCTAGTGACTCACAAATAGGAGCTCTTCTGTTCTGAGAAAACCACAACTTTAGATCAAGAAAGGGTCTTAGAGATCATCTACCCCCAAAATTACATTTTTCCCAATGAAGATACTAGAGAATTCAGGAAAGTACCCAGAGTTGTGGCAATTCCACAGTAGAGTTAAGACCAAAACTCTAATCTCCTGAAAACCTGATCCGTAGAAAGTTCACATTGAGACATCTGCTACATCATTTAAACATAATTGGCCAAGAGACGCACATAGTTACAAGAAGATTGTAACAGATTCCTTTGCTCTATTAAAGAATAACCACAACAGCAATCTGCATTGAGGGCTGGTGTTTAATAGTTATGCTCACCTGCAGGCAAGGTCACTAGCCACTGTTGATTTTCTTCCAAGAACTAGGAAGCAAAGGAAAGGAAGGCAACAGCCATCTCTGCTGGCATTCGAGATATGGCTCTGTAAATACGCAAGGGCCCAGACAGACTAGCTGCTTAATTAAAGTCATATCTCTATAAGGACTTGAAAGAGAAGAGTTTCATTATAAAAACTGCCATTCTAGTGCTAGCATCCAGAGGATGGCAGAATTCTGAGGTTTCCCCACAACCATGTATATTGAATTGCATTGGTTCCACAGATATTTATTGATACCCTCTGTGGGCAAGGACAGAATGTCCCTCCTCTCACGGAGTTCACATTTAACAAGCATGTGGTCTCAGAAGATAAGTCTATACAGAGAAATGGACAGAGTAAAGGGAACAAAAGTAACACAGTGGGTGCTGCTGTCCTATATTGTGTATATTTTACATAGGGTAGTGAGGAAGGGCCTCAGTGAGAAGAATGGCATTTGCACAAAGGCTTGAAAGACAGGAGACAGCAAATCGTGTGGATAGCAGGGAAGCATGTTCTAGGCAGAGGAAATAGTAAGTGCAAAGATCTGGAGGCGGGAGCAGCCTTGAAGTGTCTGAGAAACAACAAGGAGGCCAGTAAGGCTGGAGCAGGGTGAATGAGGGAGAGAACAGGATGAGATGAGGATGGAGGGTGAAGGGAGGCCAGGTCATTCCAAGCCAGTATAAGGAGTTTTGCTTTTATTCTAAATGAGACAGAAAATAGTTGGTTGGTTTTGAGTGCAGAAGTGACATGGTCTTCAGGACTCCACGTATTTAGAGGATCACTCTGACTACTGTTTGAAACAGGGTTGAAGCAGATTCTAGTTAGGAGGCTATTGTAATAATCCAAGCAAGACATGATGTTGGCTTGGTTCAGGATGTCGGGGGAAGAAGCAGTAAGAAAGAGTAAGATTCTGGGTATCTTTTGAAGGTAGAACTGACAGAATTTCCTGATAGACTGTATTTAGAGGAAGAGGAGTCAGGATGACTCCAAGGGATTTGGCCTGGGCGGCTGGAAGGATAGAGTTGCTATTGACTGAGATGGGGGTAGGCTGCAGGTAGAGCAGGTGTGGCAGGGAGTTGGGGGAATCAGAAGTTCAATTCTGAGCATGTTAAGTTGGAGATGCCTATGAGATAGTCAAGCAGAGATGCCAACAAGGTGAGTGGATGTATAAGACTATTAGGTTGGTGCAAATGTCATTTCAGTTTTTGCCATTAAAAACAATAGCAAAAACCACAATGACATTTGCACCAACCTAATAGAAGACTAAGGAGTAGAGATATGCATTAGTATTTTTCAGTGACTAGAAGGTATTATAGCCCTGAGGCTGATTGAGATCACAAAGGAAATGAGTGTAGGGAGAGAGGAAACAGAGATAAACGGCTGAGAGCTGGGGCATTCCAAATGTCAGAGGTCAAGTTAATAAGAAAGAACCTGCAAAGGAGACTGGAGAATAAGTGCCCATGAAACAGAAGGACAAGCGACGGCAGCGTCCTGGAAGTGTGCCTTGTGTGTATTCACATCACTCACAAGCAGAAGCAATGTACGAGTGGTGCCTGTGCTCCAGAAGGGCTGAGGTTAGGGTGGGTTCTGTCTGAGCAGGAAGCAACTTGTACTCCTGGGTGAAAGGGTGGAGACACAGCCCAGGTGATTTTTAAGTTGGTCTGAGAACAGGCCTGGGAAGATGATCGTTTTGGCTAATGAGCCCTTACTCTTCCATAGAAAAGTGCACTGAAATGTGCTTCCTTCAGCTCCATCTCTCAAAGCCTCTGCTCTGGCTTCTCCTGGGATTGACGCCAGCCCAAGATGGCTGGCTGACTTTTCCTGCCAGGATGTGTCATGGAGCAGAGAGCTGGCACTGACAGTTCCCCAGAGGGGGAGGGGAGGACTGAAATTGTCAGGGCAAGATATGGGCCTGGTGGAGCCCAGAAGAATGGCCCCGTCTGTAGTCCACCTGCTGACATTTCTTCTCTGGGTCTCTTCTTGACTTGACAGCTCTTTCTAGGTAGGCAATGCTCTTTCAGGGCTGACTTTAATGTGTGTTCTGAGGTTTTTCTAGAAAATGGCAGCTGGTGCCGACTTTGGCATTTCCTGGGACTAATGTAGCACTTGGGTTCAATTTAGTTCAATAAAATTATAAGGCACAATTATGCCTCCATCTCTGTAAAAACTGTTTCTGCCTTCAGCCAATCAGCTTCTTCCTCTCTTGTCTCTGTCACCCACCAACCTGCTGGTCAGTCCTCTCCACTCATCAAGGACCTTGGCTCCCAGTTTAGCAGCTTCTTCTCCCTCCCGTATCTCCCTCTCATTCTGGGTGATTTCAGCATTAATGTGAATGAACTATCTATCCAGTGTCCTAACCTTACAATACCTTGATATCCTCAACTCCAGGGCTACTCACCTCGCCTCCAATAACCTACTCATACCCAAGGCCTCACCTTGGACTTTCTCACCACTCAGATTTGCTCCTACTGGAAAACTTAAACTCTAATGTCCTACTTCCTGAGAACAGTTTGGGTCCTTCTCATACCCTGATTCCTTTCTTCACTTTATACCTGCTCCTTGCCTTCTTCCTTCAGTACATTTCCTCCTAATCTATCAACCAAAGCCTCATTCCACTTCCTGCGTTATTCAGTCCAGACTCATAGCCTGTCACTTTATCCTTGCTAATATCCTTGTCCACTTGTCCTCAGCTGTATCAACACTGCAAGATGCCACTCTGGATTAATCCATCCACTTTTCTGCTCCTGCCCAGAAAAATATCACATCCAGCCACTGGAGGAATTAAGTTGGTACCCCTGTAAATTCACTCTCTGGCCTTCCATATACCTCTTGCTGGGTCTACAGCTGCTCTCAGCAGCAGACTTCATCATTATTCTAAGAGAAAAAGGCAATCAGAAAAGAACACCTTCCCCTCAGTCTTCCTAAGCCTACTGTTAACAATTTTATCTATATTTCTACCCATCTGTCTCTCTTTGCTCCTATCCAAAGCTAAACTTTACATGTTCCCAACCCTACACGTGCCCATCCCTCACCAGCTTCTCAGAATTCTTACTCCATCAATTATCTCCTCACCTCTATATTTTCAAGCCCTCCCTCACTTCTAGTTCTTTCCCTCAAGCCTATAACTAAGCTCAAGATTTCTACCATAGAGGAAAAAAAAAAAAAAACCACAAACCCACCCCCACTCCCAGATGCCACATTACCACTCTCCTTCCTTCTACTTCAAGTTCCTTAAATGAGTGATCTCTGCACTCGGGGTGTCTTATTCCTTGCTTCCCAGTTACTCATCATCTGGCTTATGTCCCCACAACTCCTTGAAATGGCTGAAACTATTCTAGCAAAGATAGACCCTCATGTCCAGGTTGCTAAATCCAACACTTTTCAGTTCCCATCCTAGGTGACCTCTCTGTCGCATGTGATTGCCCTGGCTGTCCCCGCTCCCTGCACTTCCTGCCTTCTTTTGTTTCACCACTCTGTGCCCCAGCCATCCTGAAACCCTACAGTTCCTTGAGTGTGCCTTTGTGCCTGTGGCTTCCTCGACCTGAAGAACTCTTCTCCACCCATGTCCTGTTTTCCAATTCTCCTTCCAAATGCAGCCCAGGAAGGAGCCCTCTGTACTTGCCTGGCAGCCTGTGCTTCTCACTGCTAGAGCACTCATTGCTGTTTAGGAATTGACTTTCCCATTTCCCCACTACACTGAAACTCCTTGGGAGCAGGGACTGTGTTTTAATCTACTTTTCTTTCTCCATTTTATTCAGCAGCATTAGACATAGTTGACCACTCTCTCCTTCATGGCTTCCATGACACCACGTTCTCCTGGGTTACCTCCTACTTCACTGACTGTTCCTTCTTAATGCCTTGGATGACTGCTCCTCCTCTGCTTACCCTCAAAATTTCCATATCCAAACTCCACCCTAGGCCCTTTTCTGTACTTTATTTACATACTCTCCCTAAGTAATCTCCCCCATTGTTTTTGATACCATCTATATATTGCTGGCTCCCAAAGTTCTATCTGAATCTAATCTCCTTGGGCTTCAGATGTGTAAATACATTTACCTACTCCATCTCCGTGTGAATGTTTAATTAGCATCTCAAACTTCACATGGGCAAAATAGAACTCTGTTCTAGAAATCTGTTCTCCCTGAGTCGTCTCTATCTCTGTATATGGCACCAGCTACTCACCCCATTGTTTGGCTCAAAAACCTAAAAGTAATGTGACCAACTATCCTGGTTTTTCTGGGACTTGTCCTGGTTTTAGCCCTGAAAATTCCATGTCCCAGGAAAGCCCTCAGTCTCAGGCAATCTGGGTTGGCTTGTCATTCTACTTAGGAGCCACCCTAGATTTCTTTCCTCACGTTCCACATCCAGTCAATTTGACCTCCTTCCAGAGATACCCCAAATCTTCCCCCTTTCCACTTCCACTGGTCCAAGCCTCCTGGTCCAAGCCTCCATCATGTTCTACGTAGACCATCCAAACAGCCTCTTCATCTGGCTTCCCTTCCTCCTTACTTGGCCTGCTATTTTTTTTTATTTTTTTTACACAATAGCCAGAGGATCAACAGCAAAGAGAAAATATGATTGTAGCACCCCACACTCTCACCAGCTAAAGCCCTCCAGTTACACAGAGAATAAATCCAAATTTTTTTCCTGAAGTCTCCCCATGATCTGGCCCCTGTTGGCCCAGCCACCATCATCTCATAGTTCTCTCCCCCGTATTTATTACTGCTTACTGAAGCCATCTTTCATCCCAGCCTCCCCTGTGATTACCTCATGACCCACTCCTCCCTACCACTCAGGCCTGAGGTCAAGATCACCTCCTCAGTGATACCTTCCCCAACTACTATATCCAAAGATACCCTGCAAGTTTCTCCCTATCACATCACTCTCTTCTGTTGTCTTTACAACACATATCACTATCTGAAGTCTTCTTGTGATCTTATTTTTGTTTTCTGACTCCATTACTTAAGGTGTAAGCTCCTTGAGAGCAGAGACCTTGCCAGTCTTATTCTAATCTATGTTCCCAGCACTTGGCCCAGACCCTGGCACACAGTAAGTGCTCAATAAATATTTGGTGAGTAAATGGATATTCAGCACATAGCACAGGACCTCTCACAGTACTCATAAATGATGCTGAATGAACAAATTCATGAGAAAACCAAGCTGCATGCTAGGCACTGGGCCCACCTTTATAACCTAAGATACGGTTCTTTTGGACTTTATGGTCTACTGGGAAACAAATGCATAAATCAACCTTTCAAACAAAATATGCATAACAGTTTGAATATGATGGGGAGTAAGAAGTGGCATATTCATTTATTTTCTTAAATAAAATGTTGCTGGCTATGGAGGCTCACACCTGTAATCCCAGCATTTTGGGAGGCCAAGGGGCTGGATCACTGGAAGCCGGGAGTTTGAGACCAGCCTGGGCAACAAAGTAGAACCTTATTTTTACAAAAGAATTTTTAAAATTAGCTGGGCACGGTGGTGCACAACTGTAGTCCCAGCTACTTGGAAGGTTGAGGCTGGAAGATCACTTGAGCCCAGGATTTGGAGGCTGCAGTGAGCTATGATCATGCCACTGCACTCTGGCTAGGGTGAGAGAGTGAGACCTCGTCTCTAAAAAAAAAAAAAAATTTAATTAAATTACAACTAAAGAAAATGTGATCTGCTCTGGGTCCTTATTCCACTGGGGTGGCAGCAGATTCAATCTCAGTCATTATTGGGCCTCTCCCCACAACCTCTACAGTCATAAGGAGGTCCCAGGAGTCCAAAAGGTCCAGGAAGGGCTCTTTAGTCTTCAACTCCATATGCACCTGGCTCTAGCCTCCATCATTCCTTAAAGGATTGATTACTTCTTCTTTTTTTTTTGTGAGACAGAATCGGACTGTTGCCCAAGCTGGAGTGCAGTGGCGGGCACTTGGCTCACTGCAACCTCTGCCTTCCGGGTTCAAGTGATTCTCTTACCTCAGCCTCCTGAGTAGCTGGGATTACAGGCACACACCACCACACCCAGCTAATTTGTGTATTTTTAGTAGAGACGGGGTTTTACCATCTTGGTCAGGCTGGTCTTGAACTCCTGACCTCGTGATTCACACGCCTTGGCCTCCCAAAGTACTGGGATTACAAGCATGAGCCACTGCGCCCAACCAGGATTGGCTGCTTCTTGGCCAAGCTAGGACTTGGGGAAAAAGGATAGATAAGGGGGTTGAGGGGTTTTGTGGGAGCAAACTTTTGATCCAATCTACTCATAGGACTTCCTAAAAACTTTCACCTCTGAAATTGCTTTGAACCTGCCTCTGGTCTGTGAATCTCACCTCTCTTTACCTAAGCCCTTCACTTCTTTCCCTCCTCCCTTAGGACTGTTCTACAAAATTTCCCTTAGGTGGTCTACCTCACTGCTTCCCACAAATGAGAAAGGGGAATAAGGTGTTACAAATGGCCAGTTATTCATGTGACACAGAGCTCTTACATCTCCCTCCACCAACCTGCTCCCTTTTCAGAATTTCCTATCTCAGTGAAAACATCACCTTCCTCCTTGTCACCAAGCCTAGTAAAGCTGACTCCTTTGTGATTTCTCCTTCTCCTTCGTCTAATAAGCCCCTGAATCCTGCCAACTATTACACCTCCATGGCTCCCCCTTTCTACTCTAACCATCCCTTTGGTTGAGCTCATTACCTCAGGGCCTATATTTGAACAAGAGCATTCTACTTGATCTCTCTATTATACTTGCTCCTCAGTTCAATCCATCCACCAAATGATCTAAGAGCTATTCCAAAAGAACCCATCTGACCATGTCACTCCCACAATGGTTTGTCACTTTATGTAGAATAAAACAGACCAACTTTGTTAGCATGGCATTCAAAGTACTCTATCATTTAGACCCTACATAACAAACTTTATCCCCCACTATCCTTCTTTATCCCCCAGGACCTCCACCCAACTTTACCAGCCTATTAGCCATTTCCCCAGCATGTTTCCCATATCCATATCCTTCCATTTCTACCTTTTCTCCAAAGCTATTTTTCCTACTTGAAATATCCTTTGTCTTGCTACCCTTTAACTGCCCCATTCCCCCAACACCCACCCAGTCAAGAGTACTCATTTGTTAAAATCCAACTCTATCTAATCCAGAAAGAAGGAATTAACATTTACCTAGAAAAGGAGTGAAGCATTGTCGTTAGAGGCATGGGATCTGGAGCCAGACTAGGTTTCACTCCTAGTTCTCTGCCATTCCCTAGTTGTGTAACTTGGGCAGGTTACTGTGCTTCAGGTCCCTCATCTATAAATCGAGATATATATCATAATATATACTATGTGAGTATTTGATATTATAAGACAAATATGGTGTAAGAACTTGTCATATATTACCTACTTTAATCCTCCCAACTACTCTAAGAGATATTATTATTATTCAGATTTTACAGATGGCCTCTTAAGACTCAAATAATTTACTTATGGGCACACAACTGGTGGAAATGGAAAGCTGGAATTCAACCTCGAATCTGTCTGGACGAATGCTCAGGTTCCCTTTACAGCACTGGAAAGGGCACTAGGAAAGAAGCAGAGAGGTCTAATCTCTCAAACTTACTCTTAGAAGGAGTCAGCAAAAGAGAATGTGTGTGCTGGTAAGGAGCATAGAGAAACACAGGAGCATGAGGAAGTAATATTAGGCTCAGAGTCAAAGGCTCTTGACAGGCCAATGTGTAACCCCACAAGGGAAAAAAAAAAATGACAGGAAACATGGGTATGAGCCCAAGAGCAATATCAGACTTTGTTACTGAGAAAAGGTAACAAAACAGTTAACTTGAGAAGACAGGTGTTTCATCTAACATCTTAACTTTAAGGAGCCTAGCACAAAATCAGGGACTTGAAGAGTTTAAAGAAGTTACTTGGCCAGGTGCACTGGCTCACACCTGTAATCTTAGCACTTTGGGAGGGACGCTGAGGCAGGAGGACTGCTTGAGCCCAGGAGCTCAAGGTTGTAGTAAGCCATGATGGTGCTAATGCACTCCAGCCTGGGTGACAGAGGGAGACCCTGTCTCAAAAAAAAGTCACTCCATTATCTCATCCAGTTCTTAAAATACTGAAAGAAAAACCATCAACCTAGAATTCTAAAGCTAATAAAAATATTTTTCGAAAGTGAAGGAAGAAGTAAAGACTTTTTCAGACAAAATCTGAGAGAAATCATCAGCAGCAAGGTTACATGACAAGAAATGTTCAAGAAGCTCTTCAGGCAGAAGGAAAATAATACCTAATAGAAAATTTGATCTACACAAAGCAGCAGAAATGGTAAACAAGTGGTAAATAAAGATGTTTTCTAATTCTCAATCTCTTTAAAAGATGATGAACTCTTTAAAGCAAAAATAATAGCAACATATTGTAGGCTTATAACTTTTGTATAAGAAAAAAGGCACCACAACAGTAGCACAAGGGACAGGAGGGAGGAAATGGAAGCATACTGTTGTTAGGTGCTTACACAGACACACAGACACACACAAGTGAGGTAATATACATGAAGTGGCATAATATTATTTAAAGGTATACTGTGACTATGATGAGTTAAAGTCATATATTTAAACAACAGTTGCTAAAATCAAATAAAGAGGTGTAGCTAATAAGCCAATATGAAGATAAAATGGAATCACAAAAAAGGGTAAGAAAATAAAAATACAGAAAACAAAAACAAGATAGATTTAATCTTAACGCTATCAATAATTACATTAAATGTAAATGGTCTAAATATTTCCAATTAGAAGGCAGACAATGTCAGATTGCTTTTTTTTTTCTTTTTTTTTTTTTTTTGAGATGGAGTTTTGCTCTGTTGCCCAGGCTGTAGTGCAGTGGCATGATCTCGGCTCACTGCAAGCTCCACCTCCTGGGTTCATGCCATTCTCCTGCCTCAGCCTCCTGAGTAGCTGGGACTACAGTTGCCCACCGGCTAATTTTTTGTATTTTTTTTAGTAGAGACCAGGTTTCACTGTGTTAGCCAGGATGATCTCAATCTCCTGACCTCGTGATCCGCCTGCCTCAGCCTCCCAAAGTGCTGGGATTACAGGCGTGAGCCACTGTGCCCGGCCTCAGATTGCATTTTTTAAAAAAAGATCCAACTGAATGCTATCTACAAAAAACCTTACTTTAAATATAAAGACACCAACAGGTTAAATGTTAAATGATGGACAGACTTCCATTTCGTGGTGTTATGAAGAGATCTGCAAATTCTCCTCTTCAAAAGCAAATATAAAACTGGAAAAAAATGATAAAAATAAAAATTTCAAGCATCTGAAAATGAACCAAAGGCATACCAAAAACTGAGAAGCATTTATTATTTAAAAATTGCTACAGCTTTAGGTATTAAGTATTAAAAGAAACTTGGTTTCTCAACCTCAGTCTCTACATTGTGAGCTGATTAAGTATTTATTTCAGAGCCTGTCCAGGCATTGTAGAATGTTAAGCAGTATCTCTGGCTTCTAGCTACTAGGTGCCAGCAGCATTTCCCCAGTTATAACAACCAAAAATGTCTCCAGACTTTTCAAAGTGTCCCCATGGGGGCAAAATCAGGAAGATAAACAATAATAAATCTAAATGCACCTAGCAAAGAGCCCTAAAACACTGAAAGTAAAAACTGACAGTAGAGAATGCAGAAATAAACAATTCAGTTGAACAATTATAGTTGGTGTTTTGATACTCCTCTCTTGGATATCAATTTATAAAACAATTAGAAAATCAGTAAGTATATAGAGGCCTTGAACAACATTATCAATCAACTTGACCTAAACAACATATAGAGAACATGTCAGTAGCAAAGGCAGAATACACATTTTTTTGGTCAAACATATATGGAACCCTCTACAAGACAGACGTAAAACAAATCTCAATACATTTAAAAGGATTCGAATGAAAGAAAGTAATTTTATCTAGGCACCATAAAATCAGGTTAGAAGTCAACAAGATATTTGGGATATTTCAAATGTTTAAATTTAAAAATTAAGTGACATACTTTTAATTTTTCTTTTTTTGGAGACAGGGTCTCACTCTGTCACCTAGGCTGGAGTACAGTGGTACAATCACAGCTCCCTACACCCTCAATCTCCCAGGCTCAAGAAATCCTTCTACCCCAGTCTCCTGAATAACTAGGACCACAAATGTGTGCCCCCATGTCCAGGTTTTTGTTGTTGTTGTTTTGTTTGTTTGTTTTTCTGTAGAGACAGGGTCTCCCGATTTTGCCCAGGCTGGTCTCGAGCTCCTGGGCTCAAGTGATGCTCCTGCCTCGACCTCCCAAAGTGCTGGGATTACAGGTGTGAGCAACTGTGCCTGGCCTAAATGACACACTTCCAATAGCCATAGGTGGAAGAAATCACACAGGAAATTAGAAAATAGCTTGAACTGAATGAAAACAAAAACACAACATGTAAACACATGTGAGAAGCAGCTAATGGTGCCTATAGGGAACTTTTTAGCATTAGATATTTATATTAGAAGAAAAGAAAGGTCTTGAATCAGTGGTCTTAGTGCCACCTTAAGAATTAGAAAAAGAACAAATTTAACCCTGAAAAAGTAAAAGAAAGAAAATGCACTACAGATCAGAAATCAATGGACAAAACAAAGCAAAATAAAAAACAATTGGAAAACAATTAATGAAACCAAAAGCTGGTTCTTTGAAAAGATCAATAAAATTAATAAACCTCTAGCCAGACTGATAAGCAAAAAAAGAGAGAGAAAGAGAGAGAGACAGAGAAGAAGACATAAACTGCCAAGATCAGGAATGAAAAAGAAGGTATCACTGATCCTAAACACAAGGTAAGGATGCCTCCTCTGACCACTTCTATTTCACTTTGTACTTGGTATACTAGCCAGCACAATAAAGCAAGATAAACATAAATAAAAGGTATACAGATGAGAAAGAAGGAAGCAAAACTATTTTTATTCTAAGACGTGATCATCTGTGTAAAATATTCTAAGGTCACAAGACAGTTAATATAGAAAAATAAATTGTATTTCTATATTACTAGCAAAGAAGTAGAAATTGAAATGAGAAAAGTACAATTTACAATAGTATCTCAAAATGGAAATATTTAGGGATAATGTAACAAAATATGTACAAGATCAGTATATTGAATACCACAGAACACTTGAGAGAAATTTAAAAAGACTCAAATAAATGGAGAGATGTAGTGTGTTTATGGGTCAAAGGACTCAATATTGTTAAGATGTCAACTCTTCCTAAATCAATCCACAGAGTCAGTATAATCCCATTCAATGCCCCACCAGCACCCGCCACCTGCCCCGCATTTTTTTGGTAAGAATTAATAAGCTAGTCCTGAAATTCAAATACAAATGCAAAGGGTGACACTCTGTCCGGAGCCGTGAGGCCCGGAAATTGCCGTGGCTTCTGTTGCTTAAGCTCCGTATCATCAGAGACAAGATGACATATTTCCGGGTTCTTCATTAACAACTTTTCCCGTGCGCACCAAACTTTTTCGCGCCCAGGAAGATAATGCAGCCTACAGCGCAGGCGCAATTCCGTGCCCGGGG
>NW_012123043.1:7346369-7353187 GCF_000951035.1 Colobus angolensis palliatus
GGTAAGAGAGTGTCATCTCTCACTAACCTAAGACAGGAGGGCCGTCATAGCTACTGCCTAATCCCACGACGGGTACCAGTGAAGAGATGTGTTACTCCAACCTAAGACAGGCACAGTTCCCGAGGGACAATCTTCTAGCCACCAATAATATATAAATTAAAAGGGGGACCTGTCCGGAGCCGTGAGGCCCGGAAATTGCCACGGCTTCTGTTGCTTAAGCTCCGTATCATCAGAGACAAGATGACATATTTCCGGGTTCTTCATTAACAACTTTTCCCGCGCGCGCCAAACTTTTTCGCGCCCAGGAAGATAATGCAGCCTACAGCGCAGGCGCAATTCCGTGCCCGGGAAAAAAATACCAATTAATGGCGCATGCGCGATTGTAATTTGAGAAAACCCAGCCCCCCGTCACCGCCCTGGCCCAGCCTCTTCCGCTGCCAGCCTATATAAGGCATTGCACTGCCACCATTAAACGAGACTTGATCAGGCTATTTGTCTTGTCTCCATTTCTCGTGTTTTCTTGTCTCCTCCATTCCCACTCCCCCTTCCAGGGTCCGTTCGACTGTCCTGCAGGACGGGACAACACTCCTATTTGGCAGCGATTTCTCTTGAAGCTCAGTGGTTCGGGACCTGCAATACTTGCTGAATTAGGAGGGACAGGAGAGTAACAGCTAGGTCGGTGGCAAATAGCCCACAACATTCCCTTTACTTACGATGCGTTTACCCCGCAATCTCAAATCTTTCCTCAGTGGATTAACAGGAGAGCCAGTGATGGTGAAGCTTAAGTGGGAATGGAGAATAAGGGCTACCTGGTATCTGTAGATGGCTATATGAACAGGCAGCTTGCAGACACAGAATTCATAAATGACACATTGCCTGGACATCTAGGTGAAGTTTTAATAAGGTGTAATAATGTCCTTTATATCAGAGGTGTGGAAGAAGAGGAAATGGGGAAATGAGTGAATAGCATCTTCTGAAGGGGATTTTTTAAATATGTATTTCTAGACAATAAAGATTTGTTTCTTTAAAAAAAATGCAAAGGGCCTGGAGTAAAAAAAAAAAACTTTTTGAAAAAGAATAAAGTAATTTCAAGACTCACTATAAAGTTACAGTAATCAAGGCAGTGTGGTATTTATGTGAGCACAGAGATACAGATCAATGAAACAATACAGGGTTCAGAAATAGATGCATCTACACAGTCAATTGAAATTTGATAAATATGCCAAAATTACTCAATGAAGAAAGGATAGTCTTTTCAACAATTGAATATCCATGTGCAAAAATATGAAGCTTAACCCTTGCCCTCATAACACATACAAAGGTTAACTCAGAGTGAATGACAGACTTAAATGTCAGAGCTAAAACTACAAAATTTCTAGAAGTAAACATAAACAAAACTATTCATGGCCTTGTTAGGGAAAAACTTCTAAGACCTTTGGAAAAGTATGAACCATAGAAGAAAAAATTGATAAACTGAACTTCTACAAAATTAAAAAATTCTGCTCTCCAAATTACATAATTTAAAAAATGAAAAGGCAAGCCACAGACTGGTAGAAAATATTTGCAAAACATATATAAAGGACTTACATCTACAATATTTTTTTTTTTTTTGAGACGAAGTCTCGCTTTGTTGCCCAGGCTGGAGTGCAGTGGCGCGATCTCACTCACTGCAACCTCCGCCTCCCAGGTTCACACCATTCTCCTGCCTCAGCCTCCCGAAGAGCTGGGACTACAGGTGCCTGCCATCATGCCTGGCTAATTTTTTGTATTTTTAGTAGAGATGGGGTTTCGCCATGTTAGCCAGGATGGTCTCGATCTCCTGACCTCATGATCCACCCGCCTCGGCCTCCCAAAGTGCTGGGATTACAGGCATGAGCCACCGTGCCTGGCCTAGAATATGTTTTTAAAGACACACACACATACACAAATCCATACAAATACTAACAATTTGGCTTAAAAAAAAAGGACAAAAGATTTGAAGAGACACTTGACTGAAGAAGGTATTTATCAATGCAAATAAACATATGGAAAGATGCTCCATATCATTAAATATCAAGGAAATGCAAATTTACACCAAAATAAGATGCCACTAGAACAGCTAAACTTAAGAAGACTTACAATATCAAGTGTTGGCAAGGATGTGGAGCAACTGGAGTTCATACGCTGCTGCCAAGTAGTATAGCCACTTTGGAAAACTGTTGGGAGTTTCTTATATAATTAGATATATACTTACCATATGATCCAGCAATCTCACTCCTGGATTTATCAAAAAGCAATGAAAACATATGTCCACTGAAACACTTGTACTCAATGGTTCATAGAAGCTTTATTCATAATAGGTACAAATTTATATGTGTTTATATATGTATATGTTTATTATCTAGTAAATGAACAAATAGTGGTATAATTATACAATGAAATACTTCTCAGCCATGAAAAGGAATGGACTACTGATATACTCAACAGAAGGAATGAACTACTGAGACACTCAACAGCACAGATGAATCTCAAAAGCATTACACTAAAGAAGCCCAACACAGAAGGGTCCATGCTGTATATATGATACCATTTTTGTGAAATTCTAGAAGAGCTAAAATAGTGCTGAAAGCAGATCAAAGGCCAGATGTGGTGGCTCACACCTGTAATCCCAGCACATTGGGAGGCCAAAACAGGCAGATCCCTTGAGCCCAGAAGTTCAAGACTAGCCTGGGCAATATGACAAAACCTTGTCTCTACTAAAAATACAACAACAACAAAAAAAGCAAAAACAAAACAAAAAACAAAAAACCAGGTGGGTGTGGTCGCACACATCTGTAGTCCCAGCTATTCAGGAGGCTGAGTTGAGAGGATCACCTGAGCCCAGGGAGATAAGGCTGCAGTGAGCCATGATGACACCACTGCACTCCCACCTGGGTGACAGTGAGACCCTGTCTCTCAAACAAAAAAAGAAAGAAAGAAAAGCAAAGCAGATCAATGGCTGCCAAAAGCTGGTGGTTGGGAAGGGGACTGAATACAAAAGAACATGAGGGAGCTTTCTGGGTGATGGAAATGATCCATATTTTGATTCTGGTGGTGTTTGTATGACTACACGTGTTTATTAAAACTCATTGAATTCATACTTAAAATGAGTGAAACTTATTGTATGTAAATTGTACTTCAATAAGTTAATAGAAAACAAGAAGCGGGTTGGGGAGACCTTGCTCAAAGGATACAAAATTTCAGTTAGGAGGAATAAGTTCAAGAGATCCACTGTACAACATGGTGACCATAGTCAATAACAATGTATTATATTCTTGCAAATTTGCCAGGTGAGGTGTCTCACACCTGTAATCCCAACACTTTGGGAGGCTGAGGCAGGAGGAACACTTGAGCCTAGGACTTCAAGACCAGCCTGGGCAATATAGAGAGATCTCACCTCTACAGATAACTTAAAAATTAGCCTGTTGTGGTGGTGTGAGTCTGTAGTCCCAGCTACTCTGGAAACTGAGGCAAGAGGATTGCCTGAGCCCAGGAGGTTAAGGCTGAAGAAAGCCATGATCATCCCACTGCACTCCGGCCTGGCAACCCAGCAAGATTCTGTCTCAAAAAAAAAAAAAAAAAAAAAAGCCCGGGCGTGATGGCTCACACCTACAATGCCAGCACTTTGGGAGGCTGAGACGGGCAGATCACCTGAGCTCAGGAGTACGAGACCACCCTGGGCAACCTGATGAAACCCATCTCTACTAAAATACAAAAAATTAGCCAGGTGTGGTGGCACACACCTGTAGTCCCAGCTACTTGGGAGGTGGAGACACGAGAATCGCTTGAGCCCAGGAGGCAGAGATTACAGTGAGCTGAGATTGCGCCACTGCACTCCAGCTTGTCTCAAATAAATAAATAAATAGAAAAAGAAAATTGCTAAGAGTAGATTTTAAGGGTTCTCACCACAAAAAATGCTAAGTATGTAAGGTAATACATATATTAATTAGCTTGACTTACCATTCCACAATGTACACATATTTCAAAACATCATGCTGTAGACAGCAAATATATACAATTTTTGTCAATTTAAAAAACAGAAAAGTTTAAAAAACAATGTCCTCAGCCATCTTAGAAAACTGGATATGAATGATATCCTGCATAATGAAGTGCTTTTCATAGCAATGACAATGTTTCAATGAACCTCAGGCTACCACTGGAAAAAATTAGTCAAGTAGACCTTATATTAACTGATTTAAAACCTTAGGTTTCAAGTCATCACTAATAATGATAGCTTTTCAAAAAAAAAAAATCTCAAATACTACAAATAAAAAACAATGTAAAAATTGAAGATAGACTTTTTCACACATAAAATTGCTCTTTGAAATGAATTCATAAATTACTTGTTATGTCGGGAGGGAGCCTGTGTGTTGGAAAAAAGAGGCTATGGAAATTGTCACTTGAGTTAAGGAAAAGTGTATTGAGTGTCTAAAATACTCTGGTCACTGTGCAGACCCTTCCACCACAGAGGAAGAAAGAAAAGGGGAAATCACAATTAAAAGTCAATGTGACATGAACAGTGATAAAGCATACAGGGGCCAAGTGAGGTGGCTCATGCCTGTAATTGTGACACTTTGAAAGGGCCAGGCAGTAAGGATCTCTTGAAGCCAGGAGTTTGAGACCAGCCTGGGCAATATAATGAGACCCTATCTCTACACACAAAAATAATAAAATTAGCCAGGCATTGTGGTGTATGCCCATGGTCCTAGCTACTCGGGAGGCTGAGGTGGGAGGACTGTTTAAGCCCAAGAGTTTGAGGCTGCAGTGAGCTATGACCGTGCCACTGCCTGTACTCCAGCCTAGGCAAAAGAGCAAGACCCTGTCTCTAAGAAAAAATAGTTTCTGAAAAAGCTGTAGAGGGTATTGTAACACTGAAAACAAGATGAAGAGTTCTGCAGATAATAGAGATGGAGTCATCATCAGGGAAGCCTTTAGAGGGGAGATGAAACCTGATCAAGGGAGGCAAACATTCCCAAAGAACCCAGAGGAGTCTATGCTGAGTGGGAAGGATAAGAAGGGACATTGGCTTAGCATAACTTGTCATTCCGTTTGAAATAACCTGGGAAATTAATTTCAAGAACGTACACCTGCTTCCATCTTTGGACTTCTCAGCAAGATCCTTCTTCTGTAATTCAATATTCCTCTAAAAAAAGTACCTTCCCAGGTGGGTGCGGTGGCTCACGCCTGTAATCCCAGCACTTTGGGAGGCCGAGGCAGGTGGGTCACTTGACATCAGGAGTTTGAGACCAACCCAGCCAACATGGTGAAATCCCGCCTCTAAAAAATACAAAAATTAGCCAGGCATGGTGGTGGGCACCTGTAATCCCAGCTACTCGGAAGTCTGAGGCTGGAGGATCACTTGAACCCAGGAGGCGGAGGTCGCAGTGAGCCGAGACCACACCACTGCACTCCAGCCTGAGCAACAACAGCAAAACTCCGTCTAAAAATTAATAATAATAAGTAACTTCCCTCAGGCAATACTGGGTTACACCCCATGCCAATTGAGCTGTGACTTTCAGCAGCAAATTGTCCTGGGGAAGGGAATGCATTCAGAGGTGGATGTCTAGAAAATGTGGCAAAACATTTTAGACGTTTCTAGACATGCGGTAAAAATAAAAACAAAAAACCTCCTATGTAAATTCTTAGAGATGCAAAAAAGAAACCCCTGCCCTCCCTACTCAGTCAAATCAAGCAAAAACAAGAAAAGAAAAAGCACCACAATCATAAGGTTGAAAGTTGCCTCAGTCACTGCAGGCATGGGGAAGTTATGTGCAGACACTATATGCCTTCCATTCTGTACACTTGGAAGTAGCTTAAGGACAGCCCCTCACCTAGGTTTGTTGATTTCAGCTCATATGGAGCTAATATCAACCTCAACTCAAACTCTTGGGCTTAAATAGTCCTCCCACCTCAGCCTCCCAAGTAGCTAATATCAACCTACCAAACAGGAGTGTGTTATCTACCTGGCCTTGGCTATTAGCTCAAAGAAGGAAACCGGCAACACTAGCATTAACCCCCAACCCAAAAGTTCTTGGCTTTTTTGCCTTCTTTCAGGACAGTCACATGCACCACTCTGTCATCAAACACAGTGATCCGCCATTCCAGAAGCAATATGGTATCCTCCTCCCATTGAGAACGCCTGCCCTGATGCACAGGAATGCAACAGAAAACTGAATGCTGAGCAACTAAAGAGAGGGACAAAGCAGAAAAACCCTCACACACAAAACGCAGCAAATATCAGACACCAGCCTCTTCGATCTCATCTCCAGTCTCCTAAATCGCCACGATCTTTTTCTTTTCTTTTTCTTTCTTTTTTTTTTTTTTTTTTTTTGAGACGGAGTCTCGCTCTGTAGCCCAGTCTGGAGTACAGTGGCGCCATCTCCGCTCACTGCAAACTCTGCCTCCTGGGTCCCTGTTCAAGCAATTTTCCTGCCTCAGCCTTCCAAGTAGCTGGGATTACAGGCATGCGCCACCATGCCCAACTAATTTTTGTATTTTTAATAGACACAGGGTTTCACCATGTTGGCCAGACTGGTCTTGAACTCCTGACCTTGTGATCTGCCCACCTCAGCCTCCCAAAGTGCTGGGATTATAGGCGTGAGCCAACGCGCCCAGCACAATGCTCATTTTACTCTCCCTCTGAGCAGATAAAAAAAAAATCAGTTCCTGGCCAGGCGCGGTGGCTCACGCTTGTAATCCCAGCACGCACTCTAGGAGGCTGAGGTGGGTGGATCACGAGGTCAGGATATCGAGACCATCCTGGCTAACAAAGTGAAACCCCGTCTATACTAAAAATACAA
>NW_012123043.1:7354708-7355996 GCF_000951035.1 Colobus angolensis palliatus
AAAAATACCACAATTTCTACAAAATATCAGGATAAGCATAGCAATAAATCTGGCTTAATGTAAATGTAGCCATTTATTACTGGGGAATGGCAGACACGCTTCAATTAACCCCAAGATAGAAATAAAATTATATCCCGGGGATGTCAACTCAGTTTGCACTAAATATTGTTTAACTGCAACTAAATGTCAGTTTCTTTCCTTCCAGTTCAGAAATGTATCTTAATAACTTTTCTTCATTATCCTTTCATCTTGAAAGTACCTGAATTAACAGTGCTATTATTCTTTAATCCATTAATAGGGTTGCCATAACCCAAATGCTTTCTTTTCATAGTAAAATTTTTTTCTGATTTTTTTTTTCTTTTGAGGCAGTCTCAATGATCTATGTATCTAGTATTAAAGCATGATTCCATCTGACTTTATTTTTTGAGATGTCTATCACCCAGGCTGCAGTACAATGGTGTAATCACAGCTCACTGCAGGCCTGAACTTCTGTGCTCAAGCAATCCTCCTGCCTCAGCCTCCCAAGTAACTAGGTCTATAGGCTGGGACCACAGGTGTGCGACACCATGGGCCAGTTTGTTTTTGTTTCGTAGAGGTGTCTCACTATATTGCTCAGGCTGGTCTTGAACTCCAGGCCCCAAAGTGCTGGAATTACAGGCATGAGCCACCATACCTGGCCCACTTTTGTAAAGGAGAGAGCATCATGATTTTACAATACCATGATTGTCATGATTAATAACAGACAAAACAGCTGGGCATGGTGGCTCACACCTGTAATCCTAGCACTTTGGTAGGCCGAGGCGGGCAGGTCACGAAGTCAGGAGATCGAGACCAACCTGTACCAACACGGTGATATCCCATCTCTACTAAAAATACAAAATTTAGCTGGGCATGGTGGCAGGTGCCTGTAATCCCAGCTACTCGGGAGGCTGAGGCAGGAGAATCGCTTGAAACCACAAGGTGGAGGTTGCAGTGATCTGAGATTGCGCCATTTCAACGGAGCCTGGGTAACAAAGCAAGGCTCTGTCTCAAAAAAAATAAATGAATAATGCACAAAACAGAGATCTCCCTGCTACGTAAGCACTAGGCTAAGCCAAGTATCTGAATGTTATTGCTTCTGTGAATATCCAGTTTAATTTTCTTTGCAGCAGAACTCATAAGCTAGGGCCAATTTCAGAATCAAATCTTCAGTTTCTTAGAAGGGCCTCTCATGATACTTCAAGAACCAAATTCTTCTATTACTATAATGTTGTTTGCAATTATACTAATCCTGCTTACTAATTCCAAA
>NW_012123043.1:7358801-7360749 GCF_000951035.1 Colobus angolensis palliatus
TAACCCCACTGTGGCCTACTACTTTCATTCCCTTTACATCAGGCCAAGGGATGCCCCTGAGGACAATTAGCAGGTATGTAACACCTTACTAGTTATTGCATTCTAGTCTTGAATACTACTCATTCATTGTGTCATTAAGATAAATAATAAAAACGTACAGTGTTTATCATATACCAGCTCTTTTCAAAGAGCTTCACATTTTTATCCCATTTAATCCTCACATTAACCCTATGAGGTACGGATCATTATACAGATAAGAAAACAGAGGTAGAAGGGTTTTTTAGACTCACTACCCATCATCCTATATACTCCATATATTCCATACACCATACTCCATATATACCAATGACAGGTAGTCAAAGGCTGTCAAATAATTCTATCATATTCAGACATAATCATTTATAAATTCTGCTTCTAGTTCACAGTCAATAGTATCATCTACTCCACTCATTTCATTTTACTCAATGAGCAAGCTAAAATTAGACATGAGACTGGCCTGAGGTCTCTCAATAAGAGCTAGCATTTAAAGGCAAGGCAATAAATTCTGAATTTTATTTACTTGTCTCATTTAAATCTTGCAATAACTTGTACAATAGATATTATTATTTTTCCCATCAAGTAAGAGAGAATTGAGGCCATGAGAGTCAAGTAACTTGCCAGGTCTGGCTGCCTTCCAAATCTCTCCGCCTTAACCACTGAGAAGTAGAGAACACGGGGCTCCAGCTGCCAAGTGCTCATTCCATTACCCCACTTTGTTTCTTACCTATTCATTCTAAATAGGTCATTTTGTCAAGGGCCCCTTAAAAGGACAGAGAGATAGCATTTACACAGTGTGAACTAAAATTTAATTTTTAACATGACTTATTCTGCCCTAAAGGTAAGACGTAAGATTATCACCATTTGGAGATATTTTCTACCCAGGAATAATTTTGAAGTATTAAGCTGGCCATTTGGAGCCAAGAGATTATGGCACTGTCCATCTGAAACTCCCCAGTGCGGTGGAAGCTGAGGTCAATAATAACTCACCCACTATCTTCTCTTTCCAAGTAACGGCACAGGAAACTAAAAACACTTTCCCTCTACAATAGACACCTTTCAGTTTGCGGAGAGTTCAATTAATAACTTTAGTTAAATCAACTATAAAGAAAAACAAACCAACTCAAAAGACTCCCAAAATAAGGTTAACCTGAAATTAGCCTGGGAATAGGAAGCAACTAGTCAAGATAAACCAAGTAAGTGGCCATTACTGCTTTTATTAATATTAACTATAGCTGACCACTGATAACTAGCACTGCATTCCTAAGAAAAGGCAGTACCATTTCCTGTATTGGCTTTGACTTTCCATTAAAATCATGTAACATCAAAACCACTGAAATTACTATTTTCTTTCATGGCAAATTGGACCAGATAAATCTGACTTGCTACTTGGCATCATCTTCTCTTTGGGTTGTAAAGGACAGGAATGAAGACACTGTCGTTATATGCAAATAAAATATTAAGTATTTGCAAACAACATACATTTAAAATCGTTTTAAAACTCTATGGCTGTAACAGGACCTTTTCAATCTCTAGAAAAATTAAATCGTGTATACACAAAGTTTAATAGTCCATTAAAAAGTGTGAAAAGTTGAAGCTTGTAAGGAAACAGTCCAGAACTACCAACCCAAAGAAAATTGGCACTTTCCTGCTAACATCTACAAGCTGGTATGTTCGTTGTGGACAGCAACAATGTGCATGGGGGTGGGGAGTGAGGGAGAGGAAAAGGGTCATTTACATATTTCTCAATCCAAGTATATGAATTTAGAGGTCTTCCTCAAAAACACATGCACTAAGCCTCCAAAGTCATGCTGCTATATTTAACCATATCAAAGCAGTCAGAACATATCAAGCATGTTAAAAGACAAGAAACAAACCTTTTTTCTTTTGACATGTGTGTGTCTTCCTCCAG
>NW_012123043.1:7361264-7364074 GCF_000951035.1 Colobus angolensis palliatus
AAGTTCTGGGGATTATAAGGATCTACACTGTAGAAAGAGTTCCAAAGGTGAAGCCCTTCAGGGTCTTGCTCAAGGTCTGAGTCTGACAGTGAGCTATCACTATCAAAACCATCATCCTCAGCTTCCTCATCCCAATCCTCACCTTCTGGATCAGAACTTGTTTCCAGGTCACTCGATGCACCTCCCAAAATATAATCTATCAGTTTGTTACTACAAGCTGGTCTGGCAGAAATGGGAAGGTCATCTTTTAGGTATGAGTAATCAACTACACTTATTCGGCCCTCTCCAGGCTCCTTTTCCATAGGTATCTCACAAGATGGACAGCTCTCAGAAGGGCTCTGTTCTTCCAAAGCAAGTGGAACCTCTATAGTTATTAATTCTATTTTTTCTTCAGTGGATTCCTGGGTGGTTCCAGGAATGTCTTCAGCAGCAGGAACAAACTGTGTTGCGTTATCTCTGCAGTGTTTCCAATCCATCCGGAGAAGGTTGTGTTCCTCCTCCAGGCTGTGGTAGCCATTATCCTGGTCAGGGGTGGGTAACTCTTGCCCCTTGCTAGCCTGCTGAAGGAATTCCAGTCGTTTCATGCGAAGATGGTGAATTTCTGGTAGGCCTTCCGTAGAAAGAGGTGGACATCCCTGCCTCGAGGCCGGAGTGAGTTCTGCACTCAGCGGCTGGGGATCACAATGGTCCTTTCTCAGGCAGCTGCTCTCTGGGGTTAGTGTCTGGAAGCCGACTAGCTCGCCATTTCCATCACTGTTCTGATAGCTGACTTCTAGCCTAGGAAAGCAGTCCAGGTAGGAGGGACTCAGCAAATAGGATACCACATTAAAAGTGTCTATGCGTTGAATGTTTAGAGGCCCAGAGAGCGAAGAGCCAAGTTCCCGGTCAGAGTACAGACGGGATTGAAGGCTACTGGGCAACAGCTCCACTCCCCCTAGCTGCTGCTCTAAGAGAAAAGCGTGTGCTGCAGGGTCCAAAGCACTTCTCTTGGCCTTAAGCTCCAATTCTAAGTCTGGGGGCGAACATTGCCAGTGGATCCCCTCCTCTAGCCAATCAAGGGGACTGGTGGCCGAGGAGTCTGAGGAGTCGAGCTTCAGCGAACTCAAAGATTTCTGCGCTGTGGAGGCGGCTGGTTTCTCCCGTCCCTTCAGGGATCTGTAGACTCCAGCAAAATCCAGCCATCTGGTCCGAAACATTCCACCGAAAAGTTGGCTCCAAATTAGCACCTTCTGAAGCAATCCGGGGAGCGGCGCAAGGAGCTGGGAGAGCAGCTTCGTCCAGTAGCTGACCCGAGTCTCGGGCTGGGCAGAGGAAAGCAGTGTGGGGTCCCCGAAGTTTTCCGGGGCAAGAGGCGTCGGGAACTTAGAAGAGCCTGCTTGCGATAGCCGAGGGAAAAAGGGTGGCCAGAAACGGAAGCCTGCCTGAGGGCCAGGCCGTTTCCGCGATCCGCCTGTCTCAGGCTCCATCTCCTTTTCCTTGGCAGTTTCTAGGGTAGGGCCGCGGCGCTCAGCGGCTGGAGGTCGGACAAGATTCGGAGGAAACCTACAGAGTCTCGGTCTTGCCCAGCGGTGGCGTCGGTGCTCCAGGCCGATCTCCCAGCCAGCAGAAAAGCCACAGAGGGCAGCGGATGCGGCAGCGGGCGGCAGAACACAGGGAGAAACACCCCGCGCAGTACGCGGCGGCTGATCCGACTTCCATCCTGGCGGGAAAGAACGTTCCCTAGTCGGCTCAACGCTTCAACACCATCGATGAGAGCCTGCCCACGGCCTCGGCGGTGGTTTTCTGAGTAACAGAAGGTCGAAGAATACCTGAGCAACGCGACACCGGAAGGGCTAGCTAGGTTGGCTGGTGCGGTGGAAGCGAAGCCCAAAATGGCCGCAGGGCCCGCGCGCCGGCAGGACACCCCCCCCAACCGCCGGAAGAGACGCAGGACTGCTGGCGTCTACGCCACTAGCGCCGCGCCGCCCCGCCCAACGTCTCTCACAAAGCCCCGGGGGGCGGGGCTTTCCGCCCACTTCCGTGTGGCCGCCGATTGGTCGCGCCGGATTTCCCTATCGGCTTCCTTACTCGAGGTAGAGCCGCACGGTAGCGCCAGGTTGCATCAGCCGGCGGGATGCACGCATGCGCAGTTGTTTCTGTGTGTTCTCTTAGGCGACCGCCCCGACAGCCCTCTAGGCTAAAGGGCTTGGGTAGGAAAGGGGTTTTCAAGATAACCCGAGAATTTCCCGAAGGCGTTTTGATGGCCTAATACACAGTGACGTGTGTACAGTCATCGCCTCGTATGAA
This sequence comes from Colobus angolensis palliatus, assembly GCF_000951035.1. NCBI lineage: Eukaryota > Metazoa > Chordata > Mammalia > Primates > Cercopithecidae > Colobus > Colobus angolensis. Next base: position 7,363,551 of record NW_012123043.1, read on the forward strand.
ATGGGGATTAGTTCCAGGACGCCGTAGACACCAGAATCCCCAGATTCTGGTCAAGTCCCTTAGGTAAAATGGTGTAGTGTTTGCATGTAACCTACATACACCTTCCCAGATACTTTAAATCATCCCCTAGATTAAGTAAATTACCTAATACAATTCAAGTGCTATGGAACTAGTTGTTATACTGTATTTATTTGTATTATGTTTTATTGTCTTTATTTTTCCCAAATATTTTCAATCCATGGAAGGTTGAATGCCCCGTGGGCCAATTGTAGGGTTATCGTAGTCTTAAATTTTTATTATTTATTTATTTATTTGAGACAGGGACTGACTCTGTCGCCCAGGCTGGAGTGCAGTGGTGCGATCTCGGCCCACTGCAGCCTCAACCTCCTGTGCTCCAGTGAGCCTCCCACCTCAGCCTCCTGAGGAGCTGGGATTACAGGCTTGCACCACCACGCCCAGTTTTTTTTTTTTTTGAGACGGAGTCCCACTCTGTCGCCAGGCTGGAGTGTAGTGGCGCTATCTCG
>NW_012123043.1:7364989-7366920 GCF_000951035.1 Colobus angolensis palliatus
TTTGTTTGTTTGTTTGAGACTGAGTCTCGCTCTGTTGCCCAGGCTGTAGTGCAGTGGTGTGATCTCCGCTCACTGCAACCTCTGCCTTCCTGGGATCAAACTATTCTCCTGCCCCGGCCTCCCTAGTAGCTAGGACTATAGGCACCTGCCACCATGCCTGTCTAACTTTTATATTTTCAGTAGAGACGGGGTTTCACCCTGTTAGCCAGAATGGTCTCCTGACCTCGTGATCTGCCTGCCTCAGCCTCCCAAAGTGCTGGGATTACAGGTGTGAGCCACCATGCCCGGCACAACCACTTCTTTCTAGGAAGTCAAGAGGACCTCAGTTTCTGTTGTTTACCCTGTATTATTATCCATACCTCTGGAAAATCTCAATCCTAAGAACTTCAGAAAAATGTATTAATAATAGAGGTCAATTTCATAATAGAGATCCAAGTAGGTAAATTTGTTACCGGAAGCCTGTTTCTTGTAAAGTGAGGCTAGTAATTCCTCTTTCAATGCGTTGGTGAGAAAACTAGGTTTTCTCAATGCCTAGCCTAGACAGAGTAGGAGCACAAAGATAGCTAATATTCTTGTATGGTTCTGCTTCACAGTCTTCAGTTGTTTCCTCATTGCCTGCAGAATAAAGGCTCTATTCAGCCTGTCCTCCCACTGTACTCTTCCAGCCTCCTCTGTCACTTGTCTTCATGCATGTTATATTCTAGGAACACTGGACTTACCTATACTCCTTGTTTCCTGCCTTTACTCATGCTGTTTCTCAGCCAAGAAAAGCTTCACCTTTCCTGTTATATACCTACTCATCCTTCAAGATCCAATTCAAATGTCAGCTTCTCCGTGAAGCCTTCGTTGACCTTTCCAGCCAGAATTAATGGATCCCTCACAGCATTTATATTATTCTGCTCTATTAGAGCACTTAACACATTGCATTACATATATCTGTAAATGTTCTCTCTTGCTCGTCCCTGAACTCCTTGAGGGCTGTATCCAACTATCTAGCAAAGTGGTTCCCAAAGTATGGTGTGGGCACCCCTGGGGATCCTGCTTTGAAACCCTTTCAGAGAGTCCTTAAGGCCAAAAATATTTTCATAATAATTCTAAGCTTTTTTAACTCTCATTTTCTCATGTGTGTACAGTGAAGTTTTCTAGAAGATACATGGTGTGTGATCTGGCAACAGAATGAATGCAAAAACAGATAGATATGAGATTCTAGCCATTTTATATTAAGCCAGATACTAAAGACATTTGGAAGAAATGTAAGACAATGCTACTTTTCTTACTAAGCTTTTTTATGTTTTGAAAAATAATTGAACATTACCAGCCTGGGCAACATGGCGAAACCCTGTCTCTACAAAACATGTAAAAATTAGCCAGGCATGATGGTGCATGCCTATGGTCCCAGCTACTCAGGAGGCTGAGGTGGGAGGATCGCTCGAGTCTGGGAGGCAGAGGTTGCAGTGAGCCAAAATTGCACCACTGCACTGCAGCCTGGGCAACAGAGTGAGATCCTGCCTCAAAAAACAAAAAAAAAAAATTTAACATGTAATTAGTTTAATGAATTTTTAACCAATTTTAAATGAATTTTTTATTTTTAATGAATTTTTTAATGAATTTTATTTTTAAATGAATTTTAAATGAATTTTAAAATTTTATTGTATTTATTGTTAAAGACAGGGTTTCATATGTTGCCCAGACTGGAGTGTGGTGGGTATTCACAGGGGCAATCACAGCACGCTATGGCCTTGAACTCCTGGAGTCAAGCAGTTCTCCTGCTTCAGCCTCCCAAGTAGCTGGAACTACAGGTGCACACCACCACACCCAGCCTAAAAGAGCATTTTTCAGTTCCTCAGTTTTGAATTCATAAATAGGAAATATTGATAGATATAAACCACATAAAGGCATAAAGTTATTTGGGGTCCTTAGTAGTTTTTTTT
>NW_012123043.1:7369125-7371718 GCF_000951035.1 Colobus angolensis palliatus
CCCTATTCAGCTGCCGGTCAGCCCCTCAGAGACCACAAACCATTGCTCTTACCACTTTTTGTGATCCATCACACTCTTCATTTCCCTCCTTACTCAGCGTGAATTTCCATGATCCAGTATTAAAACTACCCCCTTGTCCTTCTACTCCCTGGCAAAACTCCAAGCCTAGTTAAATCCAGCTACTCACTCATTCCCCACCTGCACCCTTGCAGCTAATCATTGCTTAAGAAGATCGCTCAGGCATGCTGAGTGACTCACTTCATACTTGTGATCACAAATCTCCTCAATGCCAGACACTCCCACCACAGTTCCCTAGAAGCTTTGCTTCTCCTACACTCTGAGACTGTCTCACAATACTTCTTTCTTCAAATTTCCAGCATTTCCCATAAACACACATTCTCAGTTTATGATCACACTCATACTTCAAGAAAAAACAGATAAAACTGGACATAAATCACCTCATCTTTCCCTGACCAAATCCACTGGCCTTTGGACCCACATAATCTGCCTTCAATCCCGCTACAACCCAAGAAGCCTCCTGGATGCCATCCCTCCGTTTTTACTCAAGGAATAATTCTGACCTCTCTTATCCCTTCTCCTTAGTAACATACATGTTTCTCTCACTAATAGATCATTCACATTAACATAACTTAATATCACCTATATTAAAAATAAAAAGACCACCCAGCATGGTGGCTTATGCCTGTAATCCCTACACTTTGTGGGGCCAAGGCGGGGGGCTTGAGCCAAAGAGTTCAAGACCAGACTGGACAACATAGCAAGACCTTGTCTCTACAACAATTTAAAAAATTCACTGGGCTTGGTGGCCCATGCCTGTAGTCCCAGCTACTCAGGAGGTTGAGGCGGGAGGACTGCTTGAGCCAGTGAGGTTGAGGCCGCAGTGAGCCAAGAACACACCACCACCCTGCAGCCTGGGTGACAGAGCGAGACTCTGTCTCAAAAAAAGTAAGTAAAAATAAAAAATAAATATAAAAATAAAAAACCCTTCCCTAGACATACACCCCTCCACGCTTCTGCACCACCAGAGTGAAACCTGAGTTGTTGGTGCTTATGGTCTCCACTTTCTCTTCACCTATACTCTCCCCAGCCTACACCAATGTGACTTTCACCCCCACCACTCATTCAGGCAGCTCTTACCAAGGTCACCAAGAACATTTTGCTATATTCACTCCTCTTGACTGTTAGGGGTTGAAGTGTGTCCCCCAAATGATAAAATCCTAACCCCCTTAGTACCTGTGAATGTGATCTTATTTGGAAATAGGTTCTTTGCAGATGATCAAGTTAAGATGAGGTCATTATGGTGGGCTCTAATCCAAGATGATAGCGTCCTTATAAAAAGAGGAGGTTTGGACACAGACACGTGCATGCACACGGAGAGAATGCCACAGCAGTGTGAAGGCAGAGATTGGGTTGATGCATATATAAGCCAAGGAATGCCAGATTGCCAGCAAACCTCCAAAATCCGGGAGAGAAACATGGAACAGACTCTCTCACAGCCCTCACAAGGAATCAACCTTCCTGACACCTTGATTTCGGACTTCCAACCTCCAGAAATACATTGCTGTTTAAGCCTCTCAGTTTGTGATACTTTGTTACGGGAGCCCCAGGAAACTGATCATACTTCTTTAGGTTGCCAGGACACTATGACCTGCTCCTCCTCCTGTAAATGTTGGCCTCAATCCACCCACATGCCTCTCTAACCTGGGTGATCTCATCTCATTCCATGGAATTAAACACCACCTCAATGCTGATGACTTCCATATCTAAACTTCCAGACTGACTTCCCTTGGGCTTCAGATTCCATTCTGTTACTTCTCTACTTAGATTTCTATCACATATCTCAAACTTAACACAATCAGAAGTCTTGATTCAGCTCTACTGAACCTACCTCCCCACTCCCAGTAATTCCTCCAGAGGACTCTGCCTACATTCTGAGGTTCCACACTGAGGAGTCATCCTCAACTCCCCTTTCCCTCAATTCTATACACAGTCCATCAGCAAGTCCTGTCAGCTCTACCTTCAAAATATATCCAGAATTTGAATACTTTGCATCATCCCCAAGCTACCATCATTTCCCTCCTGGACTACAATAGCCTCCTCTTCTGCTTCTATTTTTGCTTCAAACAGCAGCCAGAAGAATGATCTCTTAACATAAATTAGACATTACCATTTTTTGTTTGTTTGTTTTTTGAGATGGAGTCTCTCTCTGTTGCCCAGACTAGAATGCAGTGGTGCTATCTCAGCTTACTGCAACCTCCACTTCCTGGGTTCAAGCGATTCTCCTGCCTCAGCTTCCTAAGTAGCTGGGATTACAGGCGTTCACCACCACACCTGGCTAATTTTTGTATTTTTAGTAGAGATGGGGTTTCACCAGGTTGGCCAGGCTGGTCTCGAACTCCTGACCTCAGATGATCCGCCTGCCTTGGCCTCCCAAAGTGCTGGGATTATAGCCATGAGCCACTGTGCCTGGCCCCTGCAGTTCCCTTTCTCAAAACCCCATCACCCTAAGAATAAAGCCTGAAGCTCTGATTGATTTTAACACTCAGATATCTTCTCTGAAGCCCACTCTGCC
>NW_012123043.1:7379173-7379585 GCF_000951035.1 Colobus angolensis palliatus
ACCTCTCTCATTCCCACTCCCTCAGGAGGGTTCAGATTTCTACCCCATTTGGCCAAGAAATTTCCTTCACTAAGACTCTTGGCAGACTCAAGTACTAACCTTTAAAAAAGTCCAAAGGGACTTGCCCAGAACTGCAGTGATACCTCAAGATCACTTAGAAATAAAGCAGGTAACACTTCCTACTGTTTACTACTGGAAAATCCCCTGGAAGCCCCCACACAATTCCCCAGTATGAAACATGACTCCCCACTGGAGAGTTCTGAAGACTTCTGGGTACAATGCTTGAACAAGGGTCACTTCACTTCCATCCTGCACTTGGGGGGTTCCCTTCCGGGCTATGGTTATGCTGTAGTGGCTTGATAGTTGCGAGGCATCTCAAGTTTCAGTTTTTTCTCCTATAAAATGGAGTTGG
>NW_012123043.1:7384910-7392097 GCF_000951035.1 Colobus angolensis palliatus
AAATTTTAAAAACCCATCTGGTAGGGAATAAAGAATATGAAGAGATAAGAGACTCAGTCTCAGTCTCTCCCTTTGGGCTCCTGAGCTTAGCTCCAGGGGAATAATCACCACTCCAATCCAGCCTCCTACTGACCAAAGAAAAATCATGGGGCAAAAAACAACAGTTTTGATGGAATCCCCCACCCCATGCCCCTTTCCTTCAGATAGGGCATCCCTTTGGCTCCAGACTAAATAGGTTTATGGCCCCACAGAATGAGGAAAAGTCTTATAAAAAGGGTGACAGAAATGGAGTTTGGGAGGGAAGCAGCACAGCAGAAAGAAGTGGGGAGTGATGGATGGTGAATGCTTTCCAGAGGCTACCTAGCAAGCAGTCACAGCGGCATCTGCAGCCCAGGGAGCTCTTCCCAGGGCCAAGATGCTCTTGGGTGAAACTACATCTAAGGACTAAGTCAGCATTTTGTCCCACCAGAGAGAAATGAAGGGAGAGACCTATGGGGAAGCACCCCCAGCATATTCATAGAGACCAGCTGACCCCCAGAAGGCCCGGGAGAATGAAGGGGCAAGGAGTAGAAAATGGTATTCAGGGCAAGTCCTAATAAAGTAGGGAAGACAAAAGGAAAAGTCCCCCAAAAAGAGCGTGGGTCCCTGAATACGGGTCCTTGGCAGAACCCCAATACGGAAGGCCCTTCCTTACACATGTAGGTATCACAGCGCTCTCCTTTGGAGGCAAAATCAGAAAGGCCCAGTGGCGCAAGCCTCAGTCCAGCACAGGCAGCCCTCCCCAACCCTCCCCAACCCGTCCTTAGAGAGGGCTCTGGCCGAGGACCCGCTGGGCCCCTCCCCTAATAGTTCCTATAGCTAGAAAACAAAACAACAACAACAACAACAACAAAACCTAGGGAAAAGTCCAATAAGAACCTTAATCATACAAAAAGTCCAAATAGTCTTCCTCTCTTGCCTTCTGGGGCATAGGTATGTCCCTTCTCGCAAGGCTTCCTGTCCCAGTTAGGACAACATCACTATTTCATTTTTTAAAAATAAAAATAAAGATATCCACCCACCCACCCCCAAAATGCTACTTCATACAGCCCACCCCACACACTCCCCAAACCAAGCATTGCTCCCTTGACACAAGGTAAACTTAAAACTTTGCTGCAACCTCACAGCCTCCAAGGGGCTGCTCATCACAACCAACCCAGTTCAGTCTCCAGAGGAAGAGACAGCAGAGCATGTCTTACTCTCCCTGCCTCCTACCACAGAGGCCAGAATCACCTGGACCGAGCAGGAGGCCCGCCCAGGGCCCTGGCCCTTCACAAGGAAGAGTCTCGCAGGGGAGAGTCCTCTCCCCCAGCTCCCACCACGAGCCTGGGATCCTGGGTGGTGGCTCTGCTGGGCTCACAAGGTGCCATGGCTTCGAGATCCCAGTGCGAACCAGCCAGTCTTCTCCTGAGCCAGGTCCAGCTCTCGCAGGCGGATGTTCACCTCACCGAGGAGGACGTTCTCCCAGAATCCCTGCTCACTCAGCACACTCAGCTGGAGCTCCCGCTGCTGCAGGTCTCCCTTGGGGATCCCATCATATACCAACTGCAAACAGAGATGGGTGAGGGAAGTGGTGAGAGAAGGAACAAGAAGAATCCAGAGGGAACCTGAGAGAGAGAGATGGTAAAGTCTGTTGGGGGTTGATCCAGCTGAGGCTAGCACTGACCCTGCAGAGTCCCAGGTCATACAGAAGGTACACAAGGTACACAGACTCCAAGGGAAGCATTAATGAACTCTGTTCTTTGCTTAGAGTTCAAGCAGGTGAGGGCTTTGTATTGGGGCCACTGCTCATTTTCAGCACAGGACCGGCAGGTTTCTCCTTCCCACAGGATAGGGCCAGACCCCAGCCATGAAATCCCAGCCCAAAAGGGCTGGCAAACTTTTTATGTAAGGGGACAGACAGTAAATATTTTTAGGCTTGATAAGCCATACGGTCTATGTTACAACTACTCAATCCTGCCATTGCAGCATGAAAGCAGCCACAGGCAACACCTAAATCAGAAAGTACAGCCGTGTTCTTAATATGACGTCTTAATACGGTCTTCAATACGACTTTAGCTGGTAGAACAGGCGCAGGTTGCCAACCCCTGCCCTACCCCACCATTTTCCCCACCCACCATCTCATTGTAGGTAGGATTGCAGGTTTTCCGGGCCACTTTGGTTTTCCTCTTAGTGGTTTTCTGAGGGTCAGGAAGGAGGTAAATTTTCACATAGGGGTCAGGGTCATTTCCATCCTGGAGCAGTTGCTACAATAGAATGAGAACCAAAAAATGTTAAGATTTTTAACATCTGTCTCTTCATCACCATTCCTGTGATCACACTCTAATCCAGACTGTCATCTGCCATCTGGCATCTTGCAATGCACGACTAGTTTATTTGTCTGCTTTCAAGCTCACTCCATTCTGATAAAAATATCTACCATGATAACATTGTGTCCTATTAAAACATCAATTGATTTGTCTATAATATCAAGTCTATACTTTTTTTTTTTTTTTTTTTTTGAGATGGAGTCTTGCTCTGTCGCCCGAGCTGGAGTGCAGTGGCCAGATCTCAGCTCACTGCAAGCTCCGCCTCCCGGGTTTAGGCCATTCTCCTGCCTCAGCCTCCGGAGTAGCTGGGACTACAGGCGCCCGCCACCTCACCCGGCTAGTTTTTTTGTATTTTTAGTAGAGACGGGGTTTCACCGTATTAGCCAGGATGGTCTCGATCTCCTGACCTCGTGATCCGCCCGTCTCGGCCTCCCAAAGTGCTGGGATTACAGGCTTGAGCCACCGCGCCCGGCCAAGTCTATACTTTTTATCCAAATCCTTGGGACATCCCATAATGTGCTCTGTTTTGAGTGAAACATCATGTTCCCAGGTATCTTCCTGCCATATCTACTATCCTTGTCTATTTTGTCATTTGGTCCACTTAACCCCTAAGAGGTAGAGACATGAGTCAAAGAGATTGAGTTGCTTGCTCAAGGGCAGCCAACTAGTGATACACCCAGCCTGATCCTTTTAAAACCTAAGTCAGATCTTGTCACGCCTCTGCTCAAAACCCATCTCATTCAGGGAAAAGGCCAGGGTTCTTACTATCGGGGTAAGGTGCTGGTCCATCATACCCTCTCCAACCTCATCATCCACTCCTCTCGACTTTGCTCCATCGGCTTCAGCCACTGGCCCCTTGCCGTTTCTGACACACCCCTGGCAGGCTCCCAGCTTTGGGCTATCAGATCTAACTGCTCCCTTTGCCTGGGACAGTCTACCCTCAGATGCATAAACATGGCTCCCTCCCTCACCTTCTCCAACTTGCTAAGACACCTCCTCAGCAATGAGGCCTTCCCTGACCACTCTGCAAATTCCACTCCCTTCATTCCATCCTAGCATTCCTTCTCTGCTTTATTTCTTGCCATAGCTCTTACTACCATCTTCTATGCCATATATTTTACTTATCTGCCTGTCTGCCCTTTCCAACTAGAATGTAAGCCCCCTGAGGGCAGGGATTTTGTTTTTACCCATACCCAGAGCTAATGTATCAGTATACAGCAGTCACTCAAACATTTATTGAATGAATGAAGAATAAATGGATGAATGTTCATGCTCCTCCTGCCATATCCCACTGCCCCAACCTACACAAAATGCTTAACATAGGATACAGCACAATGCAAGTATTCAAGTTCCCTTCCTGGCTGGGTGTGGTGGCTCACACCTGTAATCCCAGCACTTTGGGAAGCTGAGGCGGGCAGATCACCTGAAGTCAGGCATTTGAGACCAGTCTAGCTAACATGATGAAACCCGATCTCTAATTTAAAAAAATACAAAAATTAGCCAGGTGTAGGGGCATGTGCCTATAGTCCCAGTTGCTCAGGCTGATGCAGGAAAATCGCTTGAACCCAGGAGGTTGCAGTAAGCCAAGATCGCGCCACTGCACTCCAGCCTGGGTGACAGAGCAAAACTCCATCTCAAAAAAAAAAGTTCCCTTCCTCTTCTAGTCACAATGTTCTTAGAACTCATACCAAAAATTTAGTAATTATATACTGCCTTGATCACGTTCAAAGGATGTCACGTGGCTGCTGAATCATTATAGCCAGGTAATGAGCCCCTTGGTCCTCTCCCTTATGATAATTATGATAATAATCATTATTCTAATAAAACCAGGCATGGTGTTAAGTATTCCACAAGCATTATCTCATTTAATCCCCATAATGACTCTATGAGGTAGGTGCTAACATTTTCCTCATTCTAATGAGGCTCAGAATGATTAGGTTACTTGTCAAAGACCACAGCTACAAAAAGCTGTATCATGTATTGCCTGGTCAAACCATAGGCTTGCTATGGTTATAGGTCCATGGTGGATGCTCAGTAGACTGTGGTGGTTCCCCATATGACATGGGGCAGAGAAGGTCTGCCCAGACAAAAAAGTAGCTCAAGAAAGATTAAAAAAGAAAAAAAAAAAAAATCAGGGCTGTGCAGGCACTTACCAAGCCCCGAATATGCATCACCATAATGAAGAGTTTATTGTTTTTGTAGGAGATGGACAGCTTCACCTCCCCTCCCACCTTTCCGACGGGCCGGGCCCATGTGCCATCTGTAGGGACAAACGAAACCAAGAAGGGTCAAGAGGCCAGGCAGGGGTTTCTGTTTTCTTTCTGAACCCCCTTGCCCCAGCCTCTCCACGTCAGGTTCCTGATACTCATGAGGCATCTACATAAGTGTAGTCTGAATGTGATTAGAGTTAACTGGGTTGGGATGGGTCTGAGGATATAATCAACTGAATATCCACCCTGTGGGGAACCCAGGTAAGGAGCTATGGACCCCACAGCCTGAGTAGGAAACTAGATTCCCTAGAGAGTAAGAAAAGGAACAGGAGGCAAGTCAAGGAGAGAGAACTGAGAAGAGGTTGGGGCAAAAGCAGTTACCCTTGGTGTAGTTCAGAGGAGTTGGCAGAAAGGTCTCAGAGAAGATACTGTACCTGAGGACTTAGGAGCTGGGCTGGTGCCCATAGCCTTCTCATCCCGAGGCAGTGGGTGGAAGAAGGTGTACACCAAATCACACTGGAACAGAATCAGAAACAGGGCCATTCTTCAATAAGACAATGGCCCAATACAAAAAGGAAGGGGACTGTTCCAGATGTAAAAAGACTTAGGAAATATAACAACCAACAACATGCAGTTCTTATGTGGATTATAGCTCCAACAAGCCAACAGTAAAAGGAATTTGGGGGATGATAGGGAAATTCTGAATATGGACTATGTACTGGATAATATAATAATACTGTAGTTACGTTAAAAATAAGGCTTTATTGCTTAGAGATGCATACTATTTAGGGGGTACAGTATTATGATGTCTGTAATTTACTTTTTTGTTTGTTTGAGGCGGAGTCTTGCTCTGACGCCCAGGCTGCAGTGCAGTGGGGCAATCTTAGCTCACTGCAACCTCAGCCTCCCAAGTAGATGAGATTACAGGCATGCGCCACCACGCCCAGCTAATGTTTGTATTTTTAGTAGAGACATGTTGGCCAGGCTGGTCTCAAATTCCTAACCGCAGGTGATCCACCTGCCTCGGCCTCCCAAAGTGCTAAGATTACAGGCATGAACCACTGCACCCAGCCTGCAATTTATTTTCAAATATTTCCTAAAAAATAGATGAAGCAAATATAGCAAAATGTTAACTGTTTAGGTGATAGACATAGAGGTGCTAATTATATTGTTTCTCTACTTTTCTGCATGTTTTAAAGTTTTAATACTAAAAAGTTTAAAAAGAAAAAACAGGCTGAGTGCAGTGGTTCATGCCTGTAATTCCAGCATTTTGGGAGGCTGAGGCCAGAGGATTGCTTGAGCTCAGGGGTCTGCGACCAGCCTGGTAACACAGTGAAACCCTATCTTTACAAAAAAATACAAAAACTAGCGGGGTGTGGTGGCCCATGCCTATAGTCCCAGCTACTCAGGAGGCTAAGGTGGGAGGATCACTTGAGCCTGGGAGGTTGAGGCTGCTGTGATTGTGCCACTGCACTCCAGACTGAATGACAGGGCAAGATCCTGTCTCAGAAAACAAACAAACAAACTGTGTGAAAATACTCACTTGAACATTAATACTGGTTAAAAAAAAAAAGACATACTCTAAATATCTTCCAAAAATAAAATGGTTAAGAATATGGTACTGCAAGTTGGTGTTTGGGGGAGCAGATATTTAAAGTTATAGCATATGCATACTATAAACGCTAAGGGAAAAAAAGCTCAGAATCTAGAGCTATACTTAAGCTATGACCACTGTAATACTGTAAAAATCATGCTTGCATATGGACAAATAGGAAGGAAACATGGACAATAGGGTCAGATGATTTGTTAAAGTATTTAATAATAGGATTCCTCATGACTTTGTTAGGGCCATTATAATACTACTTGTTTTTAAAAAAAATCTAGGTTGATAATACATACTCAACCTGCTCAAAAAATTTTTTCCTCAAGGAGGAGCCTTCCTTTCTGAGGCTCTGCTCATTCTCATCACTCTCAGACCATGTGCCTGGATGCATTCATGTTTCTGTTTAATTGCATTTCTGTGCATAACTCTGTGAGGCTGGACCCACCCGCCTCCTGTCTTCTTGTCTTCTGCAGACTAGAGCATTGGTCATTCAGCCCACAGACCCCGAAGTGCCGAGTCCTGTTCCTGACTCCTAGTGGCTCTGGATGCTTCCACCCCTGCCTCCCCAACCACCCCCACCAGCCTGGACAGCCAGGAGGAGAGGCAAGCCCACCCACCTCGGCCACCTCAGGGGCTGCGTGGATCAAGTGCCAGATGTAACCGTTTAGCTCCTCCCTCCGCCGCTCGGCCACCGCCTCTCCCCGGGAGCGGCCGATCACGAAGCGACTAGGGAAGCTGGCGTGGCAGCGTAGGCAGCAGGGATGCAGGAGGTGAAGATGGGGAAAGAAAATGGACACAATGGACTTTTTTCACACATTTCATTTGCATTTCCAGTCCCCTGGCACCCATTTCCCAGCAGTCTTCATTTCTAGGGACCCTCACAATTCCTCCTGTGCTGCACATCTGTGCCCAGGTCTGACACCTGCTCAGCATCTTACACCTACATTTCCAAGGGCCCCAGATAAGAAAACCAAACAGCTGGCCAGAGTCCTGTGGCTCCCCAGAAATGCCTTGGGAGCCCTCAGT
>NW_012123043.1:7392524-7401222 GCF_000951035.1 Colobus angolensis palliatus
CGTGATCTCAGCTCACTGCAACCTGTGCCTCCTGGGTTCAAGCAATTCTCCTGCCTCAGCCTCCTGAGTAGCTGGGATTATAAAAGCATGCCACCAGGCTAATTTTTGTATTTTTAGTAGAGATGGGGTTTCACCATGTTGGCCAGGCTGCTCTCGAACTCCTGACCTCAGGCAATCTGCCCACCTTGGCCTCCCAAAGTGCTGGGATTACAGTCATGAGCCACTGCACCCAGCCTGAAAAGTAGTTTTTAAAAAAATTGCAGTAAAATACATATAACATAAAATTTGCCATCTTAACCATTTTTAAGTGTACAGTTCTGTGGAATTAACCATATTCACATTGTTGTGCAACCATCGCCACTATCCAACTTCATAGCTCTTTTCATCTTGCAAAACTGAAGCTCTGTATCCATTAAACAACCACACCTCCCCCCCCAGACCTGGGCAACTAGCTTTCTACTTTCTGTCTCTAGGAATCTGACTACTCCAGGTAACTCAGATAAGTGGAATCACGCTGTTTTCGTCTTTTTGTGACTGGCTTATTTCACTTAGCAGAATGTCCTCAAGGTTCATCCACGTTGTTACCCGTGTCGAAATTTCCCTCCATTTTAAATGCTGAATAATATCCCACTGTATGTACATGTGACATTTTGCTTATCCATTTGAAAAATGGTGTAACTCTTTAAAAAATTAGAAATTTTGAAACATCAAATTCACCATGCCTTTCCTTCTGGTCAGTGGGTCCGGAGTGAGAGCTCTTGCGTGCAAGGAGAGCTTGGCCAGCAGGGGGAGTACTTGTCATCAAACTCCATACCAGGCCAAGCAAAGCAGGCAGATCTTTAGTCCAAAAGGGTATTTTCTGCCCCTGCAGTCCTGCCCAACTCCCATCCCGTATCCTTTCCCCCTCCCCGGCATCCCTCTGTGCAGATGGTAAAGGGGGCAGCTACCTGGGCAAGTGGGAAGAAGGGAAGAGCAGCCGTAGCTTATTGTGTAATTCCTGGAACTCCTCAAAGGTCCGCTGGATATAGGTGGCCTCGTGAGTGTTCTCTCGCATCACCTTTACCACATATATCTGCAAAGGTCCAGATCTTAGGGTGTACCTGCCGAGCACTCTGCACCCAGTGAAGGGGGTAGGAAAGGTCTGGAAGTGTATGTATGTGCTGAGGGGAGAGGCACGTTCCAGAAGAAAGAGGGCAAGAGTCTCTCCAGTGGAGACAGATGATAGCACATACACAGGAATCTAAAAGCAGACTTCCCACATATGTCGCCAGGATCCTTGACTCAGAGGGAATAACCATCCAGTTCAGTGCCCCAATTCTAGGCAGGTCACGTGAGCAAAGGAGAGGGAAGTGGTCCAGGACTGCTCCCAGCACAGGACGCTTGGTCAACTCCTGTGCCCACTGTGCAAGTGTGAAAAAAGTCAGGACCCCAATAAACCAGGGTCAGCAGAGAGCAAGAAAGGGGGTCAGATTGGAGAAAACACTTACATAGCCTTTGTTGGGGTGGAAGATTTTCTCACGGCGGCAGAGGAAAACATCACTGATTCGGCCAGAGCTCTTGAGAGTGTGTGTTCGGGAGGCAAAGGAGAGGGTCAGCCGGTCATCTGAGCCCGTGAACTTCATCTGAGCCAGATTATGGATGAAAAAATTGAGCTTTGTGGCTACACTGCCCAGGCTGGACTCAATCAACCTGGCAGGAGGATGAGAAAAGAGGATATAACTATGAACCCAAATTCCTGCTGCCTCGACAGGGGTGTTCCAAGGAATATTCCTGACTACTGAGACTAACAATCAGCTCAGCTCAGACAAACCATTTTTCTGTGTCATATCCCCATAAAGCAAATGATTGGCACACAATTATCTCATGCAATTTGCTCATGTGAACCCTAGGGTCTCATCTCCTCCCCTGGCTGCCCACCTGAGCCAAAGATCATCAAACCAAGGTAGAAAGGAACTAGGAACCCTGTGTAAATGTCTAAATATCATGGTCAAAAAATTTCAAGGTTCAGTACAATAGAACCTCACCAAGCACTGTTGAATCTAGAGATTTCAAATCAGAGGGAGAGGTCCTGTGTTAGGAGACCTAACAGAGAAAGTTTAATTCTCTGAGTTCCAAAAAGAGTGGAGAACATTATCTGCGTGGACGACATTTTGTAGGCATTCATAGATAAACACATCCTTGCTCTCACACACAGCATGCCTAAAAACATTGTCAAATATGAGGAAACTGAATCATGGAACTCTACATTTTGGCAAGGGGGAAGGGTCTGACCAAGAAAGTTAAAAATTATGAAAAAAGCCACATTATACATTGCCCCATAGGCAAAGTATTTGACTGGGACCTGGTGAGAGTGTAGATAAGAGTGATGGCAAATACCCTTATGTACAAAGGGTAGCATCAAAACACAGAATGGGAAACCAAGGCTGAGAGAAGCAAAATGATTTACCTAAATCACGGGCAAAGTTGGGACAATATATCCACGTGGTCAGTTCTAGGCTCTAGCATCTGAGCTAAGCCTTTCACCTTTCCCCAGTCCTTCTCCTGCCAATCCAGCGGGCTGGGAATTACTCAGGGTGGGCAATGCTGATTCGCTTAGGGAATCAGTTACCTAGTGAAGTAGGTAGTGGCATTGGCCTCTGTGTCCTGAGGCCTCAGGGCATCGTACACATACTTGAGGTCCTCCAGGTCTGAGAGCTCAGGGATCCCACAGGACAACATCTAGAAGGAGCAGAAAGAAGAAGAGAGGGTGCCTGTAACAACAGAGAGTTCTTGCTGCTTCACCACCCTTAGGCAAGGTTTTCTACAGCTAGGCTCCCTAACCCTTCTAGAAGGTGGTAGACAGATGCTGTGGGCAGTGGCCGGAGGGCCACAGGAACTGAGGGGCTGGAGCAGGGAGTCAGACACCTACACAGACATCATTGTCCTCAGGTAGTCTGGGTCCCTGCCTTTATCTAGAGCAGGCAAGTATTCAGTTGGGGCTCAGAGAGGTAAATCTCTAGAAATCCTCTGCAGCAAGACAGGGAAGTCTTAAAGATGGTGCCAGGTAATAAGAAGGTGTTCGGAAAGGGATGGAGCTCCTCACCAGGCCCAGAAGGTTGAGGAAGAGGTGGGTGTGCTTGCGAATGAGGTTGTAGGCTTGGCAGCAAAGGTCAACAAAATCATGGAAGCGGCTGGAAGGCTTGTCACCCCCGTTGATGACATACGCCATGTCCGAGGTGAAGACAAAGGGGGCACGGTCCCTGAGCCAAGGGGAACATACAGGTAGAAGGAGAAGGTCAACATGGAGGAGGAAGCCCACCATATGGGCTGCATCAGGGGTCAGTTTCCCTCATCCCTGATCACATGGACACACTGGATAGATGGGGCTCTAACTTCTTCTTTGTTCCTTTCCTACCTTAATCTTAAAAGATCTCTATATCCTTCATTGGTTCCTTATCTGTGAGCTGGCAATGTTTTTTTCTGGAGATCTGATTGCGTTCCTTTTTGCTACAGTTTGGGTTCATTTCCCTTTGTTCAGTCCTTGGTAGGGAAGAACAGCTGGTCCCCACATTCTTCTGCAAGGCCCTGCAAGGACTTGACCTCTTTATCAGTCTTCTCTCCTCCAATGCTGCTCAGCCCTGGGACCATGAACTGAGGCCCAGCTGCTTCCGTCATGGGCTTGTGTTCCAGCTCTGAACCACTGTTGCTCACCTCCTTGCCCTCCACTCACACCCTGGCTTCAGGAGATCACTTACCGCTTGATGTTGCCAAACATCTGGGCATGGCCCAGGAAGCGGCCAAAATCAATGTGGAACATGTGACCAGTGGTCTTCAGCATGATGTTGTCGTTATGTCGGTCACAGATGCCCAAGACGTACGTGGCCACGCAGCAGCCAGCACAGGAGTAGATGAAGTTCTCCACAGCCTGAGAGGGGTCAAGGCAGATGGGAGGAGAGCATATAAAGCTGGCTTGGAAGGACTCCAGGGGCCACAGCCAGACAGAACTCAGCCAGTCCTGGCCTCTCTCTCTTTTGTGAACTCCAGCAGTGTCTCACATGTCTGTTCATCCTTCATCATGTACTAACTTACACACTTAAACACACAGAAACATCTCCCATGTGTTATGGAGAAGATGGAGGTCTATATATATATCTTCACCACTTCATCTGAATACCATCTTCTCTTTTCTTTCTCCTAAGGAGATTGGTTGGAAAGACAGTGGACTGATCCAAGAACCCAGACTTGATCAGCCCAGACTGAGGGGACCTTAAGAGATGGGAAGACTGACATTTACAACTTCCCCATATGGCCGTGATGATCTTAAGCACAGCCACTGAGGCAGCCAACTTAAGAATCTTTTCCTGACCCTGCTCAGAATTCTATCATCCTTCTTTCTGCCCCGAATAAAATTCCCATTTCCAGAGTTCTTGGTAACAGCTAAATGCTAATCTAATTAAAGTCACTGCACTCCAAAGAAGAGCTGAGGCAGCTTAACACATCTAGAGAGTGTTTTACACTTGAAAATCAGACATCTCTAGTTGGTAAAATATGTTAGAGATATTTCTGAGTTTAAAGCAGGAGAGGAGTGGTGAGGGGTTGACTCCATCTTATTTTGTCTGGTCAACATCCATCCCCTTATCTGTCTTTCCAGGAAGAAAAAATACATGGAATGAGGAAGCAGACCACTCCTGCCTTCGAAATCCTCTTCGTGAGGTTTGTAGAATTCCTAAGAACTCAGGAAAGACATCAGCAGAGGGCAATGACCGTCATAGCCAGGTAGGAATGCATGAAATTAGGAATGAGGGAAAGCTTACTAGATACGGAATGCCCGCCCTCCTTGCCTCCTTCCATAAATTTCCACCCATCATCCTTCAATGACCTCGAGTCTCATATCTTTCCAGACCTTCCCAGCTCACACTGACTCCTCCTTCTCTGAACCCCTACAGATGCACTGTCACCTCCGTTCATACAGTGTTTACTTGGTCCTTTCAGTCCCATGGGGTTTAGAGATCTGTTCTCCTAACAGCTTCTTGCCTATTTCACACGGCCTATTGCAAAACTAGCTCCACACAGACGGCACCCACCCCAGCTACTTGTCGAATTACAACCTGATGATGGAGCCACTGGAAACTAAGAATGGAAAGGTTGTAAAGAAATCACAGCATTCACCTGCTGGAAGAAAAAGACTATTTCTAAGAAAGTAAAATAAATGGATAAAAGCACTTAAAAAGGAGCATAATGCATAACTCCCAGTCTTGACCTGGATCTCTATCAAATCCTCTCCCTGTCACAGATGCTCTTTCTACCTTAAATGAATCCTATTTTGGCTGAGAAAATAGTTGTGTGCCTGTGGGTAAATGACTAAACTCTTTTCACCTCCCTAAGTTATGCAGGGTGTTAGCCGCTTACTGGCAAGAAGTCTCACTCTATAAAGGGGCATTCTGCCTCCTCATTTAAGGGTTTCATGTGTAGGGTGTGGGATACTCTCTTGCTGAGTAGGTGGCCAAGAGAAAAATACCTCTAGTTTATTTCTTCTGGAAGTCATCAGATGAAACTACCAGCATTGCTGGGGGTGGTGGCTCATGCCTGTAATTCCAGCACTTTGGGAGGCTGAGGTGGGTGAATCTCTTGAACCGAGGGGTTCAAGACCAGCCTGGGCAACATGGCAAAACCCCATCTCCATAAAAAATAGAAAAATTAACCGCGCATGGTGGCACACGCCTGTAGTCCCAGCTACTCAGGAGGCTGAGTCAGGAGGATCGCATGAACCCAGGAGGTGGAGGTTGCAGTGATTATACCACTGTATTCCAGCCTGGGTGAGAGTGAGACCCTGCCTCAAAAAGACAGAAACTACCAGCATTATTCTTGCAGAAAGGTTAGAAGGGCAGAGAAGCTATCTTTGAAAGACTGAGATTAAACATGAACATGCAGAGTTAGTTTCTGTGTGTGTATATTCTCATACATTCTTCTGTGCATTTATTTTTATATTATATTTTTGTACATTTGTACATTTATTTAGTATTATTTCCATACATTTACACATATATGACTATTACATTGGCAGGGAGTAATCAT
The DNA here is from genome assembly GCF_000951035.1 of Colobus angolensis palliatus. NCBI lineage: Eukaryota > Metazoa > Chordata > Mammalia > Primates > Cercopithecidae > Colobus > Colobus angolensis. The sequence continues at coordinate 7,398,579 of NW_012123043.1, forward strand.
AACTCCAGCACCTAGTACAGTGTCTCTGCATATGGGTGTTTAATATCTGAAAAATGCATGTTAGTATAAAGAGTAAGTATATGTGGGGGTTGGTAGCAGAAAGGAAAAAAATCATTACTCCTCTCCAAAGGTAGAGGGTCTTGAAATGTATAGCATAGAGCAGCAGAGTTTTGAGGAATGAGAAGGGAAGAAATGACTTTCCAGGTAAAGGAAATAGTATTGCCTACAGTACTGAGGAAATGGAAGTAGTAGCCCTCGCCTATGATCCAGCTAGTAACCTAGATGGAGCATAGGTTAGCATAAGATGGTAGGTTGCAGTGGATGGGATTACAGGAGTCAGCAGGGCTGGATTATAAAAGGCTCTGTATGCAATGCTATGGATGTTGGACTTAGCTGTTAGGACACAGGAAGGCTTTGAAGAACTTATCTGCATTAAAAAAAAAAAAACAAAACTCTGAAATCAAGCAGAGGCTGGCTCTAGATGGAGGAGAGGCATTCCAGTGGTTCAGGGGACCGACAGCAAAGAGCTGAACAAAATCAATGGTAACAAAATGGAAAGAAGAGGACAGGTTTGAGAGATAGATGGGAAGAAGAATAAACAGAGCTTGGTACAGAAGTGAGCTAGAGGGAAGCATCAGGAAGACCGTGGCTTTGCTTGGGTAAACGCACAGAGAGTGTCACACAATTGACTAACAGCAAACACAAAAAGCAGGTTTCAAGAGGCAAAGGAGAGACAGCGGGCTGTTTTGCCTACACTGAGTTTGGGGCTGTTTTGCCTACACTGAGTTTGAGACGTGGGTGAAACATAAGTGGAAAAGTCCAGCAAGAAGGTGGCTCCAGAGCCACCTGGAGGAAGGGAAGAGGGCTAGAGGAATGGCTTCAGAGCTCATCAACATTTAGGTGGTAGTTGAAGTCATAAGACGATGAGCTGGCGCAAGAAGAGTGCAAAGAGGGCCCAGCAGACCAGGAATTAAGCCCTGGAGAACACAAACACTGAAAGCCATTTAAGATCATCTAATTACACATTCATTGAACAATGTTCTGATTATACCTTGGCTGTCCATGCTGGTTTTCCCTCCAGGATAAAGTACATTGATCAATATAAATTAGTATTTGGGTCCCTTGAAGTTAAAATTATATGAATTAGCATTCTGGCATATAGCCACTCTCTTGTGAGTTTGGTTATTGTGATTTGTTCCTTCCCAGTGTCCCTACTTCCCTCAACCTAATTAACCGAGAGACTAGAGTTGTGAGGCTGGGAACAGCCCATGGATCCTAGCAGGCTACCAAGGCCCTACCACCCAGGAAAGCTCCACTTCTAATCTAATCTTTGTTCATCAGGAACCAGCCAGCCCTCTTTTCACTCGTCTGTCTCATATCTAACCTCAATCCTAGCTTTGAGTTACAGCCTTGCCACACATCAGCTCCATGACTAGGAGTGAATGAGTGAGTCTTAATTCACAGCTATGAAAAGAAGGGGCTGGAATACAATGATCTCTAAAGTCTCTTCCAACCAACTCTTATTCTAGAAAGTACCACTGAACCCTCTAAGAACACAAGGGAACTTGAACAGGATCCACAACTGGGAGGGATACAGGTAGGTTCTCAAAAGCTGGCACCTCCTCCAAGGCTTAATCTGCCAGGGGAACTCAATGAAAGTTTCTCAGTCCAGTATCAGGGGCAGTCCAGTATCAGAGAATTTTCTCAGCCAGCTTACAAGAGGCATTTGAGTGAGTCACCCCTAGCTATTTGGAGGCACCAGTCAACCAAGAAATGGTAGGTCCTTCTGCCAACAAAGCTGAGCTGTCTTCTCTGAGCAAGTGCGGGTCTTGTGGTTAAAGAGTTGTGTGCTGGATCAGGCACAGGCACCCCAGATGCACTCCCCACCCCCAACCCTACCTTCTCATACTCATCCTCCCCAGGGTTGTGTTTCTGCAGCCAGTCTGCCAGGGGCCGGTCCTTGAACGAGCCGGTCACCCCATGCTCCACCTGGATCTTACGCAGGGTCTCGGCATTAGGGATCATCTCCACCATCCCTGTGAGGGGAGAAATGGGGGTCACATTACAGACCAGAATGAAGGGGACTGCAGGGAGAGGACTACAAGGACGGTGCTCATGCTCCTCTATAAATTAAGCTGTAAGGCATTTGGACTAAGTCTGATAATAACAGGAAAAGAATAACCATAGAAAGAAAGGTCATTCCCACATTTCCTATTCCATACTGTGACTTTTTGGTCTCTCCAGTTCATAGCTGCTGCTCCCTTTGTTTTTAGCTTTTACTATAGGAATTTAAAGTACATATAAGAATAAGAAGGATGGTGCCATGAATTCACATGTAACGATCACCCAGCTTCAAAAATTGTCAACATTTTGCTAATCTTGTTTGCTAATCACACAACCCTATTTCTCCACTCCCTGCCACCTTGCTTGGAGTATTTTAAAGCAAATCCCAGATACTTTATTTCACTCATAAATATTTCAAATGTAATTAACAAAGACACCATGCCATTGTCACATCCAAAAAATTAACAATCACTCTTTAACTCAATCTATATTCAAATTTCCTCCATTGTCTCTCTCTCTATATATATATACGTATATATATATGTATATATATATATGTATGTATATATATATATATATA
>NW_012123043.1:7401959-7434789 GCF_000951035.1 Colobus angolensis palliatus
CAGCAAGACTCTGTCTCAAAAAAAACAGTCTCTCTCCCATGCCTCCCTTTTAAGGCTATACCGCAGCTTCTCATGAAATAATCTTGCCCTTTTCACTTTCCTGGAGGAGGACAGTTTGTGTTGGCAATGGGCGGAAGGACAATAAGCAAAGGGGTCCCGTCCACCACCCTCACTCCCACTCCCAACTGACCTCTGCCCCGGCCGGTGGAGAAGCAGCGGAAGATGACCATGCGCATGTCCAGCCCCTCCTGGACCCAAATCTTGCTCATGATGCGAATCATCTGCAGCGTCAGCATGTCCTGGCGAAGGTCGTCCCCACACTGGATGGAGGGAGAAAGTGACCAGATCCCGTCTCCACTGCCTCCCCAGCTCTCAGGTCTCCCAAGTGCTCAACCTTGACCCTAAACTAACAGTGACAGGGAGTTCCCCGGCCTCATACCCCTGACCTGCTCACTCAGCTCAGACCAGGTCAAAGACGGCCCAGGAACCTTCCCAGTTTGCCCATGTGTTGTTCCAGCTTGTCCCTCAATCCCATGGCCCCATCTGAATTAAATTCACGGTCCACTTCTGCACGTAGCCCCTCTGACCATCAGGCTTTTTTTTTTTTTTTTTTTTAGACAATGTCTCACTCTGTCACCCAGGCTGGAGTGCAGTGGCACAATCTTGGCTCAATGCAACCTCTGCCTCCCGAATTCAAGTGATTCTCCCACCTCAGCCTCCCAAGTAGCTGGAATTACAGGTGCCTGCCACCACGTCCAGCTAATTTTGTTTTGTATTTTTAGTAGAGATGGGGTCTCACCATCTTGGCCAGGCTGGTCTCAAACTCCTCACCTCAAGTGATCTGCATGCCTCAGCCTCCCCAAGTGCTGGGATTATAGGCATGAGGTGCCACGCCCAGGCCATCAGGCCTTTTTTTAAACTTGAATATTTACACTTTGAATTTGGAACTTGCACACAGCAAATGTATAAGTGACTAAGTCATGTGCATGTATTTTGTCTCCCCCATTAGATTATATGCTCTGAGACTATCGTTTACTTCTCAGAACTGTGGATACATCAGAGTTAGAAGGGACCTCAGGGTTCATCTAGTTGGACCTGCACCCGATATATTAATTTCCTCTTCAGCAGCCCTGCCACGTGACATTCAGCCTCTGCCTGAATACCCGAGGGACAAGCGGATCACCATCTTACCCAACCCATTGTTGAGGGAGCTCTGCCTCCTAGAAAGCACTCGGGATATTGAGCTGTCAGTTGCCTCCCTACACCTAACACTCTGTTCTTAGCCCTCTGGGGCCATGCAGAATTCATCTAAATCATTTTTCACCTGATCGTCTTTCCTACATTAAGATAGCATGGAACAATGGGAAGAGAACCACCCAGGAGCTAGTTAATGCCACTCTAGGCTGCCTCCTTCTCTCTCCCACGCTGTTCCACCAGGCTTGAGTAAAGTATCCTCACCTTGAAGATGACACGGATGTTCTCACCCAGGGGATCCACATTTTGGAAGGAGAGTTTGAGGGGGACAGCATTGGAGTTGAAGTAGGAACAGTCCTGCCATGGTGAAAAGGATAGTGACGAGGGTCAGAGTGGCCTGTGCCAGGAAAGGATAACAACCTCTCCACTTCAGACCAAGATGCCGCCTCCCTCCTGTTGCCAGTCCACCCAAGACCTGCTCATTGTTTCTTCCGGATTTCTCAGGAACCCAACTTCCTTCCTTCTCTCGTTATAGTCATCATCCCAATTCAGTTTGTTATGACCTCAGTTCCAGCACTTGACCTCTCATCCTGTTAGTTCATTCTGCACACAGCTTACTAGTTGTGTGACCTCTGGTAAGTCACATGTCCCACCTATACCTCAGTTTACTCCTCTGTAAAAAGGGACTCCCAATAGTACCAATGTCCTAAGAGTTGTGAGGATGAAATGCCATAACCAACGTTAAGCACTCAGAACAGGGCCGGGCACAGAGAGTGCTCAATAAATGACAGATGACAGCTATCACCACCACCACCCCTGACTTCATCCCCAACATCATCAGAGAAAGACACCTGCCCAGCTGCCCAGCCTCCAACCCAATTCCTCTACCCTGCAAGCTGTCAGGCTTCTAAAAGTCCATACACATGAGGAATGGGAAGAGGCCACAAAGATGCCTTTCTTCCTAATCTCTCTCTTATTTTACAGCTTAGATGGAGATGCTCACCTGTGCCCATACCCCAGTCTGTGCCCTCACTCTGTCTTTAAACAGACTTCACAGCCCCTCTGCATCTTGTTTCTCCTTTCTATTTCTGCCATGTGTGGGTAGAGGAGAGACAGAATAACATAATCCTCACCATGTTACATGGGGGTGAGCTGAGACCCCTGAGGAAAAGATGCTGGGCCAAGACCACATGGTAAGTCAGCAACATACTGAAGCCCAGACAACTCAGCTCCTCGCCCTTGCGTGCCTGGTTAGTGAGGACCTCACCTCCACTGAGCCCTCCCACTCTGAGAGCCCCAAACCTACCAGTCACTCACCCTGGGCACGATTCCCTTAACCAGCAGACTGGGGCTGAGTGGCAGGCGGCACGAGCCATTGAGGGTAAAGAACTGCTTCACCTCCTCCAGGCCCGTGCGGAGTATTCCCTGGAAAGAAGGGGAGGAGTACAGCAGAAGTGAAATGAAGGGTCCATACTGAGAACCAGACCTCTCCCGGGGTGGATTGTCAGTAGTAGTTGGTATGAAAGCCACCCCCTGAGAAGTGTGGACACCCTCCAGAAGATCCTTAAGGAGGAGGATCCCCTACACCCCAGCCTGGGACAGTGCGCTAACAGCAACACTAGATAGCTCTAGAGGGGAGCAGATGGCAGAACAGCATGAAGCAGGCCACAGTGCACAGAGAGGGCAGGCTGTCTCTCAAAGGGGAAGAGCTGCTTAGGCTTTTGCCAAGAAAAGCTAACAATCTGGACATTGATACAAAATCTCTCAATTTTTAAATGTCGTTAACCAGGAACACCGCTCGCTGGTTATAATGCCTTCATACAAACAGATAAAGGTGTCCTCTGTGGGTGGCATCGGGCCTGAGCCATGGGTCACAGCATGGTGAACAAAACATGGCTGGATTTCAGCCCTCACTTGCCCCTTCTGGCTGAGTGCTCTTGTGCAGTGAACAACTTACACAGCTGTGCTTAGCCTTTAAAACAAACAGCTAAATAAATTTCAATATTTTACAGGACAAATAAAACACATCCACGGGCTGTATCCAGCTTGTGGACTGCCTGTTTACAGCCTACAGGTTCCAGAGTCATCTGCTCCCAGCTCCGAAATCAAAAATCATCACGTGGAATCTTGTTGTTCAGGATTCCTAAGAAGACACTGGCTGCCAAAGCCCTGGATGAGAAATGGGTAGAGGCAGCCTCACCCCACTAACCTGCCTTGCAGATGGGGCTGCCTCCCGGACCTGCTGGGCCAGTTTGGCCAGGGCATTGACAAGCCAGCACTGGCGGTTAAACTCCTCTCTCAGCCCCTTGCCACAGCAGCACAGTAAGGCTGCCAGCAGATACTGGTAGCGGATGCTGAACTGAGAGTCCTTGAGGCCATCCTTCAGCAACCTGCAAGGCAGAGGGAGTCGGGAGTCAGAGCACTCCAGGGGTTAAAGACAAGGGTGCAGGGGGAGACAGAGTCAAGTCCAGCTCCAACTCACTGCAAAACCCCCCTGAACTTGGGAGGGAAAATACACTCTGTATGTACGGCTTATATGGAGATGTTCACCTGTGCCCATACCCCAGTCTGTGCCCTCACTCTGTCTTTAAGTAGAGTTCACAGCCCCTCTGCATCTTGTTTCCCCTTCCTATTTCTGCCATGTGTGGATAGAGGAGAGACAGGATAACATAATCCTCACTATGTTACATGGGGGTGAGCTGAGACCCCTGAGGGAAAGATGCTGGTCCAAGGCCACAGGGTAAGTCAGCAACATACTGAAGCTCGGACAACTCAGCTCCTTGCCCTTGCGTGCCTAAGAGTGAAATGCTCCTATGTGGAAGACAGGTGTCTACCTCCCACTTGTCTACATGCAGTTTTACCAGAAGAAGTAGTGAGTCACTCTCAAGTCAGACACAGCTCGTTTCAGAAGGAAGCGCACCAACGGGCTGTCCAGGTAGCACTCATACTTCAGGGCCTGTTTCGGAGAAAGGGAGAAAGAAAATATGAAGCTTCATAAACTGCCTGTAACCTACACCTATTATTATTGCACTGGGATCTCTGGTTTCTAAGGGGCAGACTCATTTGGGATATTGGGGATGAGACCAGCAAAGCTGGAGGGAGAACCAGTCCACCCACCTGTACCAGCTGGGGCAGGTAGTCCAGCAGCTCGGCATCCGAGAGTGAGCCAATCCACTGCACGGCCATACGACGCACTTCCTGGTCCGGGAAGCTGCAAAACAGAGCCCAGTGCCCTGACAACCTAGCTGCAGGTTGAGGAACAGCTGTGAGCCAAGCACCCTCACACCTGGGCTTCAGAAGCATGGAGAAAGAAAATGCAACGGCCCTAGTTCTGCCAAAGTCACTAGAAGAATCCTTAGCACCTTCCCTGGATAGCAACCCTTGGGAATGAGCCTTCTTCATGGTCAGAGTTTACCTTGAGCCATGGGGGAGCGATTGGGTAGCCACTCTCACTCCTTGGATGATTTAAAGAAAATAGGACAAAGTCCTCAACCCTACTCCCAAAGAGTTCTCCCTTGACTCCCACTGTGTCAGAAATTCCCACCACTGGAGGGCCCAGATGTGGGTAAAAGCATTATTTTGTCTTGGTAACATCCTTTAAAGCAAAATGTACCAGGCAAATAACAGAAAATCCCAGAATTTTATATAAGCCAAGAAACATTGGCAGAATTAGTTTAGGAGAGATTAACAAAACCATTGGCTCAAAAACGCCTTAAGGCAAGTCACGTGAATAGGTACATTTTGATTACTGAGAGTGGTGAGAAATAAGCAGGAAATCCTGGGTGCCATCTAGAAAAGGCAGCCCTAATGGATCTGAGACTGGAAGCCTTGGGTCCCCAGAGAACCCTTCAAGAGAAAGAGGGAAGAGACGATGGTTAAAATAAAACTAAGTAATAAGGATTTCAGTTACACAGGTGTATGCATTTGTCAAAACTCAGCCAGTGTACAGGTAAACTTTGGGTATTTCCTTATGTGTAAATGTTGCCTCAAAAGAAAAACAACACAGAACAAACATTGAGCTCCAGGTAATGATGTGCATGCCAAAGCAGGGAGTTTAATGGTGTCTGTAATTTACTTCAAAATGTATAGAAAGGCTGGGCATGGTAGCTCACACCTGTAATCCCAGCATTTTGGAAGGCCAAGGAGGGAGCGTTACTTGAACCCAAGAGTTTGAAACCAGCTCAGGCAACATAGTAAGACTTTATCTCTACAAAAAAATTTTAAAAATTAGTCAGTGTGGTGGTGTGCACTTGTTGTTCCAGCTACTTGGAGGCTGGGGCAGGAGGAGTGCTTGAGCCCAGGAGGTCGAGGCTGCAGTGAGCCATATTCATGCCACTGCACTCCAGCCTGGGTGACAGAGCAAGATCCTGTCTCAAAAAAAAAAAAAAAAAGCATAAAAAATAAGATGGATAGATGGATAGAAACAGGGATGGATAAATGAAATGTATGCAATCCAGCCCACAGAGCAAATGCTAACGACAGAATCTAGGTGGTGGGCACACGGGTATTCACTGTACAATTTTCAATTTTGTTGTATGTTTGAAAAATGACCATAATATAACATTGGGCGGAAAAATGAGAAAGGAAAAGCAAAAAGGAGAAATGGAAAATCCCTGAATATCCACACCCACTTTACCATTTTCCCCAGGGCTGGCTCAGATCAGTGATGGGCAGTGCCGTGCTCTGGCTTCTACAAGGGCACATGGTCAGAAAAGGCGGATGTTACAACTCACGTGGCATGCAGGAGCCCCAGGGCATCCTGGTGGTTCATGTGGGTCCACTGCTTCAGGAGAGCATAGATGTCAGGCAGGCAAGCCCACTCCCAGCTGGGGGCGCTGGCGAGCACCAGGGGGAGCGAGCTCACCTCCGAGTGGCAGTAATATCGCTTCTCCCACAGGCGCTTCTTGTCAGCATCAGTGAGCCTGGTGGGCATGGGGAAAGAAGAAGGTGGTGGGAGGGTAGGGGGCAGTGGGAGAGAAGAGCATCAGCCAGGGGATGCAGTACTTACCCTCAAGGGAGTGCTGCACACACTGCAATTCAGTGGTTCCCAAACTTTACTGCATATGCTAGCCACTTGAGGGGCTTGGTGAACCCCCTCGCCATGCCTGAGTCACACCTGATACCAGTTAAGTCCGAATGGTTGGGGAAGCCAGCCATTGGTAGATGCCAAAGATCACCAGGTGATTCCAATATGAAGCAAAGTTCGGGAACCAGGGCCCAAATCCTATCTTTGATCCCAACTCACCGACATCTTGGTTGGAGGCAGAATGCATGGGCCAAGGGCACCCGAATCTGCTACCCCTCCTGCGGATGCCCTGAGGGTACCACTCTCAAGTAGAACCACCAGAGGGCAGTGGTCCCCCAACACCAGGGTCTGGGCTGCTGAGAGGCCTCCTGGGGCCTCCAGGGACCAGCTGTCGGCTTTCAAGGACCTGCAGCTAATTAGGCCTTGCCTGAGATCAGGTGTCTAATGGGAGAAGGGAGCTGAGGGGCTAATGAAGTGTAGTGGGCAGAATGGGGGAAGGGAGGTCTGCGGTCACTCAGCTACTCAGGGTGGACATAAGGGACAGAGATGAGCCCTGTCTCTCTCATGTCACCCCACACACAACACACGCACAGGGCTGTGCAGGAGCCAGAGAAGTAAACAGAGAGCAGGCAGGGGAACCGGGTCCCTCCAGCTCCTCCAGTTCTGTTCTCACCCCTCCTTCTCCAATCCTGTGAAAGCAGCAGCCCCAAGGATGAGATCAGCCTGGACTCGCTTACCCTTAAGAGCTGCCAGCTTGCCTTGACACCTGATCCTTTTTGGAAAGTGACAGGGCCAGAAAAATTCAAAGGCTGTTGGTGTGGAAGGGGCAGGAGGTGAGGGCAGGAGGTGGGGGCAGGGTGGTGGGGCCAGCTGCCCCAGTGGACAGAAGGTAGTAGGCAGCACATCTGGGATGTGGGGCAGAGCTCTGGTCCTCCTGGGTAGCTGAGTATGGACCAAGTCCCTGGGGTGGGGACTTGGGTACTCTCAGATCTAATTTCCTGACCTTGACCTCTCTACTTTTCCTAGTGTCAGCTGATGGAGAAAGGCCTGGGGGCTGCCTCCCCTTCCCACCTCCACTCCCAAAGCAGGACAGAGACTCAATGCTGGGAGGTCAGATGAAACATGACAGATTCAGTGGGGGCCCGGTCCTCACCAGTAGAGGGACTCCTTCTGCATGATGTCTTTAAGCTTGCGCTGGTCTTCTTCCCGGAGGCTGCCAAACTCATAGCGGGGGCTGAACTTGTCTCCAGGGGGGCTGGTGAACTTGATGTCAAAGGTAGAGGTGGGGAAGTCAATCTGGGGGATGGGATCAAGGACGTGAGGAGAGAGAACAGGCAGCGTGTGAACTCGCAGCTTCTTTCTCTCACCCCAGCATTCCCGCCTTGTCCCTCCATCACTTTCCCTCAGGTTCTTTGTAAAATAACCCAATTAGACTCGGTGATCTCTGAAGTCCTTTCCAGCTAAACTCTCAGAAAAAATGAAGGGGAAACAAAAAGAGAAAAAGAATGGACACGTGAGGAAGAGGTTCGGTGGAGATGCACCTTGGTGAGGAGTGTGGGGACAAGCCCCAGCCAGAACTCTGAACAGAAGTGTCACCCAGCTGAACCATGGGGTGCATCCAGGCTGAGTCCAGGGAGCCTTCCATGGGGTGCCAGAGGGCACTGCTGCCAGAGGGCACTGTTGCCAGAGGGGAGGCAGAACCACACACTGGGAGAAGGCCCTGGGACACTTGGTCCCTACTCTATGCCACCAGATGTTCATCCTACTAAAGTATCAGAGCTGAGTGAGCCAAGTCTCCAAAAGAGCTCTACTTTCTTTCATTCAACAAATATCTTTTTTTTTTTTTTTTTTTTTTTGAGACAGAGTCTTGCTCTGTCACCCAGGCTGAAGTGCAAGGGTGTGATCTCAGCTCACTGCAACATTTGCCTCCCAGGTTCAAGCGATTCTCATGCCTCAGCTTCCTGAGTACCTGGGATTATAGGCACGCACCACCACGCCCAGCTAATTTTTGTATTTCTAGTAGAGACAGGGTATCACCATGTTGGCCAGTCTGGTCTTGAACTCCTGACCTCAGGTGATCCCCCCGCCTCAGCCTCCCAAAGTGCTGGGATATGAGCCACCGCACCCAGCCTCATTCAACAAATATCTATTGAATCCTAACATGTGCCAGGCATTTTCTAGGCTCTGGGCATAGAGTAGTAAATAAGACAGACAAAAATTAGCCGGGCGTGGTGGTATGCAACTGTAGTTCCATCTACTTGGGAGGCTGAGGTGGGGGGATGGTTTGTGCCTGGGAGGCAGAGGTTGCAGTGAGCCAAGATTATGCCTTTGCATTCCAGCCTGGGTGACAGAGATCCTGTCTCAAAAAAAAAAATAAATAAAACCTGCCTCAGGGAGCTTTCATTCTATGTCAACATTCACACAAAGTATCTCATAACCACAAGAAAAGGAAGCTGGGAACTAGGAACTAGACCTTGGGCGTGACCAGCTCCTCCTCTTCTCCCTGGAGAATAGGTCCATCCTGCCAAAGCACTGAGTCACCGGAAGGGGGAAAGGTGTCCCCTCGGGCCCCAAGAGGGCACAGGTCAGGTTTGATCAGACTTAGAAGTATGAGGATTTAATACAAGGGACTCAGAAGCTGAGCCCTGAATGCAGAGGGTCTCAGACCCCATCTTCAGGCTCCATGAAATCAATTTAACCTCTAGGAGATGGGAAATGGATACCCCAGAGCTCACCTCACACTCCACATCTAACCATATTCACTCAGTTGCTTCAGTCACATCATCCTCCCATGCTTGAAGTTCTAGCACTCTCTCCTGCTGTCCCAGCCCAAATCTCAAGGGGAAAAATGTAGAGTTGACTGGAACGGTCTTGCTGGTGAGTGGGAGGGAAGGGCTAAAGCCTCACCTGCAGGATGACACTGTCTGGCTGGTGGAAATTAGGTGCGCTCCAACGGGCACTGGGATTTTCCTGTGTTGCTGGCCATAAACCCAGAAGCTTCCGGCCACAGGTCAGGACCCTAAGAAGGAAGGAGAGTGGGAAGAGCTGCTAAAGTGGCTAAGCAGAGAGTATTTCTCCTGCTCCCCCAATCCAAAAATCTGCCTTTTCTGTTTGCAGCCACCATCCAACTCCCCTGTCTCAGTCTCCCCATAGACCATAGCCTCTTCCTTCTCCCAAGTCCTATAAAAGCTCACACCCTCCAAGAGGACTTGTGAGCTAACCATACCCTGGTCTGGATGAGTTGGTGGCAGGGACGCCTTGGTGAGGTGGGGAGGCTGGGCTAGATGACCTCTAAGGTTCTTCCAGTGACAAGACCAGATGATCTATTACCCAAGCATTGCTTTTCCATGTATCCTCAACATGGTCCTGTGCCACCAGAACCACTCAGTGGCTCTTGGTTACATCAATAGTCCTGGTCACCAGTTCTGTGCCTGGGGATCCTCTGGACTTCACCAGTGAGCCCCACATGGCCAACTCTCCCAAGGCACACTGGCCAGTGCAGCAGCCAGGCCCCTTTCTCTGTCCCCCTCCTCCCCTCCCAAGGCCAAGAAGCTGCACCCTGGGGCTCACATACTGCCTGAAGTTGAAGAGTGGGGTAGTGACCCAGCCCAGGGCTTCAGGCACCCGCCGCTGCTTGTTGGCCTCTGAGGAGCTCCCCGGTGGGGGGATGGGCAGAGCATAGAGAGTGGCACACAGCAGGGTCTCCCGAGGCAGCCGGTTCACCTGCACTGGGAAGCAGATCCTATGGAGGACAGGAAATCAAATTAGGAGGGGCCACTCCTGTGGCTTCAAGCAACAGGTGGTCCAGGAAGTCAGGCTGAGGCTGAGGATACAGCCTCCCTCTCAGGTTCAGACATACTCCCTGAGGAAGCCCTCCTCCTACAGAACCAGGAGAGGCCCCGAACTAGGCAAAACCCCCATTGGATGTTCCCAGAAGCACAATGTGGTGTCCTTGGAGCTTTGCAGTAGAGTGAGGCAAACATCCCCTGATGTTGAGACTACCCATGGTGCCTGGACAGAACTTGCTTAGCAGAGCCACCTCGGAGTTCAGGTGATGACACGTTCCATGTTGTCAGCCTTGCTCCTTTCCTCGTTTTAGAATTTCTTCAGAGGGTCCACAAAGCTACTCCTTTTGTCCTCCTTTTCCATTTGACAGCTCCCATCCCTCCCCCACTTTTCGCTGCTGAGAGCCACCAAGAAGAAGCACCATGTTCTCTGCCCTCGGTTCACCCTCCCCCACAGCCCTGTCACTTGTCCTCATACAAGTCCCCTTCACCTAGCCCCAGGGACACATGATGGGTTTTTCTCATCCCCACCCCCAAACAGATTCAAAGCCAAAGGGACAAAGAGGAGGGGCTTCTCCAAGTCCCCCAGGTGAGAAAGCCAATGGCAGGACCAAGAGAACGGAGACACATAAGCCCACCACTGCTCAAGCCCAGAAGTTCTCTCCAGGTCCTCAGTCTGAACCACACCTAGCCACTCCCTCTATGCTCAGGACAAGGAACTGCTAGGTGGGGTGAAGTACACAGGGGAGGGGAGCTGTGGAAAAGCAGGGAGGACCCACGTTACCTTTCTGGGAAGCTGTCCCTGGGCCAAAGTCCATACTGTCACACCCTCCTGGCCAGCCCAGGGCCCAGCAACTTCTACACCAGAGGGCACAGAGGCAGGGCAGCCACCCCCAAGGTTAGCAGTTTCATGATAAGGCAGCCTGCCTCGCCGCTGTCCTCCAGGGGAATCTCCACCTAAGTGAGGCACTCCCTCCAGCCCACCACAGACTGGCAGAGCCCTGCTCTATCCCAGCTGCCTCTACCCTGGGGGCCCACAGCTATAATTAGGGCCCCTCCAGCGGCCAGCAGACATGCCAGGCCAGGGCTTGGCTGGAGGTGACAAAGCACGGCTGCTGAGCCTATTTTGAGAGTTAGCTGATCCCTGGACTGCTACAGTGGGGCAGAGAATCACCTGACCCCATAGCAAAGGGGAGAGGGAGCTGGTCCTGAGCCCTGTCTTTTTGCCCAAGGAAGAAGCTTCCAGCTTCATGTCTTAAGGAAAAGGGGAGTGAGAAGATTCTATGAGTGAAACCAGAGCCAGCCAAGGCCCTCTTTCCCTTCAATCCTTGGGTATATCTGGTATTCCAAAAGCTCTCCCACAGACCTTCACCCAGGGCTGGTCAGGATAACCATTATGTTGGCTGCGGCCCTTACCTTCCACCCTTAGAAACCCCTCTCCTTCCTGCAGCCCATTCAACAACATCATATCACACAGGCTGCCTCCTCCAGGAAGGATTCCTGGAATGTGCTGGTTGGCTCCAGTCCTGGTTCTGCCACTCACAATCCTGGGCAACTTAACTCCCATCTCCATGCCTCAGTTTCTCATCAGGGAGAAGGGGAACATAGCTTCACTTGCAGGATGTGTGTGCACACTGTGTACTTTTTGCTATGTGACGCTGTGGTTACTGCACTGGCACTGAGTTATACAGAGAGTATTTTCATGCGCACGTATCCCCATGCATCAGCCAGTTTGTCAGTCACCTGGAACAGAGAAACCAAAACCAAGAGGGCTCCCCAGCTAAGAAGCCTGTGCCAAGTACTTTATTTACAGTGTCCTAACTGCTCCTCAAACAATCCTGTAGGGTAGGCCCTGTTATCACCACCATTCTAGGTTGAAAGACCTGCCTGAAGCTACAACTACAGTAGGAAGGAGAGAATGACTGGCCCAAAGCCTGTCCTCTGAACACTGGCACGCCTTCCCCAGATGTCTTGGTCTTGACCATGAAGGGCCAAGAAGTCTCATTCGGGGCATCTGGATGGGCAGTGCAAGATAATGTCCTTCACAAGGCTCTAGGCAGGGGACTGGCCCATTAAAATTCAAAGTAGGGATCTCAGGGAACAAAATGAAACTCATGGCGCAGGCTGGGCTGCCTCTATACCTCTGATACTGTATGAGAAAAGGATTTAAGGCCAATTTTTTAAAGTCTTCCTGGGCCAGAAGACTACAGCACCCCATCCATTTTTATTTATTTATTTATTTTTTGAGACAGGGTCTTGCTCTGTTGCCCAGGCTGGATGCTCACTGCAGCCTTGACCTCCCAGGCTCAAGTGATTCTCCCACCTCAGCCTCCCTAAGTAGCTGGGACCACGGGTGTATGCCACCACACTCGGCTAATTGTTTGTATTTTTTGTAGAGATTGGATCTCCCTTGTTGCCCAGGCTGGCACCCCTTCTCTTGATAGCAGCAGTAATTGTGACCAAAAAATCCCAAAGGAATGGTGGAACTCAAGGGCCAGTTAATGCAGCTATCCTCTGCCTGCAAGGAGTTTCTCCTGTCCTGGCAGTTGTTTGCTTAAGGACCTTTTATGCACGTCCCCTGCCTTTTTTTTTTTTTTTTTTTTAAGATAGGGTCTCACTCTGTTGCCCAGCCTAGAGTGAGTACAGTGGTGTGATCATGGCTCGCTGCAGCCTCGACCTCCCAGGCTCAAGTGACTCTCCCACCTCAGCCTCCTAAGTAGCTAGGACTACAGATGCATGCCACCACACTTGGCTCCTTTAAAATAATTTTTTAGTAGAGATAAGGCCTCTTTGTGTTGCCCAGGCTGGTCTCAAATTCCTGGGCTCAAGTGATCATCCTGCCTTGGCCTCCCAAAGTACGGTGACTACAGGTGTGAGCCATGATGCCTGGCCATATACACCTTTATTGCTCTAAGAATTACCTAAGTGTGAAAGGCATGAGAAAGGGTCCATTTTCCCAGTTGTCCATCTGTAAAATGACCCACCCCTTCCAGCATCTCCAGATTTTTCATCTACCTATTTTGCATCCTCGGCCTCCCCAGGACCCTCCTCAGTCTGTTTAATCTGTGCTCCAAATACTTAGGTTGCCATGCTGCTCTGCAAATGAGGACTCGTGTGGGGAAGCAAAGCTGGGGGCAGCAAGCAGGGGATTTTCTGACTGACTGGAAGGAAGGTAGGGCACAGCACAGAGCAGGAAAACCCCTGCGGTGCCCCCATTCAAGCAAGGCACCCTCTCCTCCGTTTCCTTCCTGCTTTGCTCGGCTGACGCCTACCTTCCCGACACCAAATTATTGTTTACACGTGGTGATTAATACCACCGTGTGCTTTTGGTTTCATATTTATATTTATAACCCACCCATCTCATCTCGATGCCATAACTGCCTCTGAGTGAAACAAATGTCCCCATTTCTCAGTTTGAGAAAATGAGGCACAGAAAGAATAGAAAGTAGTACTCAAGACAGAGCTAGAAATAGAGGCTCACTCCTCGGAATCCAAGCTCAATATTCTTTCTCTAGACAACCCTCCCTTCTCTCTATATAAAGGGAAAAGCACAGTCTCCTCTCCATAGTCTACAACAACTGAGGGAAGAGGGAGAGGATGAGAAGCCCTCCAACTAGTTAAACTCTTTAAGGGAGACAAGATCAAAAAATAAAGTATTATTAAAATTAACAACTAACATTTATAAGTTTTTTATGGTTTACAAAGAGCCTTTATAGATACTTCTCATTGGATCCTCATGACAACTTGAGAGGTGGTAATTATACTTGGCCCCATTTCAGAGTCAGGGAAGTGGAGGCCGGGCACAGTGGCTCACGCCTGTAATCCCAGCACTTTGGGAGGCCGAGGCGGGCGGATCACAAGGTCAGGAGATTGAGACCATCCTGGCTAACACGGTGAAACCCTATCTCTGCTAAAAATACAAAAAATTAGCAGGGCGTGGTGGCTGGCACCTGTAGTTCCAGCTACTTGGGAGGCTGAGGCAGGAGAATGGCGTGAACCTGGGAGGCAGAGCTTGCAGTGAGCCGAGATCACGCCACTGCAGTCCACCCTGGGCGACAGAGCAAGACTCCGTCTCAAAAAAAAAAAAAGTCAGGGCAGTGGAGACTCAAGAGGTTGAATGATTTGTCCAATTAGGGTTAACAAGGAAGCCTGGTTTTATCGTTAGTCCTGGAGTAGTTATCTGGCCCCAAGGATATTTCAGAGGCTGAGTAGGTCTGCAGTGACCTGGGCACCATAGCCTGGGGGAAGGGCTTACTGCTGGTCCCAGATGATGAGGTGGAAGAGGTACTTGGAGAAGTGAGCTCTTCGGGTCTGCAGGGGGCTGCACAGCTCCTTGCCGCCATGGCTAAGGGAACAGGAGAGGTAGAAATCTTCATAGCTACAAAAGAAAGGGAGCAGGTCAGGACACCCAGCTCCCAAAACCCATCACCCAAACCTATGCATCCCTCTAAGGCCAAAATCCATTTCCCCTGGTAAAATTCCCAGTCTCTGGTAAAGTTCCTATAACACGGGATCTCTGGATAGGACAGCCAAACTGGATGTAAGGAAATGTGCTCAGGCCAAAGCAACTTAATCTGAGTTCCTCTGCTCAGTTTTAGGCTCCATGCTGAGCCTTGTGGTTTTTCTTTCTTTAATGGGAACCGGCCACCCAGCCTCCTTATAGAAAGCTCCAGCCCATCGAGTGTCTGTGTGTGCGTGCGTGTGTGTGTGTGCACGTGCATGCGCAAGTGAGAAGGGTGGGGGAGGAAGACGACATATGCCGACGTGAATGCCAACACATGGGGGTCCCTGTGGCTCATGACAGGTGCCTGACAGAAGAGGTCAGAGAAGGCCCCGGTTTCCCAGGCTGCCTCCTTTGTTCTCTGCCAATCGCCCAGAGGAATACATTAAGTGAGGAACAAAGAGAGAAGGGGAAGGGGGTTGGGGAAAGGGGACCAGCAGGGGCGGGGTAGGGCCCAGTGCCTATTCCCTCAGGCCTTGGCTGCTGGGGACCCAACAGAGGAGCTGAGGATTTTACCAAAAGAACATCCTCCTCCACCCACCCCTGCAGGCCTAGAGAACCCCAGACAAAGGGTCAATCCCACCTCCCTGCCCCCTCCCACTGGCCAGGGAGTGTGCACTCTATCTGGGAATCCGCCATCTGTTGCCACGTCTCCTTCCACTGGTCCTGGATCTGGAGGGGGCAGGGATGCAGAGGCAGCCAGCACCAAGAGGGAATAACAGGAGCTTCTTCATCTCCTAAGGGACCTCCTCTCTCCTCTGGGATGTCCCCAGCCCAGGTCTTCCTCAGGCACTTGGCTCACCCCTGCAGCCCCATTGCACCACAATGTCACACAATGCCACACATCCTAAGACTCAGGACAGTGGTATTACATGCAGATAGGAAAAAGCCCTGCTGGAGGTCAAACTCAGCTTGCTCCCTAGCGGCTGCTCAGCCCTGGGCTCACCTGGTAGCCCAGATGATGGGGATGCGGTGGGTGGCATAGACAGTGAAGGCCAGGGCCCTGGAGAAATGGCAGGCCTCCTGGACCAAGTCATGCTTGCGGCTCCCGGGCACTGCCGTCTGGAAGTCTGCATTGAATGTGTTGCAGTACAGCTCCACCAGGTCCAAGATGGCAGCCGTCAGGGCTTCCACGACCTTCTCTGGGAAGGGAAGGGGTCAGAAAGGAAAGTCATGAGGCCTCCTCAAGCCCTACCTTATTGCCAGGGCACTGGCTAGAATGGGATGGCCTAAGACAGTGGTCCCCAAATGCTAGTCAGTCTCTAATAGCTGTGACAAAGTTCACCCATCTGCAGTGAAATGAGAAAAAAGCAGAAGCATGTCATGAGCTTTTCATAAAACCAGTTATACAATATTAAACATAATCCTTATTTTTACTTATTGTTATTTAGCATTAAAATGTCCTTTCTTTTAGGAAACAATGTTAATAATTATTGTCAGTTGCTTCAAAAAAGCAAAAGTCAAAAGTTTGGCCAAGTAAAAGGCTGCCAATTCTCTCTTGGTCCCCCAAATACTTTGGGGGACATTTTACTGGTCTATGAAATCCAAAAGACTGGGAATCACCATAAGAATCCCAGGAATGCCAAAACAAAAAACAAAAACAAAACAAAGGAATCCCAGGGATACAGGTCGGTCTTAGGGCAAAGTTCAGCTTCAAGGGCACGACAGGGGAATCCTAGAAAAATTGTAGGGAAAATTCTTTCTCATCCTCTCCCAAGGCCCATTCTAAATTGGAAAGGTAGCAAGTGTGAGCCGATGAGAGAATAATCACAATCTACCAAAGTGGGAGGCTTCCCATCTGGATCACAGGGCTAGCGCTGCCCCGCCACCCCACTCCCACACTTCGACGCCCTCATCACCATCTCCCAGGGACACCAGGAGGAATGACGAGGAAAAATAATGAGAAAATACTTTGTGGAAAGAAATGTGGTCTCCAGCTGTGTCCACACCTCATATAGGAACACACACACACACACACACACCCCAGCCGAACTCCAACACATAAATCAAGGGGGCCAGGCAGAAAAAGGAATCTGGGCAGAGACTGTAGTTTTCGGCAGCCCGACTGGATGAAGATGGAGAGCAGTTCCCTTACCTCGGTTTTCCCTCACAGCCAAGACGCTGGGATCCTGTTCGGGGGAAAAAGAAGAGGGAGGGGAGCTTCAGGGCCATAGCCTTTTTCGTCACAGCTGGAAGAAGGGCTTTTCACAGCTGCACTCATCTGGACCAGAATGGGCTGAAATGTGAGGAGCTGAGAATCCCCAGAGAGCATAGAGTAATGGTTTGTACCAGATCTGTGTGATGGACAGAGTGAGCTGACGGAGGATAGCAATCATCGTGTCCACCCTTCTGAGAGATCCCAACCCTCAGGCTACTCCGCTGCAGATCACAGTGTCTATGGTGCTGGCCCTGTCTGCAGAGCACACAGTCCCTGCTGGAGTCCCGGAGCCCCTGGCTCTAGAGGGATTTTCCTCCTGGTTTGTTTTTGCGCCCTGATGGATATGCGGACTGTCAGGCAATGCCTTGGTGACTGTGAATAAAGCCTTTACTGGCCCGGGCTCTCAGCAAGCAGTCCCAGGCAGCTCTCCCTCAAGCTCAGGAAGAGGGGACACACTTGGCATCCATTTTTGAAGAGCTCTTGTGGTTGAATTCCTTAAACATAAAAGGTGGAGGTGGAGAGAAGCCCCTTTTTAGTGAGTGAACACCTATACACCCTAGCAACAGGCAACTGAGTTACCTGGCAGTATCCCTCTCCTCCTTCCCCCTGCTAGCACCCTGGGCCCCTTTACCTTCTGAATTTTAGGCTGCATGCGGGAGGGGCAGGGGGGCAGCTGGTTGAGAGCATTGGTGATCTCAGGGGTTTCCACGGCGGCCAGGGCGTTGCAGATGGCCTTGACGGACTGGACCACCCTGTCAGCCTTCAGTGGGAAGTCCCCCTGTGGGAGGTGACACAGTGAGGCTGGCAGGCTCTGCTCTCGTGCTCTTGGTCTCTGACCCCTCCCCACCCCAGTCTTTAAAGGAAAGGGTTGGGAAGAGTAGAGAGATTCATGATCCTCTGGGGTAAATGTGCAATACATTTTGTTTTCAAATATTCAGCATCAGCAAATAATCTCTCCCGCTGAATTCAATGGGCCATGCCCACATGCCCCAATTCTTTCAGCCGTTCCCCTTGAAGCTCCTCCTATTTCTAGCCTCTCTCTGTAGTCTACTTATACTATACATATATATACAGGGTCTCTCCCAGAGACCTGTAGAATTTCCAGACAGATCTCATCTCACTTCTACTGATATGCCATAGCCATACCCTCCCCTCTGCACTTTAGCTCCTGGAATTTTCTCATTTGGAATTCCCTCACCTGTCCAGCTCTGATTACCTATATGAATTTAAATCACAGAGCAGCTAAAATTCTACCTCCTTCATAAAGCCCTCCCTGGTGAATCCCCTTCCTCTAGCATCCTCCAGGAGCCCTTAATTAATTTATTACCATCCTGTTCTGTCTACTAATAGCTTTGTGTTACTATTCAATTTTTCTAACAAGAACACAAGCTCCCCAAAGGCTACGACAATTTTTTTTTTTTTTTTTTTTTTTTGAGACGGAGTCTTGCTCTGTCACCCAGGCTAGAGTGTAATGGAATGATCTCGGCTCACTGCAACCTCTGCCTCCCTGGTTCAAGCGATTTTCTTGCTTCAGCCTCCCAAGTAGCTGGGATTACAGGCACCTGCCATCATGCCCAGCTAATTTTTGTATTTTTAGTAGAGACAGGGCTTCACCATGTTGGCCAGGCTAGTCTCGAACTCCTGACCTCAGGTGATCCGCCCACCTCAGCCTCCCAAAGTGCTGGGATTACAGGCGTGAGCCACTGCACCTGGCCAAGGCTACGAAAATTCTTACACTTCTCTACCCATTGTAGCCACTAGCAAAGGGCCAGACCAGCACAGCACAGGTGTTCAGAGCTTCCCCACCATCACTGGAAATGTTCAAGCACAGACTCCTAGAGAAGGGATTCTGGCAGTGACTAGACATAATGCTAAACCCCTCAAAAAGGATGCATTTATGACTATTAACTGGATCACTGAGACAGGGATTGGTTTTTTGTTTTGTTTTTTGAGATAGGGTCTCACTCTGTCACCCAGGCTGGAGTGCAATGGTGTGATCAGAGCTCACTACAGCCCCAAACTCCTGGGCTCGAGCGATCCTCCCACCTCAGCCTCCAGAGCAGCTGGGGCTACAGGTGTGTGCCACCATGCCTGGCTAACTTTGGTATTTTTTGTAGAGATGGGGTCTTGCCGTGTTGCCCAGGCTGGCCTTGAACTTTGGGGTTCAAGCAATTCTCTCACCTCAGTTTCCCAAAGGGTTAGGTTTACAGGCATGGGCCATCACACTCAGCAAGGGATTGTTTTTGAAGATCACTGTCAGATTTTCTTTGGCATTGTGACATTTAAGACAAATGTTGATTCTCATGGTTTTGAGGCTTGAGACTCTGTGTGAGTCCAAGCGGGTAGGGCTCTGGCCCTCCCTACATGTGAAACCTTCTACCTCCTGATGGTTTCCTACCTGTGATAACAGCAAAACAGAACCTCTCAAACCAGAGATTTCTGACATTGCTCATAGGATGCATGCTCCAATGCACATCAAGTGCAGCAGCTGGGGGGTGACAGCTCTCGGTTCTTTAGCTCTGGAGACATCCTACTCCAGAGAATGGGACCAGTGTGCAGTTTCCGACCTGCTTCTTCTATAGAGGAGCAGAATCCCTGGCTATGCGCTTGCCGTTGCCCAACATCTAGGAGTCTTAGTTTGCCCATGAGCGAGGGGTTAAAAAGAAGTGCTCTGCCAACAGATTTTCAGGCTCCACCCAGATCCCTCATAGTGCTGGGTGATCCCAGGAGGACTGGGGAAGGGGAGAGGAGGAGCTTTCAGGCAGCAAGGCCAGCCCCTGGATTCGTACTCACATCAGCCAGCAGGAAGGCATCCACCTCATTGTGGTAAGTGTCGAACAGAAGACTCAGGGCCTGCCTGGGAGTTGGGGGCAGGGAAAAACCATAGGAGAGGTCATGAAAGACCCAGTGCCCTGGGAAACCCATTTTCTCCCTCCCTCTCCTCAGCTCGCACTCTGATTTAAAGGAGTTCCTGCTCTTTCTATATGTCTTGTGAAGACTGAAGGAGGGAGAGTCTTTCTATTCTGCCACTTCTAGCCTGGAGAGAATGATGGCAAAGTTCCAGAGGGAAGAGATGAAATATGCCTAGAGTTGGGATCTTCCTGATAAGATGTATGGGCTCCAACCCAACACCTGCAAGAATCCCTTAGCCCTGGCAGAAAGGCAAGCAGGCACATCTGATGGGATCCCTGCACAGTTCCTGTTTGGAGCACATCCAAGATGGCGCCCACACTCACCTGCTGATGGTCTGCTTGACGGGCCTCTCTTGGAGATGGACGAGGTAGTTCAAGGTGGAGGGGCTCTGGTCATCATTCACCTGTGTAAGAAGTGACCTATTCAGAGAGGCACAGTGCCATTATCTCAGCCCAGCACTCCTACCCCCCTCCCACCTGATGTGTTCCATATTGTATTCCCATTCCACCTCCCCAGCCCTGAGCAACCCTCCACGAACCGTCCGAGCCAGCTCACTGCGCACAATCTTCTGCTCCATCAGCTGTAGCCGAATGTCAATGTCAAACTTGCGGCAGTATTGGATGTACTCATGACTGCCCAAGGCATGCTTGCTGGTAGGGTAGAGGGACAAGACCATTAGCATCCTGGGGACTCACTGGGAAGGGAGATGCATACCTTAGCCTTGGGGAGAGAGATACAGAAAGAAGGTTTAGGTAAGGGGGTAGTACCTGTGTTGTACCCTACTTTGGCTCCTAGAAAATGTCATGGGGTAGAGCTTAGGAGAAGGAACAGAGGTCTGTCTAAATAAAAGCCACCTCATATACTTAATCCTTGGTCGGTACAAATATTGACTCTCTTAGGTATTTACTACCCGTGTGGTAATCACTGGTTCACTCCAGGGCTGGGAACTGTTGGAGAGAGCGGGGAAACAGAGGGACATCAGAGGGGGCAGTTGTTGAAGCCCTATCCTCTGGGCCTCCATACAGGGAACAACCAGAAAGAGACATGTTGGAGTCTGCCTGTGCTCAGGCTCCAGTGTGGGAGCTCAGCGAGTCACCCCTCTTCCAATGCTACCAACTAGGGTGCTGAGGCCAAAATAACTTGGGGAAAACCCACCAAGCCTCCAGATCAGTGTCCCCACCCAAGTTCTTTTTCCACATTCCCTCCGTTGGCCCTGCCTGCTTGTGAATAACCTTACAAATTTCTATGACTTCTTGAAAAATCCCAAATGCATGCCAGTCCCACCTGCTCAAGCGCCCATGTTTCAGACTCCCCCTTTCAGAGAGAAGGCCTAGGAGCCCCTCAGTGATCCAACCTCTTCCTCTCTCCCAAATCACACCTTCATCAGTAAGGAAACCCAGGAGGAGGGGCAGAGGAAGAACTACCTCCAGGCCAGCACTGCAGGCCTGGGCCTGGCCTCAGCAGCTGGGTAACAGAAGCCGGAAAAGGACTTCCTTCCTCAGCAGAGCTGGGAATCTAGGCCAGAAATGGAGAGGAGAGGACAGGAGCATAAGGGGGGCGTTATGTGCAGAAGTTGGTGGAGGTGCAGGGCCCAGGGTCGTCTAGGTCCAGCGAAGACTTGAGTGAGGGGTTCTCCACATCCCGACAGGACCAAGCCTCCGATCTAGGCCCTATAAGATCTAAAACTGAAGTGCAGCCAAAACCTGGAGATGGTGAGGCTGGGCTGTGGGGCTGGGCCTGGTGGGAGAGCCTGGGAGGAAGGAAGAGTGTGGTGGGGCTGGGGGAGGTGGCAGGAAACCCAACCCTCCCACGGGACTGCCTCAAGGTTCTTATCTGAGAGCAGCCTGCATCCTGAACCCACTCACCCCCTCAGTATCAGCCCCTCCTGCCAGGCAGGGTAGAAAATCTGAGGGCTTCCTTGGGAACTAGCAGATTTCTGGAACCCCCAGAGGGTCCTTTCCACCCCCACCCCAGGCAGTCGTCATGTGCTAAGGGCCTGGGGGCTGGGCCAGGAAACAACACTGTGCTTTTCTGTTGGGTGGGAGCTGGGCTCCTGGGCCAGGAGTCAAGGACACAGGTCTCCTGGGGACTTGCTTGATCTCTGTGGAAGGCCTTCCTCTCTATGCATTCAAGTCAGAGTATGAGGGGTGTGATCTGAGGACCACTGACCCTGTCCCACCTCACTAAGAATATTTCACCTGGGTCTTGGCAGGAAGGTAGAACTTGACAGCTCCTACTACCTCCGGACCCAGGGGCTCCAGGATTTGGGGTGCTGCAAGGGAAATGGCAGGATCTGTGCAGCCCAGAGCCCTAGGACTTCTCTCTGTAGGCTGCTCCTTCCCTGATGGTATTCACTGTTTGCTCACAGGTCATTCTCACATTTCACCCTCATGGCAGCTTATAGAGGGCCCTGAGCATCAGGCTTCACAACTAGTAAGTGGCAAGTCAGAATTCAAACCTGTGTAATAGTGTCAGCAGGAGCTCCAACTTACCCACTATGTCCCCTTGTTCCCTTCTAACAGTGGCAGGCCACCTGACACTCTCTCTGCCAGGCCACCCTGAGTCTAGGACCCCTCCTGTTCCTCTGGGGAAAGTGTGTACATTGAATGAGTTTAAAGTTGGGGCACACTTGAAGGGTACCCTGGAGTTGTACCATACAGGACCCTGCCTCTTTCCTTTCCCTTGGCTTCCAGATGAGGAGGCAGAGGCCAGAAAGGACCCCACGATATCCCTAAATTTAAAGAAATAAGCCCAGATAGCTGGGCACAGTGGCTCATGCCTGTAATCCCAGCACTTTAGGAGGCCAAGTCAGGCAGATCACCTGAGGTCAGGAGTTCGAGACCAGCCTAGTCAACACGGTGAAACCCCATCTCTATTAAAAAATACAAAAATTAGCCGGGCTTGGTGGCACTTATGCCTGTAATCTCAGCTACTCAGGAGGCTGAGGCATGAGAATCGCTTGAGCCTGGGAGGTGGAGGCTACAGTGAGCTGAGTGAGATGGCACCACTGCACAGCCTGGGCGACAGAGCGAGACTCTGTCTCAAAAAAAGAAAGAAGCCCAGAAATGAATCTTCCATCCTGACTGCCAAATCTTATGCTCTAGCCATAGATCAACCATCCTTGCATCTAGACTTGGATGTAAGAGAGAGAAAAAGCAAGCAGTGGCACTTATACAGCACTCCTAAGAAGTCTCTCCTTTCTCCATTCCCAAGACGTGCTTCCTCCAAGTGGACAGAGACTGGGGGAGGAGCGGCCCTGAAGCCTAAGAGAGGAAAGCAGATCTTATCTGTCTGCTGTCACACAGCTGCACCATCTGAGAAGTGGCAACCTTGCCCCTGTCTCCCTTCCACTGCAGCCCTCCAAAGCCCAGGGTAGTGGAAAGGGGGTTGCCTCAGCTGGTCCACATCAGACTTTCCAGGGAGGCTGCTTTCCACAGAGGGCACTGGATAGAGAGGAGTTGGAGGCATGCCTTTGGGAGGAGGATAACTAGCTGCACGGGCCAGCTGGGGGAAAGGCTTGTTGGCAGGAGAATGGGGAGAGACAGTAATTGTAATTTCTCCCCTGGGCTCCACGAGGGCACTTCTGCCCAGTCCTCCTTTTGCCCCAGCCGTAAAAACACCACACATAATCTAGAGCAGGAGATACAGCCCTACCCATATAGTCTCCCCAAGCCCACTCCTCCACACAAATACACACATCCTTCCATAAGCAGAATCTGCAAGCAGATATGACCTAGTCTTTGCCTAATCCCAGCTCCAAGCTCTTTCCACAGCAGACTTGGCTCAGGAAGTCAGCCAACCCCGCTGGAAGACAGAGCTCCTGGGGAAAGTGCGACGTGGCCGAGAGTATGCCCAGAAAGCAGGAGTCTTGACTGTGGGATTGGGGCGGAGCTGCCAGGCCGGTCCCAGCACCAATCCCAGGAAGCCCCCTCACAATCTTATTACCAGGAAGGCAGGGGCTACTTCCCACCCATTCACTCACTTCTGCAGGAACTCCTCCAGCCCACAGGGCTTTAGCACAAAGTCACCCACGTCCACATTCCTCAGGTCATCATGGGTGTAGCACAGGGTCTGGTAGATAAGCAAGTCTACAGTGGAGGAACCTGTGAAGGGTAAGGCAAGGGAAACAATGATGATGGATGTCAGGGCAGATGGGTCTCAGTTTTCTCACCCTGATCCCCCTTCCCAGCTAAGTATTCTCCAGCACCATCACCAACCAGACAAAGCAGGCAAGTAGTTCAGAGTTGGGGAAAGTGACTGCACTAGAAAGCTGGGCCCAAAGCCAGCTCCCCTGCCCCCAAAGGAGCATCCTCACTGCCCTTCATCTGGGCCACAAGATGAGGTGGGAACGGAGTCCAAAACACAGTCATCCCCACCCCACTTCAAGGGATGCTCACACCCTCTCCCCCATCACTAACTTACAGTTGCAGGTGAAAGTGAGTGCCTCTTGAAGCCTGTCACACAACACAGTCACCTTCAGGTTGACTTCATCCCCTAGGTGCTCTGGGCTAGGGGTGACAGCGCTCCAGACATAGCCGGTGAGGGAGTAGTCTTGGATGTCAGAGCCAGATCGAAGGCTGTACAGGAAGAAAAAATACCCTCACTGTGCCTTTAGAAGAGAGTAGTCGAGAAGAGGTCTGCTGGAACCCTGAAGCTCGGAGGCTCAAGAGCCCCTCTGTCCCCACTCAGCCCAGCCCTCCAAATTTGCAGGCCAGGATGGGGGCAGTGGGGTAGCAGCTCTGAGAAACCCCCATCTTGACACTTCTAACTGCAAAATGTTTCCCACCGTTGAACAGTACAAATAGTTCTAAAATGACAAAGCTTTCCATGCTAAGTTTAATGGAAAATTTTTTAATGAATCCATTTCCTTTCTCTTTTAGTTCCAGATAACACTCTTATCGCCAGCTGGGGTACATTTGCTCCTAAGGGCAACTGAGGGTCAGACCCTAGAGTGATCAGGATACTTTGACCAGTCAATGGAGGTTTCACGAATTTTGTTAAAAATGTGAAACATCTAAGATTTTAAAAACCCTGCAGACACTTGTTGTAGGAAGCATTTCATAGCTATGAATTGAGATTTTTATTTAATTATGGTGCTTCTTCCCTCCTAAAGGAAATTCTGAAATGGATGGCCCTCCTCCCCATCCCCCATAGCCCTCCGAAATCCCCTGCCCCATTCTTTAGCTCTTACATATCCAGCATGTGGCAAAATGCAGCAACTTCCTCATCTCTCTCTTCTGAGACCTCAAACAACTCATGGCCATTGGCAACGGTGTGGGGCCGGGAGCCCACCTTTAAGAGAAGAGGAGACGACTCAGTGCCTTTTCTCTCATGGTGTCCCCTCCCTATGAGGTACTCCCAGACCTAAACTCAAACTCTAGATGAAAAGATTTTCTAGTCACTCAACATTCAATGAAAGGGGTACAAGAACATATGGGACATCCGGGAATACATGTATCAGCTGTCCTAGGAGACCAGGAGCCAAGTTGAAGAAGGAGGTGAAGCTCTGGCTGAGTATTGAAGCCTGGGTGACAAGGACGAGAGTGTAGCCAAAGCTGCTTTAGGAGGGGATGGTCTGATGAGCGTGAGGCGGCCGGTAAGGCAATCCAGTGCTGTTGGGCCGCTCCTGCAACAACGGCTTTCTGGGGGATTCTCCCAGAGGCGTGATGGGGAGCAGAGCAGTCAGCTGTTTTTCCCAGCCCCTCCACTGAGGCTAGAGCAGGTGGGCTTCCCAAATGGTACCCAGGGAAGCTTGGCCCTGGTCAAAAACCTCAATATCCACGAGTCCCAGGGACCCAAAGCAGAGAGAGACCCAGAACCCTTAGATAGAGGAGATGACTCAGACACATGTGCCTTCTGGGTAAATGCCATTTGAGGAAGAAAGCGTCAAAGCAGTGGTCTGGGCAGGGGAGGACCTGGTAGAAGCTTGGCTCCTCTGGCTTCCGAGTCAGCCAGCTCTGAACAACTGGAATGTCAGGGATCCTGCCTTGGCCCCACTTCCTCTCTCAAAATATGTGTGTGGTGGTGGGATTCTCAGACAAGGTCCCAAACGGTCTCCCATCCCAGAGCTGCTTTCAGTCACCCAGGAGGCTTCAAGAAGCCCCTAGCAAGGCCTGTAGCCCAGCCCTAGGAAGAAGGAAGTGAGGGGGAGGGAGAGCTGGTGCATGACGGGTTTCTGCCTGAGAGGTCTGCTCAGGGCAGCCTGGGAGGCCATACTGGGGAACGAGGCTTCAGCTCAGATGGAGATTCGGCCGGCATGTGGTTCCAACAGCTGTTTCTGGGGGGAGTCTAGCTCCGGCCTGTGCACATCGCAATGCCTCACATCTCTCATCCAACCCACTGGCTACTCTCAAGTCTTCCCTGCCTCCTGGGGCAGATGACAGCAACTGAGCTCCTCATTTGAATATCCAGACTGTTTCCTCTGGTTGACCGTCTCTTGTTAGCCTTGCTCCCCTGGGCGTGCATGGGCGGCGGGGGGCGGGGGTGCACAGAGGGGAGGGCAGCAGTGGGGACAGTTGGCATGTGAGGCCCTGGCTCTGCCAAGTTCGTGCCTGTGTCCCAGTCAAAACAATAGTACCACTGTCAGCAATTAACCCACGAGAGAGAAGGAGAGAGAGAGGAAGAAAAAAAGAGAGAGAGACAGTGGGGGGAGGGAAGAGAAGGCAAGACAGGGAGAGAGGGAGAGAACAGAGTGGCCACTGAAGGCCACTGTCATGCCCTTTCTGTACCACTCACTGGCACCATAAGAAAACAAAAGCCACTTACGTTTGCCCGGCTGGCAGGCCCTGGTGGCATCGCCCGATGCTGGCTGGGGGAGTCTGCCGGGCAGAGGCTGGCAGCGGGGGTATCAGGCTGGCATTTGGAGCCAGCCATTTCCAGAGCTGGCTCCGCTGGCCTGGGACAAGGAGGTTCCCTCCGGCTGGAAGCCCGACGAAAGCGGGGCGGTGGTATAGGCCGAGGGCCCAAGGGGTCCCCCCTCCCAGCAGGCTGAGCCCCTGCAACAAGCTGAGCCGGGGAGGACCAAGGCCGCATTTCCCCCCTCAGAACTGGCAAGAGCTTTTTGCTTTGTGCCCGCTTCTTCAAGGAGATTCTGGGCTGAGCTCTATCTCAGAACTCTGATGACATGCAGGGGATGGGGAAGGGTGAGGGAGTGGGGGAGGCAGGAGAGAGAAGGAGTGACAGAGGTGACCACCTACCAGGGTGCCCTGACTCAGTGAGCAGGCCCAGCCCGGTGTGAGGAACTCAGAGCTGGGAACAGGAATCTCCCAGTCCCTATAAATAGCGGGAATAGCCCCACCTCTCAGAGCAGGGCCTTTAAAAATCCCTGAGCTCTAGGGATGGGATGTGGCTTATCCCAGGAGCTGATTCTGCTTTTGGGGGCCTCTCTTAGCAGAAGCAGAGGAAGGAAGAACTGTGTAGCTCTTCAGAGTTGGGAAGGTTCCCAAAGGCTAGACACAAGGTGGGAAAACCCCAGTGCCCCTTAAACAATGGCTAAGGAGGAAACCGGGACGGAATGAAGTGGAATGCTAAGCTGTCACAGAAGGCATCAGCAGCCAGGGGCATTGGCTCATGCCTGTAATCCCAGCACTTTGGGAGGCCAAAGTGGACAGATCACCTGAGGTCAGGAGTTCGAGACCAGCCTGGCCAATGTGGTGAAACCCCGTCTCTACTAAAAATACAAAAATTAGCTAGGCATGGTGGCAGGTGCCTGTAATCCCAGCTACTTGGGAGGCTGAGGCAGGAGAATCTTTTGAACCCGGGAGGCGGAGGCTACAGTGAGCCGAGATCATGCCACTGCACTCCAGCCTGGGTGACAGAGCGAGACTCTATCTCAAAAAAAAGGCATCAGCCATGGGGGTGTCACTTGTCTCTTGACTCCTTACAGCCAGGGTTTCCAGCGACCAAGGATGAAACACAAAGAGGCCTTTTGGTCCCACCCAGGAGATGCTGCTGAAGCTCCCCTAAACCAGAAAAAAGATCAGAGCTGCCCTGGTACCTGCCTAGGGGCTTTGACCTAGATAGTTCGCTATTTTACACTATGTACTGATAAAAATAACATTATTTGTCATACTGCATATTTTTTCTAAACATTTTCATTGTGAGAACAGAATGGGTAGAGATGAATAACGCAAGGGTTGCACAATGTGAATGTCATCAGTGCCACTGACTACACACTTACACATGGTTACGGTGGCGAATTTTACGTTATGTATATTTTATCACAATAAAGAACAGAGCAGGGAGAGAGAGAGAGAGAGAGAGAGAGAGAGAAAGGGAGAAGGAGAGGAGAGAGAGGGCTTAGGAATGAGAGAGGCCAGGCTGAATGCTGGCCCTGCTATTGCTTGCTGTGTGGCTTTGGACTATCAGGAAGGGTTGTTGTGGAGATCTGGACCAGGGTCTGGCATTCAGTGGGCACTAAACAAGTGGTTACTATTGTGAATGATCTTCATCGCCACGCAGCGTTTTTGGCAGAGCAGGGCCTCAGAGCAAGCGGAAGCAACTTGATCCGGTCCGAGAGCCATTCAGCCAGTCAATAATGAATCCCCTAACTCCCAATTCAGTCCTTACATCAGGAAGCAGGCACACGCTAGGAACCAGGATTTCCAAATGCCTGCCCCAGAAGGACCGTTTTGGCCAAGATACATGAAACCTGGCCCTGAGAAGGAGCCCTCCCTCTACTGGTATCCACCCCAAATCAAGCCTCCCTTGGACCTCCCCTACCAGAGCCAGGGTCCCAGTGGCAGAAAAAGAGGGTAGGAGAGGCCTAAAGGGATAAGGACTTGGCAGAGTTGGATGTGGAACAGCAGAGAGACTAGTCCCTGTTTCTGAAGGACATGGAGAAAGGAAGGCAGAAGAAACATAAGAAGGTGCTCACCGGGGCTGCAGAAATCCGACGGTTCTTGCCAGGCGTCACATTCTTTCGGTTGCCATAGCGGGAGGCATAGGTGCGGGGGGGCACCTGAGGGGGCATAGTCTTGCTCCTGGCCACAGGTTTTCCAGAGGTGTCTTTGCTGAAGTCCAGAGGCCCTCGGCCCTCCTTCCAGCCCCTGGTGGCATCCCGCAGCATCTCCGCATCATAGGTCGATTTCAAGTTGAGCCTAGTAATTGCATCATTGATACCATCATAGTCCACAGACCCCAGTAGGCGCCCCTGACCCCCACCTCCTGGCACTTCTTCCTCTTCTAGGATCCGATGCTCTAGCAGTTTACCCGGCAATTGTTCGACCAATGAGAAAGTGTTGATGTCATTGGGCTGGGAGATCTTGGAGGATGACGGGGACCCCTTTCTGGGAGGCAGGGGAGGGGTATCCCAGATAGAAGCTCGGGGAGGCAGAGGAGGTGGGGATAGTTTCTTGCAAGAGCCCTCTATGTCCCCTGGTCCTGGGGATGAAGAAACTCCCCCATCTGAACCATCAAAAATGTAAAGGTAGTCTCCAGACAGGGAGCCTTTGGGCCAGGGATCTGGGCCAGGCTGGGGCCCTTGGGAGGTAGAGTGGTTGGGCAGCCCTTCCTGTGGGGAGAGTGAGTTGTAGTTGAGGGTAGGATCAGAGCCAGAGAGACCGCGTAACAGCTTGAGGTCGGTCCGCCTTCCTGCCGGCTTGCTGTAGAAGTCTACCCCAGGCTCATCCCAGCTGATGAGAGAGGGGTCTGCGTTCTGCTTGGCTCTGTTCTCCTCCTTGTCGTGCCGGAGCCGGGACAGGGCATCATACTCCATCTGCAGGGCTTCGGCCATCGCCAGCTCTTTGCGGCTGATGCCCACCGACTCCAGGGACTTCCAGTGTTCCCCATTGCCCTGAGTCGAAGACATGGCGAGGATGGGGGACACAGGTGACGAAGAAGTCTCTACTTCCTGCCAACGTCAGTTCTGGAGGGTTGTGACATGCTGTCTGGGCATCTGCACGGGTAAAAATATCAATCAGTCACAAAGAGAGATTTACTAATAATCCAATTTAGGTGACATAATCTGGGCCAGTGCCTGTTTCTTTGGTGTGTACAACTAATGGAAAGCATAGAAAGACAGAGGAAAAAAGGGATACCAAGACAACTTGACCTATTTATTATATCCAACTACCCATCCATTCATCTCTACGTGCCTCATCTCTGCACCCTAATCTCTATACTCACCTCTGTCATTTGTGCCCCAAAAAGAGAGAGGCACCTCTTTTTTTTTTTTTTTTTTGAGACGGAGTCTCACTGTGTCACCCAGGCTAGAGTGCAATGGTGCGATCTCGGCTCGCTGCAACCTCCGCCTCCCAGGTTCAAGTGATTCTCCTGCCTCAGCCTCCCCAGTAGCTAGGATTACAAGCGTCCACCACCGCGTCTGGCTAATTTTTGTATTTTTAGTACAGACAGGGGTTTGTCATGTTGGCCAGGCTTGTTTCAAACTCCTGACCTCAGGTGATCCACCCGCCTCGGCCTCCAAAGTGCTGGGATTACAGGCGTGAATCACCACTCCCAGCCAAGAGGCACCTTCTATTACCCAAGAAGAAGAGATGGAAGCAAAGCTTCTCCAGTCAATTTGAAGAGGACAGCTTTCATGCACTACTGGTGGGGACTGTAAAATGGTACAACCACTCTGAGAAACAGCTTCTTAAAAAGGTAAACATACACCTAACATAGGATTCAACTATCACTCCTACTTATCCAAGAAAAATAAAAGCATATGTCCACACAAAGACTTGCTCATGAATATCCACAGCAGCTTTATTTGTAATATCCCAAAATATCCATCAACAGTGAATGGATTTTTTTAAATGTGATGTCTATACAATTGAATACTACTTGGCAATAAAAAGGAATGAATTATTGACAAAGGCAATAACATGGATAATCTTAAAATAGCTTTGCTGAGTAAAAGATGCCAGAAAAAACAGTATGACTATGTAAGATCCATTTATATAAAATTCTGGAAAACGCAAACTGATCTACAATGACAGCAGATCAGCGGTATATGGGGGACAGAGTGGAAAAAGGGGTGGATTACAAAGGGACACAAGAGAACCTTTGGAGGTGATGAATGTTTATTATCTTGATTGTGGTTTCATTGGTATACTCACATGTCAAAACTTATCAAACTATACACTTTCAATATGCATATTTTATTATATGTCAATTACACCTCAATAAAACTATAAATGAAAAGTACAAGAGAACCCTGTTAAACGGACCTTGTAATTACTCAGCTTGCACTAGGATCCTCCCCAAATACACCAATATATAAAAGAAAACAAAGCTTGCCAACAGGTGAGACCCGGCTACCTGATCTCATACGGGTGTGCCAAAAATATTGATTTCCCTGCCCCCCCGCCCTGCCGCAGCCCTCAGAAGGCCACACAGGATCTCCAGGCCAGTGCTTCCACTTACTTCAGTGCTGGTATCCTTTTCTCTAGAAGCCATGATGTGAACAGAGTTGAGAAGCACTCAACAAATGGTGGTAATGACAAGGTCAGTCTGGCCCAGTGGTTCTCAACCCCAGCTGCAACATTAGGAACACTGGGGGAACTTTTAAAAAGTACTGAAGGCTGGCCGGGTGCAGTGGCTCACGCCTATAATCCCAGCACTTTGGGAGGCTGAGGCAGACAGATCACCTGAGGTCAGGAGTTCGAGACCAGCCTGGCTAACATGCCAAATACAAAAAATTAGCCAGGCGTGGTGGCATGCGTCTGTAATCCCAGCTACTCAGGAGGCTGAGGCAGGAGAATCACTTGAACCTGGGAGGCAGAGGTTGCAGTGAGCTGAGATTATATCATTGCATTCCAGCTTGGGCAACAAGAGCGAAACTTCGTCTAAAAAAACAAAAGTACTCAAGCCCGAATACTCTCAAGAGATTCCGATTTAATTGATCTGTGGTAGGGTAATGGTATTTTTTAAAAACTCCCCAGGAGATTCTAATGTGTAGCCCAACCTGAGAACTGCGAATCTATGAATGTGTGTTTGTGATTAGGCTGGGGGAGACCAGTGTGAAGTAGTCACTTCTGACTCTTAGCATCAGCCGCCAAAAGGTTGACAGTTCCACAAAAATTATCAAAAAATGTTCATTCTATTGTACTGCTTCACCCAACAGGTAACAAACATGAAATTGCTCCTCATGATTAGAATGTTGAAAACATCAATAGGAAAAAGGCTCAGATAGATTCTTGGGTGGCAAGTTGCTTAGATTCAAAATAAGTTAGGAAAAAAGTTATCCCTTTCCCTGGGGTGCCCTCCCAGGACCCTGGTACATCTGTCAGGTATAGGCACAGGACCCTGGTCTGAAGGGTTCTGGCTCAGTGAATCTGACAACTATTGCACTTAGGAATTAGTTCACCAAGGAGAGACGGGCCCAAGCCCAGCCTCAGGGTATCTAAAGTAGTTCACTGTTAACTTAATTTCTCTGCCTTTCCACAGCTCCTTACAGATCACTTTTTATCCACAGTGGGTATGAGGGAGTCTTGCTATTTGAAATTCAAAGGAGTAGCATAAGCAGATGGAGATATCCAGAACCTAGCTGCCTGGAGCTGGGAGACTGGTCCCTGGAAAAGGAGGGCCTAGTGCCTTACAGATAGAAGACACCAGATAATGCTCAAAGTTGGATTGGGCTTAGGCATGTTAATCCAGAGAATGATTGTGTATTTTCAGTGCTGAGCTAGGACAAGCGGAGTATTAAGATTTGCAGGCCGGACGCGGTGGCTCACGCCTGTAATCCCAGCACTTTGGGAGGCCGAGGCGGGCGGATCACAAGGTCAGGAGATCGAGACCACGGTGAAACCCCGTCTCTACTAAAAATACAAAAAATTAGCCCGGCGCAGTGGCGGGCGCCTGTAGTCCCAGCTACTCGGGAGGCTGAGGCAGGAGAATGGCCTGAACCCGGGAAGCGGAGCTTGCAGTGAGCCGAGATCGCGCCACTGCACTCCAGCCTGGGTGACAGAGCGAGACTCCGTCTCAAAAAAAAAAAAGATTTGCCTTAACAGGCACTCTTGTGAGGAGGAAAATTCAGGCCATTGGAAATAATCTTTTTCAACTTCCAGCCTCTCTTCCAACACTCACTTATGCACACTTGCACTCAGCTTCACTTTCTTCCTTTTGGCCCAGGGGAAGCAGATTCCTGCCTCCTGCTGAGGCACAACCCTCTTCTGCTCTTGCCCCATCCATTTCATCTCTAGGATAATGCTCCATGGATTTCCCCTCCCTCTCCTGTACCTTCAATCTCTTCTCCTTAATGTGGTTTTTCTCTTCAGCACATAAACATGCCTCATCTAATCTTAACAAGAAAG
>NW_012123043.1:7435879-7447767 GCF_000951035.1 Colobus angolensis palliatus
CATCTCGCCCGGCTAGTTTTTTGTATTTTAGTAGAGACGGGGTTTCACTGTGTTAGCCGGGATGGTCTCGATCTCCTGACCTTGTGATCCGCCCATCTCGGCCTCCCAAAGTGCTGGGATTACAGGCTTGAGCCACCGCGCCCGGCCTCCCATTTACTCTTTAACTCACTGTAATCTGGTGTCTGCCCCCTACATCCCACTAAAACTGCTCCTGCAACAATGCCTGGGTTGCCCAGTTCGGTAGCCATTTCCACCTGCCTGGACACTGCTGCTGTATTTGGCTCTACAAACCATTCCCTTCTTCCTTAAACCCTCTCCCCCTGGCTTTCATGAAGATATTTTTCTCTTGTTCTCCATCTCCTCCTTCTTTGTCTTCCTCTTCCTTTGTCCACCCCTGAAATGTTGGTGTTGGCTCAGGATTCTATTCTCAGCTTACTGTTAACTCTACCCCCACTGCTCGGGCAATCTCATCTATTCTTGTTTCCTATCCATACTACTCACATGTTAATGATTCCAAATATGTATCTCTCCTTCAAGTTTACATGCCCACTCATATCTCAAAATCCAAATGTCCAAAACTCAACTATCATCTTCTTTCCTCCCCACAATCTGCTCCTTGCTCCTAGTTCCCCATTATGGTGAATGGCACCACCCAGTCCCCCAAGCCAAAATCCTACAGTCATCCTAGAGTCCCCCTTCCTTTCACTACTCTCTCCAATTGCCAAGGCATGCCACCTTTTCCTCCTTAATACTTCCCAAAGCTAATCTTTCCTTCTATCCTAACTGTGGTTGCCCTAATTCAGGCCCTTATCTTCTCTCATTTGGGCTAATACAATGGCCTCCTAATAGTTCTTCCCCCTACTAACCTTGGCCTCTTCAAGGCTTTTTCACAGAACATCCTGAGGGCTCTTCCTAAAATGTAAATCTGATCACCTCACTTCCTGCTTAAGATCCTTCAAAGGCTCTCTGATTTCTCATAAGACCCTCCTGCCCTGCCCTCCCTCTCATCTCCAACCATTCATGACCATGTATGTGATACCTCCGTGATTTGGTTCAAGTTGTTCCAAATTGCTAGTTGCTATTGGCTCCCAATAGCAACCAGTGTATATTTCAAACACAGGTTTAGGATATTTTATTCAAAATTACATGTTTATGGATCTATCACCCCTACTATGTTCCTCAAGTTCCAAATTCCCATCATTTCCACCGAGCTTGAACTGGAATGTCAGGGCAGAACCTTCTGGGAGGTGGGGAATTTTCAGACATGGAGATAGTGGTCAGGATGTAACTGGTATGCTCCTTAGTATCCTTCAAACACAGGACTGGATTTTGGAACTAACCAGGTTGGATTGGCATCTGTAAGACAGGTGCAAGGATGACAAGAAAACCACACACAGTGCCTTCCAGCTCTGAGATTCCTTGATTCCAACCTACCAATTCCTTAGGTCAAATCTCTGAGAGGACTCCAAAGTTACAGGAAAGAGAAGGAAAGGGTGATCCCAGGGTGATCCAAGCAGGCGCTGTTCCTGAAGCTCTTCCCAGACTGGAATTCAGACGGAGGAAAGGCGAGCTACCCGTCTCTAACCACCATCCTCCTGGCTCTGGGACAGGCCGCCACTAGACTGTCTCAGCCACATAGGGAAGAAAGCCCAGCTCTCTGACAGATCTCACGCCCGGGGCCACACTGGCAATGCTCCTCCCAAAGGCTAGCACTCAGCTCACTATGATGCTGAGAGGTGGCAGTGAGGAAACAGGACAAACAGCATCCCCCACAGGACTAGGGGGACCACCCCCAAGGTGAAGTAAAGGTTCAGAGAGCAGCAGCCAGACATGAGGGAACTCCAGAGACGGAAAGGCAGGAGCAACCAGTCCCAACGACCTTGAAACACAGCGAGCTGGCTTCCTCTAAAAATTCAAGCCCTAGATTTCATTTTCCAGGACTAGAGGATGCGCAGAAAGTATTTTAGGAATCAGGGTTTCATGTTTCCTGCCTCCCCTCTTCCCCAATTCGGTTCTCTCTCTGTCAGGTTCTACATTAGAAATTGCTCTAGGGCCAGGCGTGGTGGCTCATGTCTGTAATCCTAGCACTTTGGGAAACCGAGGTGGGAGGATTACTTGAGCCCAGGGTTCAAGACCATCCTATGGGGGGATAAAATTAGCTGGGTGTGGTGGCATGCACCTGTAGTCCCAGCTACTTGAAAGGGTGAAGTGGATGGATTGCTTGAGCCTGGGAGTTTGAGGCTACAGTGAGCCATGATCATGCCATTGCACTCCAGTCTGAGTGACACAGACCCTGTCTCAAATAAAATAAAATAAAATAAAATAAAAATAAAGATTGCTCTATTCCCTTAGTCTTCAAGGGCTACTAGGGATTCTGTA
This sequence comes from Colobus angolensis palliatus, assembly GCF_000951035.1. NCBI lineage: Eukaryota > Metazoa > Chordata > Mammalia > Primates > Cercopithecidae > Colobus > Colobus angolensis. The sequence continues at coordinate 7,438,259 of NW_012123043.1, forward strand.
TAAAAATAAATAGCCATGTCAGTCCCTTGAAAGAGGAAGGGTAGATCAGGGCCTGCATCTCTGCTACTCTACAGCCCATCCAGGGAGAGACGGCTGGGGCCAGTGCCACGATGTCACACAACTCCAGGGGGCACCCCACACGTTGTATTCTATGTGAATGACAACCCCTGACCACAAAAAATAAAACCACGTGAATGGTGCCTCCTGGAGTTACACACCTTGGTGGTTCAGGCTGCGTTCTCTCCTAATGTCTACCTCCTAGAAAACAGATGGAAATCATCCAGAAGGTCTGTTACAGCAAGTTTTCTTTCACCACCTGCCTACAATAATTGTTAACATTTCCCCACATTTGCTCTCTTTCTTGTTCTACTTTACCATTTGAAACTAAGATACCCTTTGCAAAGTGTGTGTAAGAAACACTTTGCTTCTAAAAACTTCAGTCTGAATCTCTGAGAGCAAGGGCATTCTCCTATGTAAACACAATGCCATGAGCACACCCACAAAACTTAACATTGACAACAATAATATCATCTAATGCACACTCCACATTTGAGTGACTGCAACTGTCTGTCATCTGGGAAGCTTTAAAAATATACACATTCCCGGCCTCTCCTCTGGAGGTTCTGACTCAGTAGGGTGAGTGCCTGAATGCTGGATGCTTCAAAAGCCCCTAAAGTGATTCGAATGTGCAGTCACATTTGACCTCACAGAAGAGGGTTTCAGAACTCTCAGGAAGACAAGAGGACCTGGGTAGAGGCACCCCAAAAAGCACCAGTCAGCTGATGAAACAAGAGGATATGCCTATGGCCAAGCAGGTCGGTGCCAGGGTCTGAGTTGCACCAGGCACCAAACTCAGTCTCACAGCTGCCCACAGATGGCTGAGGGCTGGCCAGGGAGGAAATGGGGTCAGGACAGAGTGACACAATGGTTCAGAGTCAAAGGGTGGAAAGAAAGGAGAGGGCACTCCCTCCAGTGGAGCTGGCTCTGTTTAGTCCCTGTGCCAGAGTGGGAGGAGCCCAGGGGCCACCACTGGAGCCAGTGGGTGGTGAGGGTTCCTGCTGTCTTGCTGGAAGGCACCCTAACAGAACGGTTCTACTTGGGACTGGGAGACTCTAGAGGGGTCTGGGTCATCTCTTCCCCATACCCTGAGCCACAGATTGGATCCCAATGGGTGTTGAGTATCAGCTACATGCCAGGCCAGGCACATACATATCTAAAGACTAGAAGTAATCAGATGACTATGGCACAATTCCAGGGAGCTTACAATCTAGCAAAGGTGGCAGACACATACATAAGGAATCCAATCCCCTCTTGGGGTGTAAAGCAGGAAGCAAGAAGGTACTGCATTTCTTGGACCATCTTCAGTGGGCAGAGAAAATAGAAAGCTCTCAAGCAAGGTGGTGAAGAATATGCAGGGTTTCAAGCCTGCAGTCTTGGGCATCCTGATTTTCAGTAGATTTTACTAAGGGAAGAGAATCAGCTCTAGGACTTCCCCAGGAAGGGACCCTCAGTGCCTCCCTTAAGGGCAGGCAGGGTCAGGGAGTCAGAAGCCGTAAGGACTTAAACCCTTTGGTGTCCAGGTTTTTCTCTTCAGAGAGGACCTCCACTTCTGTCTATCCCCCAGCACCCACACTCAGCCATACCCCCAATCCCACTGGCTTTGCAGCCGGGGACGCTGCCCTACATCTCACTCCACACACGTGCCACTGGCTCCACCTGCCCCTCCCACAGCCTGGCTCTAACAGGGAACATCAACACACTCTGCCAGGAATCTGACTCCTCCAGCAGGGAGATGTATTAAGGTCAAGCCAGCCAGCTCCCCAGCCTCCAACAAATGTGCATCTGATCCCTGCTTCCTTATGGAAAACCCACAGGTTGTCTAATGCTCTATAAGCTTCTTTGATGGCAGGTCTATTATGGAATCACATGCACCAATAAGGTATTTCTCTGCTCTGGAGTGCGTGCCCTCTGGGTACCTCTCATTTAGTTTCAAATGTGAGAAGATAGAAAATAACAGTTTGTGTTTTCTTCCCACTTATACATCCCCTCTCTAGTGACCTCTATAGCTAAACAAAAGCAGCCCCACACAGTCTGGCATTTCCTACCAGGACTTACTCTCCATCCTTCTACTCCCTGGGTATACCATACCCTGGACTCTCCAATAATTTGAAGCCAAAGTACACAAAAGAGTTTAGTGAAAGTCCTTCTGGGTCCTAGACAAGCAGAGGGACAGGAGTTGGAGCCTGTGGGTCACAGCTACGTAAAATCAGGTCTGCGTGCACTGCTGACTCCAACTCAGAGACCCCGATTCTAGCTCAGAAACCATTTGGCCTCAGGCACACACATAGAATCCTTGGAGATCATAGCTCCTGCCACATACCCTGTAGACTGTGGGCTCTGCGTATGAGGAGAGACCAGGATGGAAGAGGTGAGGCAGCTTGTGGCTCCCTAAAAACTTTCCTTCCTCTAGAGCTGGCAATTTTGATTGCAGGGCCAGGGACCAGAAGCTGGCAATCAACTGAATGGAACATTTGGCAAAGACGGAAGAAAAGCCTTGGCAGTATGTGTATTTCTAACCCAGGAATCATCCCAGGAGCCAGAGCAGCCACATCTCTGTCTGGTTCCTACTTCCTGCTTCCTCCTCCCCTCTTCCCTCACCCAAGAACCAATCCTTCTCATCCAGTTCACCCCAGGTTCCCTCTAAGGGCATGGTAGTTATGAGGGACTCCTCCAGCTTTCTTGGCCTTCCGGAGAAAGGTAGGGGGACAGGAAAGGTCCCAGGATGACCTCCCCTGACCAACCTTGGCCTCCAGCTGAGGAGACCACTGAGGGAACTTCTTTACACACAACTTTCACAGCAGCCCATCCCGTATCAGAAAAACAGCCACAGAATTTCCAAAAAGCAACACCTAGGAAACCCTAAATGCTCTGAAAATACTGTAGATGCTGCGAAGTAGAAAAGAAGCTCCTCTGAAAGAGGACACAGAAAATGGGTGGAGTTGGAGATGAAGACACAGTAGCTCTCTCTAGGCCTGGCCTCCCCCATCTACCACCTTTCTCAGCTTTGCCTCAACACAGCATTTGCTTCCTATAAACTGAGGTCTCCTGCAAGGCCCAGACTGTCACCACTGTCACCTCCAACCTCAGTTCAGCTTCCTTAGCTCATGCCCTTGGGAATCCAGTTCTGCAGGATTCATTCCTGTGTGGGTGGGGAAAACTCCCTGGAGGATGTCAGCCTGTTCAGCAGAGCCCATAAAGCAAGTCCCAGCTGTTCCCATCAGCCAGGGCACCAAAGTGAGGAACCAACATACCAACAAGGCTCTGCTCTGCCTGGAGGGCTCATCAGAGAGAGGACAGGAGAGGCCACGGCAGAGGAGCTGCCTCCCCAAGTCCTCTGCACTGGGCTCGGTGGGGCCGGGCTAACCCAACTGGGTCTGCAAGGAGCAAGGAGGCAGTGCGGAGGCGTGCTTCAAATGAGGGCCCAGTCCCACTGCAAGGGGATGAGGATGTATGTCGGGGTAACTGCAGAGGCACCGGACTGACCAGAGGGCACTGAATAATGTCAGTGAGACCATCCTCCAGAAGGAAGACATCCTTCGTAGGGGCTGACACTTTCTTTTTGAGCGAGTGTCTCTAATTCATTCAATTATAATAATAGTTAGGGTGCTTTCTGGTAGCACCTTTCTCAGACGTCCAAAATGTTCTCTCGCGTCTTGATGACAGGGTCCTCCTGTCCCCGATGAGAGGGAGGACCACTAAGGCTAAATGGCTTTGTACTGTGTCTCCCACTGGAGCTGCTCCAGAGTCGGGAAAAGATTGTAGACCCGATGAAGGGAGGCTGGCATGGTGGGAATACTCAGAAACACTCTTGGCCCCAGCCTTGTGCTCTCCCCTGCAAGTATACACTCAGCACAGATATGCCAGAGCCCCAGTACCCAAAAGGATCACACACATAAGAGTAGAGGAGGCAGGGCCAGCAGCTCCCAGGTGGTGGTGCTGTCTGTAGGGAGGACGGGGGTGACTGCCTGTAAGCCTGGGTGCAGGAGCCAATGAGCAGGGCCAGGCTGTGTGGGTGGTGGGCTGCCGGCAGCTGACAGCCACCTGCTCAGCTCTGAGGAGGGCCAAAGGAAGTCAAGCAGAAAAAGGCAGAGCCAGCCATCCATGTGAACCAGCTAAGGCGCCGACCAGCCCCCACGCCACGCTTCTTTCCTCCCTTGGGATAGGAAGGCTCTCCACCACGTGCCCACAGCCCGGCCCACTATCCCTGTGCTATCACGGTGTTCCTCAACCAGCAAGCTAGACTCAGAGTCTAATGATAAAGCAGGATATCTTCAGGTAATGCTAACTCCTCAAATATCAAGGCAATCCCTAATAGATTACACTCATTCTCAGGGACCTGAAGCCATAGGGATCACACAGACCGTGTGTAACCCCCAACCCCTCCTCACACTTTTCCCCCTGCACCCCGCACACATCTACATCTCCCCACTACATACATACCGCACACCTCCCATGCTTATCCCATACCCCTCACACCCTCCCCATACACACCCTCCTCTCCCCCCACACACCCTCCTCTCCCCCCACACACACCCTCCTGCTCACTCACTCCCTCACCAGCTCTCCCAGGAGAAGAGAGGAAGCTGGCCTAGACCCATAAGGTCACACTCTTTTTTCTTTTTTTTGAGACGGAGTCTTGCTCTGTCGCCCAGGCTGGAGTGCAGTGGCGTGATCTTGGCTCACTGCAAGCTCCGCCTCCAGGTTCAAGCAATTCTCTGCCTTAGCCTCCTGAACCACAGGCACCCGCCACCACGCCCAGCTAATTTTTTGTATTTTTAGTAGACACGGGGTTTCACCATGTTAGCCTGGATGGTCTCGATCTCCTGACCTCGTTGATCCACCCGCCTGGGCCTCCCAAAGTGCTGGGATTACAGGCGTGAGCCACCACACGGAGGTCACATTCTTAGTGTCACTGGCAAAGAAGTCTGAGAAAAAAGGTTAAACCCAGAAGAAAAAGGAAAACAGGCCCTCTCAGTGCCGGGGGCAGCTCCGGCCCTTCCCCAAGCAGGCTCTTCCTTCTCTGCATTCCAGCAGGCTGGGGGCACCCAGGCAAAGAGAATGCCATGGAAGGAGCCCCAGGCAGAAGAGCTTCACAAGAGCCCTCTCCCAAATGCCCCCAGGCCTGCTGGCAGGCCCCCTAGCGTGGCTGGTCGTTCCCTAAATCAGGAAGGTGTAAAGAAGCCCTGGGTCCCCACAGGCCAGGGTAGGAAAGGAAAGGGGCACTGGCTTTCAAGCAGTTCCAGTCTTTCAATCCAGAGAAAAGCAGAAAAATGAAACACCCCTAAACATCTGATACTCATTTACACAGGGGTGTGAGAGGCCAAGGTGTTAGTCCCTCCCAAGGACATTTGCATTAAAAAGCAGAGTCTAAGGAGGAGAGCGCCCAACCCAACAGGCCCTGGAAATGGTAAGACTTCTATTTTCCCAGGGAGGAATGAGCCATGAAAAGACGGGGTGCTCTCTAGTGTTAGGCCCCATAGCTCCATGGCCTCCCCCTGGTCTCAGCTCCTGAGTCTAGGAACCTCTTGCCCTCTAGAGTACAGTCCCCACAATGCTGCCCCTTTAAGGCACTGACCCCTCCAACCCCTAGCCTTGGCTATTCTTAGCCCAGGTTGATCCAGGTGGCCACGGTCCTCTGCCTATAGCCATGCAGTTCCCAAGCTGGGAGCCTCCATTCTTCCTGGTAGCAGGCCAGAAGGATATCCTGCTCCAGGGTCAGTCAAAGACACTGAACCCAGCGGGGAGACCAAGGATTCTACTTTAGCCAGGTAAAAGGGGAAACCCTACTCAGGGTACAAGGCCTTAAAAGAGAACTGAAGGCCGGGCGTGGTGGCTCATGACTGTAATCCAGCACTTTGGGAGGCCGAGGCGGGCAGATTGAGGTCAGGAGTTCGAGACCAGCCTGGGCAATATGGTGAAACCCCATCTCCACCAAAAATACAAAAATTAGCTGTTTGTGGTGGCAGGTGCCTGTAATCCCAGTTACTTGGGAGGCTGAGGCAGGAGAGTTGCTTGAACCCGGGAAGCAGAGGCTGCAGTGAGCCAAAATTGTGCCACTTCACTACACTCCTTCTTAAAAAAAACAAAAAACAAAAAAACTGAGGAACAAGATACTCTCCAAGATAGCCTGTAGTGTCCCAGAATCCTCAAACCACAGGAAGGATACCTAGATGGGGGGAATGGGAAGAAGGCAGTGGTCCTGATAATGCCAGACCACAGGGGATCCCAGCAGGACTGCCCATGTCAGCCTGGTCACCCTAGACATGTTGCAGCAGTAGGCTTCAGTTTCCCCTTAGCCCTGGTCACCTGCACATACAGCCTGGTATGGACTCCCCATCCCCTATTTCCCATTTGTACCTAACTCTTAGGGCTTCAAAGCCATGGTTACCACTGGGGGTGCCTTTCTCTTCCTCCTGCTTTCTCTCTCTCCTGCTTCCATCTGAATTCAAGATCCTCAGAAAGGCCAGGCACAGTGGCTCACACCTGCAATCCTAGAATTTTGGGAGGCTGAAGCAGGATGATCGCTTGAGCCCAGAAGTTTGAGGCCAGCCTGGGAAACACAGTGAGACTCCACCTTTATAAAAAATACAAAAATTAGCTGGGTGTAGTGGCATGTCCCAGTAGTCCCAGCTACTTGGGAGGCTGAAATAGGAGGATCAACTGAGCCATGATTGAGACACTGCACTCCAGCCTGGGTGACAGAGGGAGACTCTGTCTCAAAAAAAAAAATTAAAAAAAAAAAGATCTTCAGAAGCCCTCCCTGGTCAAGCCTTCCAGTATCTCCCTACTTTTATTCTCAGTGTCCTCTTAATACCCTAATACTCTGTGTTTCACACTGATAAAAATGGTGGCCCTGTCGCCTGGGGAACAAGAGCAACACTTTTGCCTTAGACATTAACTGACCATTTTTGCATCTCTGTGCATGGAGTAGTTATGGGTCATGGAGATTTTGAAACAACAAAGTGACTTCAGCCAGGCAGAGGAGTACAGAGCAAAGAATCGTGTCAATGAGTTTTGATATTGCTTTGTACATGCCCTGATGCCTTTCTCCAATCTCTTATCCCCCAGTTTGCACAGGAAGGTCCCAAGGGAGACAGATCTCCCTAAGACAGAACCTAAGTCTACACTAAGCAAAGGGGATGCTCAGCAGAAGGGTGAACTACCCGGCACAGTATAGCACACTCACATTCCACCAGCCCCTTGCCCATGTGACCCTCGCCCAGGGTCTCCCAGGGTAGCAGCAGTCAGAGGTCATTCTCAGCAGGGATTCACTGACTGCTTCGGCTGGATGAGCGGCCAGGGTGTGACTGTGCAAGCATCCTGTGCCAACAATCCTCAGGAACTGTGTCAAAACACCTTTCCCGTGCAGGTGCCATTTCAAGGTCTGTGAAACTAGTACTGTTGCAACAGGAGTGAGGGAATTACACTTTGTGCTGGTGAAAGGGAAAGAGAAGGGAGGCAGAGAAGTGGGGAGACAGGAGGGAAGACTACCTGCATATGAGCATCACAGAAATAGAAGGAAGGAAACACCTTTTTTTCCCCTCTGGTATTTTGTACCAGGTACTGTCTTATTTAGTCCTCACAACAATCCTTAAATGTGGATGTTATTATCCTTCTTTTATGGAAGAGGAAAGTAGAAAACAGGAAAGGGATGTAATAATTGGCCCAAAGGTCACACAACTTGTAAATGATAGAATCAAGAGTTAAACTGAAACATGTGCCGGGCGCGGTGGCTCAAGCCTGTAATCCCAGCACTTTGGGAGGCCGAGACGGGCGGATCACAAGGTCAGGAGATCGAGACCATCCTGGCTAACACGGTGAAACCCCGTCTCTACTAAAAATACAAAAAAACTAGCCGGGCGAGGTGGCGGGCGCCTGTAGTCCCAGCTACTCCGGAGGCTGAGGCAGGAGAATGGCGTAAACCCGGGAGGCGGAGCTTGCAGTGAGCTGAGATCCGGCCACTGCACTCTAGCCCGGGCGACAGAGCAAGACTCCGTCTCAAAAAAAAAAAAAAAAAAAAACTTGAAACGTGTATGAGCCCAAACTTCATAGTCTTTTTCCCATCAGGCACATCACATTTAATTAAGTGTTTAAGCTGATGTTGGTGATTATTCTGGAACACCTCTATGCTCTCCACACCCCAATCCCAGAACATTTCACTCTCCCAGGCCACTCAAAAAAATAAACATAAAAATAAACAAGCAAAGTGAACAAACACACCCCACGGTTTGGGAGACAAGAGAACCAATGAGCAAGGGGGATTGTGTGACGTCATACAGCTCGTCAGTGATAGAGGTGAGATGAGAAATGGGAGTTCAGGTCCTTAGACTTCCTCTCAAGTGCTCTTCCCAGGCTGAGCCATAACCAGTCTTTTTTTTTTTTTTTTTAATTTTAAGAGACGAGGTCTCACTCTGCCATCCAGGTTGGAGTGAAGTGGTGTGATCACGGATCACTGTAGCCTTGACCTCCCAGTCTCAAGCAACCCTCCCACCCCAGTTTCACAAGTGGCTGCAATTACAGAGGTAAAGCCACTACACCCAACTATCTCTCCCACTCTTAAAATCCTTCAGGAGAGGAAATCCCCCAGCCTTCCTGATCTAATCTCTCTTAAATTGGTCCATTCCTTTCCAAGCCTCTGATGACTTTCATTAAGTGAAATAACCTATAAAAAGCATATATCGGACACCAAAAAATTTGTTATTCCTTTCTTTTACCTCAATGATTATTCTCTTACCTGAAAAATTATTTTATTGGGAACTAAAAAAAATTATTCCTTTTTGTCACCTGAATAATTGAGACAGACCACTAACTAGTCTGTCTCCTTGCTGACCCCCTAAAGTTTCTGCTCTCCACTGCCAGGATAATCTTCCTACAGGGCAGCTCTGATCATATCATGTCCTTCTTCCTTCCTTTTTTTTTTTTTTTTTTTTTTGAGACAGGGTCTTGCTCTGTCACCCAGACTGGAGTGCAGTGGCAGGATCTTGGCTCACTACAACTTCCACCTCCCAGGCCCAAGCGATCCTCCCATCCTAGCCTCCTGAGAAGCTGAGACTACAGACGTGCTTGCCACCACACCTGGCTAACTTTTTGTCTTTTTGGTAGAGATGGGGTTTCACCTAGGCTAGGCTGATTTCAAACTCAAGTGATCTGCCCGCCCCGGCCTCCCAAAGTGCTGGGATTACAGGCGTGAGCCTCCGCACCCTTTTATTCATGGGGGATGTGCGATGGCTCTAATATAAGAGCAGTGTCTGCACATCCCCCATGAATGAAAATGACTTTGCTCTTTTCAACATTGTTATCATTTTTAATGTGCTCTACTGCATTTATGTGTATTCTGCTTTGGATTATCCCTACTAATGATTAGAATAAAAATAATAGCTTTTATTTGTATAGGTATTTATAGTTACAAAGCACTTTTATAGACATTAGCCCACTAATCTTAATAAGGC
>NW_012123043.1:7455097-7458005 GCF_000951035.1 Colobus angolensis palliatus
CTGGGAGGCGGAGGTTGCAGTGAGCTGGGATGGTGCCACTGCACTCCAGCTTGGGTGACAGAGTGAGACTCAGTCTCAAAAAAAATAAAAAGAATAAAGATGGCTGGGTGTGGTGGCTCATGCCTGTAGTCCCAGCACTTTGGGAGGCTGAGGCAGATAGATCATCTGAGGTAGGGAGTTCAAGACTAGCCTGGCCAACATGGTGAAACCCTGTCTCTACAAAAATACAAAAAGTAGCCAGGCATGATGACGGGTGCCTGTAATCCCAGCTACTTGGGAGGCGGAGGCGGGAGAATAGCTTCATCCTGGGAGACAGAGGTTGCAGTGACCCAAGATTGCACCATTGCACTCCAGCCTGGATGACTGGGGGAGATTCCATCCCCCCCCAAAAAAAAAGATTACCTCTTATTTATTTATTAACACAGTTACCAACACATCTTTTAAGTAACATCCTTCATTTTTTGTTTGGTTTTTTGTTTGTTTTTAAGATGGAGTCTCACTCTGTCACCCAGGCTGGAGTGCAGTGGCGCAATCTCCACTCACTGCAACCTCCACCTCTTGGATTCAAGCAATTATCCTGCCTCAGCCTCCATAGTAGCTGGGGTTACAGGCACACACCACCAGGCCTGGTTAATTTTTGTATTTTCAGTAGAGACGGGGTTTCATTATGTTAGCCAGGCTGGTCTTGAACTCCTGACCTCAGGTGATTCGCCCTTCTCAGCCTCCCAAAGTGCTGGTACAGGCGTGAGCCACTGCACCCAGCCTTCTGTTTTTTAAAGAGACAAGGTCTCACTCTGTTGCCCAGGCTGGTTGTGCAGTGGCTCAATCATAGCTCACTGTAACCTCAAACTCCCCAGGTCAAGTGATCCTCCCACGTCAGCCTCTCAAGTAGCTAGGACTACAGGTGCACACCACCATGCCTGGCTAATTTTTAAATTTTTGTATAGATAAATCTCGTTCCATTGCTCAAGCTGAACATTCTTACTTTTATCATTTCAACATGTACCTACAAACACCTCATTACGTACAAAACATTCTTTTCCACTAAGCCTTTAAACCGCATGGATTACCTCGTATTTATCTTTGGCTCCCCCAGGATGCTTAGCACAATGTTTTACACGAAGTACATGCTCAGTACAGAACCGTTAATACTGTGTTCTCAGCGTGGTCTGACCAGCCCAGAGGAGAAGAGTTAACAGCTCCTCGTCATAGGATCAGAGGTTCGGAGGCTGTCTGAGGAAGGCAAAATTGTAATGTATTTTTCCAGGTAGACACCCCATAGTATTTGTCAGATTCTTAGAGTCTAGAGATCTCCAAAATAATAAACACCACAGTTCTAGTTTCTATAATCTCTAGGAAATGCTGCCTAAGACTGTATATATATAACTCTTGGGGCACCTTATCACAATCAATTCACATTGAGCTTATAGGATGACCCCACTCCATGAAGAAACTCATCCATTTACCTGCATTTTGGGTAGGAGCGGGGGTACGATGTGGTTCCTTCAAGGTCAGGGACCACACTCAATTCAAGGTTGTATTCCTAGAATTTAGCACAAAACTGCTCTTGAGGAATAATAATTACAAGAACTATGAGCTGTTGAGTCACCATTTACATGCATCAGGCACTGCTCTAAGTAGTTCATTAATTAACTCATTTCATTCTACAACAAACTTTGTCTGGTATTATTATTTCCCCCATCTTACATATGAAAAAAGTGATGCACAGATAAATTAAGTAACTTTTCCAAGATCACACAGCTTGTAAGTGGTGGAGCCAGGCTTTGAACCCAAGTAACCTGGCTCCACAGCCATACTCTTAACCATGTGCTGAACTTGCACTGCCCCTCATTTGATGAATGAATGAATCAATGTAAGAATGAATGAGCAGAGGCACTGAAGATGTTTTTGTTGAATGAACAATTAACCAATCATTAGCTAACCCACCTTTTGTCTCTACCCTGTATAATCTATAGGATTATCAAGACAGTCCTTCTCAAACTTTCCTTGTGTTCAACTAGAGAATCTCTCCAAGTAATTCCCTATCTATCAGTATAGAATTCCTGTCAGTAACATTAAAAAGCTTGGTTTAATTCTCAGTGAACTACTCTTAGTGGACTAAGAACTATGAGTGAACTAAGTTTTCTCAGAACACCAAGCACTAGGCAAGGGTTTTCCCTGTCCTCTTCCCTGCTGTGCATGCACAGGAGTGTCAGTGCACATTCAATGTACAACAGTGGAATGAATGCCCAAAAGATAAAATGCAAACTCCTTCAATGGCTCTGGCCAGATTAAACTGCTTTCAGTTCACCTCGTTCACCACACTCTATTCCCCATCCTGCCCCAATTCCTACTTACTGTTCAGATCTCTGCAAACACTTCATTTCCTCCAAGAAGTGTAACCATCAAAAAGGCCCCACTTATGAGCTCACAAGGCAACCCATGTTTCCCCTACTCAATGACTTAAAAGTACCTAAAGTCACTAGTAAACAATCAAGATGTTTGTCAAATTAATGAATAAATCAATGAGTTCCTTTTTAACATGATCTGATAGACTTAAACCCTTGTGATCCTATCCTCTTCCAGAAATGACTTTAAGAACCACTTGCTTCCTTTTCCATCCGCCATCTGTGGTGGAGCCGCCACCAAAATGCAGATTTTCGTGAAAACCCTTACGGGGAAGACCATCACCCTCGAGGTTGAACCCTCGGATACGATAGAAAATGTAAAGGCCAAGATCCAGGATAAGGAAGGAATTCCTCCTGATCAGCAAAGATTGATCTTTGCTGGCAAGCAACTGGAAGATGGACGTACTTTGTCTGACTACAATATTCAAAAGGAGTCTACTCTTCATCTTGTGTTGAGACTTCGTGGTGGTGCTAAGAAAAGGAAGAAGAAGTCTTACACC
>NW_012123043.1:7458374-7467320 GCF_000951035.1 Colobus angolensis palliatus
TTATTACTGGCTCATGGGGAAGCTCCATCTCATTCAGGACTTGAGCCTCACAAACATTTTTCTTTTCTCACAGGCCCCTTCAGTATAGCACAGAAGGAACACAGGTTCTAGAGGTTTCCTGACCTAGACTCAAACTTTGGCTCCTCTCAAATTAATTGTGCAAGCTTTTTTTATTATTATTATTCTTAGAGACAGGGTCTTACTCTGTCACCCAGGCTAGAGTGAAACCTGGATGCAATCAGAGTGGCGCAATTATAGCTCACTGCAGCCTCAAACTCCTGGACTCAAAAGATCCTCCCACTTCAGCCTCCTAAGTAGCTGAGACCACACACCCTGATTTTTTTTATTTTTATTTTTAGTAGAGACAAGGTCTCGCTATGTTGCCCAGGCTGGTCTCGAACTCCCGGGCTCAAGCGATCCTCCCATGTCAGTCTCCCAAGTGCTGAGATTACAGCATAAGCCACTATTCCTGGCCCCTATCTTTCAATTTAAAAAAAAAAATCTGCCTCCTTAAAGTCTAGAGTGAAAATCTAATATCTCTGGCTATAATGTTCTTCTCCCAGGATCCCAAAACAACCCATTTGCAAACCACCTCCCTTTTCTTGGTCAGAATTGAATCCACTCCACTGGCGCTTGCAGTCACATCAATTTCTTTCACTCTCTGGGAGACACACAGCAAGGCGAGTCAGGAATGGGACAAACGCTCTGCTTTCAGAAAAGGAGGGCTCTTAGGGAGATGTCAACAGTTGAAAGGCTCCATCATTATTACTATCCGGGCTTTGGTTACACAGGTCTTACTTCTGCTTCGGGACTACAGTGAACCTCTCTCTTCTTCCTTCTCTATACCCTGAGGGTCTCTGCCCCCCAAAGCACAAATGTCTTCTGATGCTTTAGTCTCCTTAAACAGGGTGATGATTTGGGTTGAGTGAATTCCATCCCAATGTCCCAATGTTTTGGGGAAGTAAATTTCCCAAAAACAAAGCCACTAATTGGGTCGGCATGAAACTCCACAGTGCGGCAGGATAGGTCCTTTCACGGGTCATGTTGTGATCTGTGGGGTAGGCATTCAGTTCCAGCATTGCTACTAACTGTATGATCTTGAGAAAGTCACTTTTTCTCAGGGAAGTGATGGCCCAGGTTCTTTCCAATTTTGATACTCTATGTGATCATACAAATTGCAAGAACAAGCTGGGAGAGGTGGCTCATGCCTGTAATCCCACCACTTTGGGAGGCTGAGGTAGGAGGCTCACTTGAGACCAGAAGTTCAATCTAGGCAACATAGTGAAATCCTGTCTCAACAGAAAAAGGAAAAAAAAAAAAAAAATGCAAGAATAGTCCCTCAAGTTTCATTTTATAAAACAGATGCAAAATAAAGCAGATATGAAAACACCAAAACAAGAAATCTGCCTTAATTTCCCCAGGATCCTCCAAGTCCCTAAACCTTCTATTAGTGTTGCTCAGAAGGCAGCAATATGACTTGATCAGGTTATCCCACATCTCCTCCTTCCTTGGAAGGTAGAGATAGAAATAAAAATGCATAGAAAAGCAGATGAGGCCCAGACAAATTTATTATGCCTACATGCCCATGAGATGTCCCAGGCGGGTGACGTCTCATGGGCATTCAAGGAATCCATTAAGAATGAATTCTGAGGCTGGGCATCGCAACTCACACCTGTAATCCCGGCCCTTTGGGAGGCTGAGGCAGGCGGAACACCTGAGGTTGTCAGGAGTTCGAGACCAGCCTGGCCAACATGGTGAAACCCTGTCTCTACTAAAAATACAAAAAATTAGCCAGGCGTGGTGACACACGCCTGTAATCCCAGCTACTCAGGAGGCTGAGCCACGAGAATCCCTTGAACCTGGGAGATGGAGGTTGCAGTGAGCCGAGATGGCACCACTGTACTCCAGTCTGGGTGACAGAGTGAGACTGTCTCCAAAAAAAATAAAAATAAAAAAAAACATGAATTCTGAGGCTGGACACAGTGGCTCATGCCTATAATCCTAATACTTTAGGAGGCCAAAGCAGGAGGTTCCTTTGAGACCAGCCTGGGCAACATACTGAGACCCCATCTCTACAGAAAAATTTAAAAATTAGCCACACACAGTGGTGCATGCCTGTAGTCCCAGCTACTCAGGGTGGGAGCTGAGGTTGAAGGATCATTTGAGCCCACTGCACTCCAGCCTAGGCAACAGGGAGAGACCCTGTCTCAAAAACAAACAAAAAGAATGAACCCCACAATTTTGCTGTTCCTTTCTGTTCTCCCAAGACCCAATATTTCTCTGAGTAGCACTGAGGCTATGAGCACAGGGTATGGAGTGAGACTGCTTGCTTCAAATCCCATCTCTATCACATACTAGCTGGCTGACATCAGTGAGTGTTAGCGATTACATTACCTGCCAACTCAGCGTTATCCTGTCTATAGGCAGTAGCCAGTCTTTGGAAGGTGTTTATCCCTCCTCAATTCCTACAAATATCATGAGGCAGCCTCTCCTTGTCTCCCAGTTCCCATCCTGCCAACACTATTTAAAGAAAAATACCCAAGGAATATAGCAGTTACCTTGGTATTGTCACATTACTCCTTCCTGAGCAGGAAAGAAAAGGTCCCAAAACATCCCCTACTCCATGTGGCCCTCAGATCCCACCCTATCCCCATCCCTGACAGTTCTCCCTCCCTTACGAGGGAGGCTAAACCCAGTATGAATAATCATTTGTAAAGTACTCTGTAGTTTTCAGGGTACTTTTGCACACATGATTTTGTTTAGTTCTTGGTTAAGCAGTATTCCATTATTAATCCTGTGAGCCATGGCTACTCCCCCACCTCCATTTTATAAATAAACAGACTAAATCTTAGGTCCACAAATTGTCTGTGCTCACATACCTAAAAAGAAAGTCACTGAGACCGGGCGCGGTGGCTCAAGCCTGTAATCCCAGCACTTTGGGAGGCCGAGACGGGCGGATCACGAGGTCAGGAGATCGAGACCATCCTGGCTAACACGGTGAAACCCCGTCTCTACTAAAAAATACAAAAAGCTAGCCGGGCGAGGTGGCGGGCGTCTGTAGTCCCAGCTACTCGGGAGGCTGAGGCAGGAGAATGGCGTAAACCCGGGAGGCGGAGCTTGCAGTGAGCTGAGATTGGGCCACTGCACTCCAGCCCGGGCGACAGAGCGAGACTCCGTTTCAAAAAAAAAAGAAAGTCACACCAAGACACTGTTTTCTCTACTACTTCACATTATGATGTCCAAGTTCACATCCTGAGAACATGAGGAGCCTGAACCTTGCGGCTAGTTACAAGCCACTAAAAGGAACAGAGACCTCCTCATTTTTCTACCCACTGGTCCAGGCAGGGCTATGCAGGCTGAAGGACCAGACATGATACAGATGCAAAGCACCAGGCACAGGAGGAGTGGGGACACCACTAAGAGGGGACCAAAGGCCCACGAGGGTATAGAGTATCTGCCAGAGCATACTAGGTCATGACAAAGACCAAAGGCATTCCAGACCACCAAGGAAGTTCAAAGGAGCTCCCCCAGAAACAGCCCAAGTCCTCAGATAAACTGACCCTTCCTCACTCAGCACACCCCTTGGCCCTTTCTCACTCATGCTTCCAGTGGAGAAGGAAATGGACAAGCAGCCAGGCCTGAGAGCTTGATCAGATTCAGCTATACACACTTAGCAGGAAGCTCAAAGCCATGGAAATCAAACCTCAGGCTCTCCCAAAGGCCAAAGGAGAAGTAGCCACAGCCCGGGTCTAGGGCTCCAGCACAGAGCCACCATCTCTTCAGACCCTGGTTGCCAAGCAGAGCTATAAAATGTGCCTCGACTTAATTTTTACGTGGACACAACCTCAAGATGGGACCGCCAGACTCTGGAGGAGCTGGGATTCCAAAGGCTTACTGCCTCTCTGCTCTGGGATCGGCAGCTGGAGTTGGGAGAGGGAAGTATTTTGGGGTCCGCGTTGCCACCCGCTGGGCCATTTCTCTTCCTAATATCTTCCCAAGGCCTAATGCAGCAACAGAGTAAGTTTTCATTCAGCACTGATTCAGGGTTGGAATTCAGTGCAAATTGCTTACATCTGCTTGGCCATATCCCAAATAGGTAGTTTAGAGCAAGGAGGAGGGGCAGCACTGGCCCACTTCTCGGAGCCCGGGTAGCTGCCTGCTAAAGAATCTGGTGCCATGCTGGGACCAGCCAGCCCAGGGTACAAAACTCTCCAACAGAGTTGAGAAAAAACAGCCCAAGAGGGCTGCCAGAGACAATACAGCGATTCCATCCCACGCATGATTGGAAGGACTGGGGCAGGGAAGCTACGAAGACCCCAGAAGCGGGTGGAGATGAAGAGAAAGCAGGCCTGAAGGAGCAAGAGCAATGGCAGATCTCACTCACACTCACACACACACACACACACACACCCTCTTCAACATCAGCCAACTAGGGTGTGTGCACTAACCTCATACATTTGGTAACCTCTTCCCACAACCCAGGAGCCTGCCAAGCCCCTGGGATCCCCACCCTACTCCACCCCACACCAGCTTGGCAGCCTTGCTTGCGCTTCCTGCTGCGATTGCTCCTCCAACATCAAAGTCACCGCTGTCGGGAGCTGAAAATAAGAGACAAGTATAGGCCAGGAGAGCAGCACCTTCTCCCAGCACCGGCGAACTCAGGCCTGAGGGTCCCTCTCCCTCTTTCAAGCTTTCAGTCTCCTGCTGCTGCAGTATCCTTATAAGGGAGAATCCAATTCTACCCTCCGCCCGGCTAAGAAATGTACACATTCCCCAGGCAAAGGCCGACTTTTCACCCAGTCCACAGAAGGCACTAACCCCATCACAGGACAGGTTTTGCTTTTTTTATTTCTCATCTTAAATAAACAAACCCCAAAGCCATTGGCTGGTTCAGATCGCCCTGCAGCTGGGAGCCAGGAAGTGTGTTTAGCTAGAAGGGGGTGGGGACGCGGGTGCCTGGAGTCCCAGAGGCCCTGAAGCTGCTGGAGTGGAGTGGGGTGGGGTGGGGTGAGGGGCAACCTGCTCTGCGCGGCGGGCAGGAGCTCAGGCTCCCACGGCGTACGCCGCTCAGCCCGCCGCCAGGAACCTTCGGCTGCTTCCATTGTTGCACCTCCGCTGTTGCCATGTTGGAGGGAGAGCCCCCTGACCTCGGCTGCCTCCACTCTGGGGGCACTTTGCAGACCCCGGGGCCGATGCTACGCGCAGGGTGCGTGTCCTACCTGCGCTAGCTGCTGGCTCTGCTGCAACACCCGACGTGTCTTGTGCCCGGCGACGTGGGCTGCTCGCTCCGCGCCTCACGGGCTCGCTCTGCGGCTCCAGGCGCCTCTTGCACCAGCGCGAGAGGAGCTGGCCGGCCGCACGCCGCCTGCTCCCGGGCCGCTCCCCTCTCCAGGCTCCGCACAGACCCTAGGCTCCAAGGGGCAGAGGGAGAGGTAGCAAAGAGCGCAAGGACCAGCTTGGGGAGGTGGGGAGGGGTGCTCTCCACCGAGAGCGTGCGCGAGCTCGCAGAGTCAGGCCACCCCGGGTGAGACAATAGCGGGAGCAGCGGGCGAGAGAGGGGAAGCCATCTCCCGGACACCCGGCGCACTGCACGGCGACGCGAGGCTCGGCCAGACCCTGCCTGGACAGGCAGCCACCCGGCCGCCGGCTCCAGCCGCAGCGCCGAATCCGCCGCGAGCCGGAGGGCGGGGCGGCTGCTGGAACCCGGGCAGTCCTTCGCTTCTCCCCTCCCCTTCCCCCTCCTCCCCTTCTCTTCTCTTCTCCTCTCCTCCTCTCCCCTCCGACTCCCGCCCCACTTGCCATTGCGTGGGGGAAGAGAAACGCGCTGGCGTCAAGTTGTGCTCTGCAACCCAAGAGCCAGGATTTCCACTCCCCACTTGGGTGAGGGTTTTTGCGGATGGTCGTTACTTTCCCCTGCTGGAACCTTGGCTTTGGGTCAGAGGAAAGCGCAATCCTTCTGCTAGAAATGACGGTGCTGAGGTCCAGTTATCCGCTTCAGGAATTTCTACCATAATTACGGTAGCGATGTTCGGAGGATCCCCTACCTTGAGGGTTAGGTGGGGATAGAGAGAGGCTGTCTCTGGGCTTTACACGCTCAGTGTCATTCGTCTTTCTGTCTCCTTCCTTCCTCCCTTTCTGGAAGGGGAGTCTCGTTTGTTTTTATATTCGCCCAGGTGGATCTTCCGAGCTGCGATCCAGAAAATAGCAGTCAGCCTAAGTGGGGAGGGGAGATAGAGGATCCTCCAACCCAACTAGGGTAGTGGGGGGGGGAAAAAAAAACCTTTCATACAATATGTTATATTTTAATTTTCTACTCTAAATACCTTTCTTCCAGCAGTGGTCTCTGGAAGAATTTTCCTAAAGGCTCCACCCAAAAGAAACCATGAGTTGGCCAGATCCTCGTTTGCATTTCGTTTGTATAGTACCAACGATCACTGATCTCAAAGTATATTTTCCTAAAAACGTGAATCGTGTTTTCCTCCACTGCCCTTATTTCTTCTTTCTTTCTCGACAGACTGTGAAGATTAACACCTGATTCTCAGCCTCCCAAGTAAAACCATGATTAAATAAATTTGTTATGCTTTTCTCTTGTTAACTTGTCTTTTGTTACAGAAGTGTCGGCTATGACTCATGATGGGGAGGAAAGGGATCACCCCCCTTTCTGCTCCTACAGTGCCTTCTGTACCCAATGCTTGTGACTGGGTAGTCCACTTCACCCTCTGAATATCAAGAGTAGCGTCCTCACCTATCACGCAGGGCTGTCGTAATGATCAAAGGAGAGAATGTAGGTGAAACATCTTGATAATTAACTGAAGGCAGCTTGGTCTACACATATGTCATAATGTATATGATGCTACTCCTGATCTCAGGAGCCACAGGGGTTAAAAAATGTGTCCATGTAGGCCGGGCGTGGTGGCTCAAGCCTGTAATCCCAGCACTTTGGGAGGCCGAGACGGGCAGATCACGAGGTCAGGAGATCGAGACCATCCTGGCTAACATGGTGAAACCCTGTCTGTACTAAAAAATACAAAAAACTAGCCGGGCGAGGTGGCGGGCGCCTGTAGTCCCAGCTTCTCCGGAGGCTGAGGCAGGAGAATGGCTTAAACCCGGGAGGCGGAGCTTGCAGTGAGCTGAGATCCAGCCACTGCACTCCAGCCCGGGCCACAGAGCAAGACTCCGTCTCAAAAAAAAAAAAATGTGTCCGTGCACGTATTCACCACTTGTTCACCATACAAATATTTATGACAGCTTACTCTGTGTCTATCATCAGGTCAAGCTCAGGAGCCTGAGAGAACACAGTGTAACAGGGACCATTGGTCGTTCTATGCTGCTGGGGTGAAAAGTCTGAAGGAAAGAACTAACAGGAAGCAGGCCTGGGTAGCTGAGTGGATGATCAGATCACAGGCTTTATCATGCATTTTGGTAAGGAAAAAATTGAGTAAAGAGAAACCAGGGCATGCCAAAAAGTTTAGCTGCTGTAGGTGATAGAGAACCTGCTATGCACAAATGGAGCTGGGAAGTAGTGTGACCAGAAAAAAACTTCCTGGCATATTATAGAGAAGGATTTGGAGGATGCACTGCATGTCTTCCCTGTGCGCCTCCAGATCTTCCTGGTCCTCTGGCTTCCTAGACGGGGCTGGCCAATGGGAGCCATGGCTGAAGACTGAATAAGGAGGGAGGTCAGGGGAAACTGGATATTTATTCTTCAGGATTCCTCTCTTTGGGGTCACAGTGCACTGGCTGCCACCCTCAACCAAAGATCACAGCTTCCACGGGTGGTTCTCCCCTCCCTCTCTCTTTTTTTTTTTTTTTCTTGAGACAGAGTCTCTGTCGGCCAGACTGGAGTGCAGTGGCTCACTGCAACCTCTGCCTCCCGAGTTCAAGCAATTCTCCTGCCTCAGCCTCCTGAGCAGCTGGGACTACAGGCGCATGCCACCACACTCAGCTAAATTTTTTTTTATTTTTTAGTAGAGACAGCGTTTCACTGTGTTAGCCAGGATGGTCTCAATCTCCTGACCTGGTGATCCACCCTCCTCAGCCTCCCAAAGTGTTGGGATTACAGGCTTGAGCCACTGTGCCTCTCTCTGGATTCAGGAAATCACTCCCCTCCTTTGATTTTTCAGGCCTGGAAACATTGATTTGCTACTGGCCCTAGTAGATTGTACATTATTTCTTGTGGTTTTTAAAATTGTCTCCTTATTTTTTAACTTCTCCTGAAATTACCCCTCAAGTGCAGTGTGCCATTTGCTTTCTGCCAGGACCTAATAACACAGCTTAGGAGTGCAGCCTGGGAGCTCAACAGAGAAACCATGGCTACTTTCCAGGTGGGAAATCAGGGAATCTCAAAACAGTGCCAGAGTTGTGGCAGTGGGGATGAAAAAACCAGGTGGATACAAGAGATACTTATTAAGAGAAATCAATAAAATTGGATAAATATGTAAAATGTAGGAAATTAGGGAAGAGGAGGACGCTGGAATTATTCCCCATTTGAAGCTTTAGAAATTGTTGGCAGGTGGTACCATTCCCTAAGTTAAGGACGATTAGTAAGACAGGACCCAGGTGTTGGCAGAGGGATCTTGAGCTTAATTTTGAACATGTTGGGTTTGAGGTATCTGTGGAATGTCTAGATGGGGATGTCTAGTAGACAGCAAACTGATGAAAGTAAACTCAAATTGGGGTGTGGATAAGTGATAAGCAGCTTTGGATTCTGTAGGTTATAGGTGGTCAGTGAAGTTATAAGCCTGTATGAGGTTGTCCAGATGGGCATAAGGAGGAAAGAAGAAACAATCAGAGAGGTAAGAGAAAAACTGGAGGCCACAGAGTGTCAGAAACTAAGGTGGGAGAATCTCAGAAGAGAATGACTGGATAACAAGTGCAGCAGGAACCTCCAGGAGGGTAGGGCTGGAAAATGCCCTTTGGATGGGCAAGAAAGTCACTGGTGCTCAT
>NW_012123043.1:7467710-7472321 GCF_000951035.1 Colobus angolensis palliatus
ACAACGAGAAATATAAGGCAGTGGGTACAAGGGAATGCAGGATCAAAGGGGAGATTTTTGTTTTTTCTTTTTAGGATAAGAAAGGCTTAAGCGTGTTCATATGCTGAAGAGTAAGACCAAGGAGAGCAAGATCATGAATAGGAGGGAGTTGGGACCCAGGCATATGAGGTGGAGCTGCCTCTGATATCTTTGAGAGGAAGGCTGTACAAAAGCAGAGGCATTTGTAGACTGGTAAAGAGACTAGAACTGGAGACTAGCTGTTGAGAGGACTGGTTGCTGTCTGGTAGTCTCTAAGCAATCTGCTGAGAGAAAGGGGCTCAAGATGAGGTTAAAGGCTTAAAGAAAGTGGTTAAGGTTGCCGGGCGCAGTGGCTCACGCCTATAATCCCAGCACTTTGGGAGACCCAGCTGAGCAGATCACCTAAGGTCTGGAGTTCCAGACCAGCCTGACCAACATGGAGAAACCCAGTCTCTACTAAAAATACAAAAGTAGCTGGGCGTGGTGGCGCATGCCTGTAATACCACCTACTCGGGAGGCTAAGGCAGGAGAATCACTTGAACCTGGGAGGCAGAGGTTGCGGTGAGCTGAGATTGCGCCATTGCACTCCAGGCTGGGCAACAAGAGTAAAACTCCATTTCAAAAACAAACAAAAAAAAAGTGGTTAAGGTTAAAATAGAAAGGCATAAGGAATGAGAATGGTTGTTCCAGAGAGAGGAGAGAGAGAATTGTCAGCAGAGTTGAAGATACAGCTGGCACTGGATACTCTAATATGTTGTGGCTATGAATAAAAACATCCTTATGTTTTCATCATTTTCTTCTGCAGCACTTGGAAGCCCAGGTGTAGAACATGAGGTCAGGTTTCCAAGATAGGTACAGTGGAGGCATAAAGGGAAAAGAGGGCACCTGACAAAAGACGAAGTCCTCAAGGAGGGAAGTGAAGCTCAGCAAAGGCTGTGAATCTTGAAGAAGGGGGAGGAAAGGCACTGGGCTACCGCTAGTCTTATTTCCCTTCCAATCTTTTCTCGAGCAACCCAGCCAGGGTGATGTTTCCAAAGCAAACATCTGCTTCTCCTGCTTAAAATCAGCTAACATGTAGGGCATGGGATTTTTTGACTTTGGTTTTTAAACATCTGTATTCTCAGAGCCTAGAACAATGCCTGGCACTTGTGCTCACAAAATTTTTGGCAGATGAATTAATGGATGATTTTCTCTAACTCTTAAAGTCTAATCTACTAAGGAAACTCTGAATTCTCTCACTGTCAGACCTTGCTTTCCACTCTAGCCTCAGAGAACAAGGACTTTGTCTTGTGCATCCCTGCATCTCCCAAACTGCACCTACCACACAGTATTCAATAAATATGTATTGAATGGCCTCCCACATTCCAATGTAAACTTCATACTTGGGCCTTACAAAACTCTCTACAGTTCCTAGAAAACACAATATTCTCACCTAATGGCCCTTCCACACGGTTTCCTGGAAAGGGCCTCCAACCTCCAATCCCCATCTCTACCTGCTTCCCTTTATGCGGCTGTCTCTCTACATGGTAGGCAGAAAAATGGTCTCCTGAAGGAGGAAATGTCTACTTCCTAATCCTTGGAACCTATGGCTGCATTATTTTACGTGGCAAAAGGATTTTATGGATGTGATTAAGTTAAGGCCCTTGGGAGTGGAAGATTAGCCTGGATTACCCAGGTGGGCCCAATCTAATCACGTCAATCCTTAAAAGCTGGGAACCTTTCCTAGCTGAAGTCAGAGAGAGACGTGATGATGCAAGAATGGTCAGAAAAATGCAACACTGCTGGCCTGAAAGTTGAAGCATGGAGGTCCTGAGCCAGAGGGTGTGAATGGCCTCTAGAAATCGGAAAAGTCAAAAACAGATTCTGCCCTAGAGCCTCCAGGAAGGAACATGACCCTGCAGATACCTTGATTTTAGCCCAGTGAACCTCATATTGGGCTTTTGATCTGCAGAACTGTAGGATAATAAATTTATGTTCCTTTAATCCACTAAATTTGTGGTCATTTGTTACAGCAGCAGTAACAAACTAATACATCCTACAACGAATTCTCTGCAAAACTTCCCTCGAGTGCCTCCTAAGAGTGTCTAGACACACCCAATAGCTACTTGGATTGTTACACTGATCATGAGTGTTACCATTGCTTGTCCACTTTTTTCTGAATTGTGGAAGTGACAGAAGAGGAGTGCAACAGACTGTAAGCTCCTTAAAGACAAGGAATCTCCATTATTTTCACCTTTGAATTTCTAGGCCTAATTCATTGCATGATTCAAAGCTGGTGCTCAATAAATTCTTGGTCAATAAGTGAATGGATGAAAACCTGGATCTAGTTTATGGGAAGACAGAGTGACTGAGCCAGAAAATGAAAAGCTTGAGAGTCTAAGATTTCAGTGGTGACCGGGTGTGATGGCTCATGCCTGTAATCCTGGCGCTATGGGAGGCCTAAGCTGGTGGATTGCTTGAGCCCAGTGGTTTGAGACCAGCCTGGGCAATATGGCAAAACCTCATCTCTACAAAAAACACAAAAAATTAGCTGGGCATGGTGGTGTGTATCTCTATTCCCAGCTACCCCGGAGGCTGAGGGTGGGAGGATCACCTGAGTCCAGGAGGTCGAGGCTGCAGTGAGCCATGATGGTGCAACTGCATGCCAGCCTGGGCAACAGAGTGAGGTCCTATCTTAAAAAAAAAAAAAAGGATTTCAGTGGTAATAATAAGTAGATTACTGGTCAGGGAGCAAGTGGCTGAAATCAATGGAAGGAGATGATGATAGAATCTGTTTATCTGTGCTATATTCTCTCATAGCTCTGCTCCAGGCTAGGACTAATCCGTAATACAACTCCAAGCTAATATTTTGAAAGGCAGTATTTAAAACAATTTTATTTTAAAATCCTTCAGTAGGCTTTCTTCAAAAATATTCAAATATCTTTGAAGATGTTAGAGATGGGGTGGGGTGTTCTGTAAATATTTTATGGATAGATTGACCTCTTCAATCCTTTGACTCTTACTGGCTTTGAAATCAGTCCTACTTCTTTCCTATACCTTTTCAATGATCCATGACGTTTGAGGGCTGCGTTATTCAGGGAGTATTTATTCCAGTATCTGAGCTCTTGATACGGTGTAAGATTCTTGGGCTCAGCCAGGCATGGTGGTTCATGCCTATAATTCCAACACTTTGTGAGGCTGAAGCAGGAGGATCCCTTGAGTTAAGGGAGTTCAAAGGTAGCCTGGGCAACATACCAAGACCCCATCTCTGCGAAAACATTTTTTAAAAAAAATTCACCAGGCATGGTGGTGCATGCCTGTAGTCCCAGCTACTCTGGAGGCAGAGGTGAGAGAATCACTTTAGCCAGGAGATTGAGGCCACAGTAAGCTGTGATTGCAACACTGTCTCAAAACAAACAAACAAAAACAACCTGTACTATGCATCTTCTTAGTACCTTGTGATGGTCTCAGCTCCAAAGACTCTATGCACTATACTGTGATGATAGAAGACTGGGCCCCAGAGTGGGTAGCTACATCTTGGTGTTGGTTTGGGGAAGTCTGGGAAGGAAGGGTCCACAACTTTCCCCCTCTGTGCCTAGCTCACTGCTCTGGAAGCAGTGGGTAATCAGATCGATGGTGACTTTTTTCAAAGGCAGTGAGTCTGAGGAGGAGGGTAAAAAACATCCGTTTAAAAATTATTATAGTAGAGATCAACGAAATGAAAAGGCAACATACAGAATGGGAGAAAATATTTGCAAACCATGTATTTGACCAGGGGTTAATACGTAAAATATATAAGGAACTTATACAACTCAATAGGAAAACAAAACAAAAACAAATAACCAGAATTTTTTTTAATGCACAAAGGACCTGAATCACCATTTTCCCAAAGAAGACCACAAATGACCCACAGGTATATGAAAAGGTGCTCGACATCATTAATTATCATGGAAGTGTAAGTCAAAACCTCAATAATGAGATATCACCTCACACCTGTAGTGTGGTTATTCTCAAAATGTCAAAAGATTACAAGTGATGTCGAAGGTGTGGAGAAAAGGGATCCTTGTACACAGTTGGTGGGAATGTAAACTGGTACAGCCATATGGAAAACAGTATGGAGATTCCTTTAAAATATTAAAAATAGAACTACTGTACAAACCAGCAATCCCACTTCTGGGAATATATCCAAAGGAAATGAAATCATTGTGTTAAAGAGAGGTCTGCACCTCCATGTTCATTGCAGCGTTATTCACAATAGACAAGATGTGGAATCAGCAGAAGTATCTGTCAACAGGTGACTGGATAAAGAAAATGGGGGCTGGGTGCCATGGCTCATGCCTGTAATCCCAGCACTTTGGGAGGCCGAGGTGAGCAGATCACCTGAGGTCAGGAGTTCAGACCAGCCTGGCCAAAATGATGAAACCCTGTCTCCATTAAAAATACAAAAATTAGCTGGGTGTGGTGGCAGGTGCCTGCAGTCCCAGCTACTTGGAAGGATGAGGCAGGAAAATCGCTTGAAACCAGGAGGTGGAGGTTGAGGTTGCAGTGAACTGAGACCATGCCACTGCACTCCAGCCTGGGCAACAAGAGTGAAACTCCGTCTAAAAAAAAAAA
>NW_012123043.1:7472673-7473267 GCF_000951035.1 Colobus angolensis palliatus
ACCCCTTACAGACTAGGCCTTACCCCTTATGAAATCATGTACGGCAGACCCCCACCCCTGGGCCCTAGCCTTAAAGACAGCCTACTCGAGCCTGAAACCGAAAATGTCTCTGAGCTCTTGTTCTCCCTACAAGCCCTACAGAAAATTCACCAAGAAATTTGGCCCAAGCTACGAGAGCCGTACGAAACGGGACCTCCGCCGACACCTCATTCGTCCCAGCCAGGAGACTGGGTCCTAGTCAAGCGCCACTTGACAAGAGACTCTCCAACCCAGGTGGAAGGGGCCACTGCAAGTGCTCCTGACGGCTCCCACCGCTCTCAGAGTGGAAGGCATCGCCTCGTGGATCCACTACACACACGTCAAACCAGTGGACCCAGCATCCGACCTTCTCGAGCCGTCTGGAGCACCGGTTACATGGACTATAGACAAAGCTAAGGACAATCCCTTAAAGCTAACCCTGCGCCGCAACCCCCCGTAGCCATGTCTAGTTTACCTATGCCTAGTTTACCTATGCTTTTATGCCTCACGCATCTGACTTTACTCACTGCTGCGCCATCTAATCCCTATGTCTGGAGGTTCTGGCTCTATGAGAAC
>NW_012123043.1:7473317-7475398 GCF_000951035.1 Colobus angolensis palliatus
CCAGCCTGGGCAACAAGAGTGAAACTCCGTCTAAAAAAAAAAAAAAAAAGAAGAAGAAGAAATAAAGAAAATGTGATACATAAGGAAATCCTTCCATTTGTGACGACGTGGACAAATCTGGAGGACTTTATGCTAAGTGAAACAAGCTAGAAACAGAAAGACAAATACTATATTATTTCACTTATATGTGGAATCCAAAAACGTTAAACTCATAGAAACAGCAGAATGGTTACCAGGGGCTGGGAGGTGAGGGAAACAAATAGATCTTGATCAAAGAGCACAAACTTTCAGTTGTAAGATGAATAAATTTTGGGGATCTAACATACAGTACAGTGACTATAGTTAATGATGTATGGTGTACTTGAAATTTGCTAAGAGTGTAATCTCAAGTGTTCTCACCACATACACACACGCACACGCTTTAAAAATAGTGGGAGAAATTTAAGAACTAGGAGAATCACAAAATATATAGAATCTGTGAGTTTAGCCTGCCCTCTAGTGGGAAAATTAAGTTCAACAGTCTGCATAAAGAAGCTTCAAGAAGCACTCCAGGAAGATTTTATGCTAAAGTACAAGATGGCACTTGTGTTTGTGATGCAACATAAATGAAGCAAACAGATTCATTTCATGCTATCTCAGATGGACTTTGCAATGTTAACAAGCCAATCTTTCAATAGCTCGCCACTGCCTGTAGGATAAAATCGTTTGCCTTAGCCTGACGGAAGTGTAGTCTCCAATGTGACCTCACCCCTCTCTATCTCCCTCTGCTCCAACCAGACTAAGTTATTCCCCATTCTCTAAATACATCTTGTGGTCCCCACATTCCTTCCAGATTTCCTGTTTTCCTCCCTACGGTACCTAGCTCACTGCTGTGGAAGCAGTGGGTAATCAGTAAGTAAATTTTTGATTGATTAATCCCATTCAGTTTATTTAATTTTAAACAGCAGGTTTTGTTATCCCGGAGGAAAGGGAATGTGATGTAACAAAGCCTTGGGGAGGAAAAAACTTGAAGACCCCTTTATCTGTTCTTGCCCTTTGAAGGAGGCCTGGATAGACACCATTTCCCTTCCTTAAAATTTAAGTGGTATAATTTATTTCCACATCGCATTCATAGAAACAGTGCTAGCAGTTTTTCCTTATCTAACACAGTGGGTGCTGAAAAAAATATGTCTAAATAAATTAATGTCTGTGTTTTGCTCATTATAATTTCTTTAGTACACCACTGACAGCTACTTGTTTAGACTTAATTATGATCATGCAGTTTCCCTGCTGAAAACTCAAGGGCCCAGGCACCCTCATTTTATAAACCCTGCTTTCCTGTCCATCTTCATCTGCCGCCACTCCACTTCATGTTGAAATTGTTTGTTTGTGTGTCTTCTTTCCTAGACTGTTAGCAGGACCCATGTCCTACTCATCTCAGACTCCAGGGCTAGCGCAGAGCCTAACCTGTAATAGATGATCAGTAAATGTTTGTTGAATTAAATCACTCCATTCTGGCACATTTTAAGTCTATTCCTTCTAATCTTATTCACAACGGAAAAAAGTAACAGAATGGTAAAACTTTAGATTTACAGGTTATCTCAGAGGCCATCTAATCAATTTCCCTTATTTTATAAATGTGGAAACCCAGGCCTGCTCAGGATCACACAGTTTGTTGGTCTTTGTTCTATAAGAATCAGACAATAGTAGGAAAGAAAAATTCCTCCAACTGAGACTGAGCTATTTTGTTGTTCATTGTGTTCAGAAGCCACTAGTACCCAGAAACTAAAATAAATTCCCTTATCAGTATTTGAAATTTCATAATCTTGTGTTCCACAACCCATGTGTCAGGGTAGATGAACTTGATTTTAGGTGCCTGGGTGCGGTGGCTCATGCCTGTAATCTCAGCACTTTGGGAGGCAGAGGCAGGAGGATCACCTGAGGTAAGGAGTTCGAAACCAACCTGGCTAACATGGTGAACCCCCATTTATACTAAAAATACAAAAAATTAGCCAGGTGTGGTGGCTTGTGCCTGTAATCCCAGCTACTCTGGAGGCTGAGGCAAGAGAATCGCTGGAACCCAAGAAGTGGAGGTTGCAGTG
>NW_012123043.1:7475448-7476825 GCF_000951035.1 Colobus angolensis palliatus
TAATTTATTTCCACATCACATTCATAGAAACAGTGCTAGCAGTTTTTCCTTATCTAACACAGTGGGTGCTGAAAAAAATATGTCTAAATAAATTACTGTCTGTGTTTTGCTCATTATAATATCTTTAGTACACCACTGACAGCTACTTGTTTAGACTTAATTATGATCATGCAGTTTCCCTGCTGAAAATTCAAGGGCCCAGGCACCCTCATTTTATAAACCCTGCTTTCCTGTCCATCTTCATCTGCCGCCACTCCACTTCATGTTGAAATTGTTTGTTTGTGTGTCTTCTTTCCTAGATTGTTAGCAGGACCCATGTCCTACTCATCTCAGACTCCAGGGCTAGCGCAGAGCCTAACCTGTAATAGACGATCAGTAAATGTTTGTTGAATTAAATCACTCCATTCTGGCACATTTTAAGTCTATTCCTTAAAATCTTATTCACAACGGAAAAAAGTAACAGAATGGTGAAACTTTAGATTTACAGGTTATCTCAGAGGCCATCTAATCAATTTCCCTTATTTTATAAATGTGGAAACCCAGGCCTGCTCAGGATCACACAGTTTGCTGGTCTTTGTTCTATGAGAATCAGACAATAGTAGGAAAGAAAAATTCCTCCAACTGAGACTGAGCTATTTTGTTGTTCATTGTGTTCAGAAGCCACTAGTACCCAGAAACTGAAATAAATTCCCTTATCAGTATTTGAAATTTCATAATCTTGTGTTCCACAACCCATGTGTCAGGGTAGATGAACTTGATTTTAGGTGCCTGGGTGCGGTAGCTCATGCCTGTAATCTCAGCACTTTGGGAGGCCGAGGCAGGAGGATCACCTGAGGTAAGGAGTTCGAAACCAACCTGGCTAACATGGTGAAACCCCATTTATACTAAAAATACAAAAAATTAGCCAGGTGTGGTGGCTTGTGCCTATAATCCCAGCTACTCTGGAGGCTGAGGCAAGAGAATCGCTGGAACCCAAGAAGTGGAGGTTGCAGTGAGCCAAGGTTGCGCCATTGTATTCCAGCTTGGGCCACAAGAGCAAGACTCCGGCTCAAAGAAAAAAAAAGAAAGAAATTGATTTTAGAAAAAACTAGGCTGATCTGGAGATTTGTATTCTTAATACTCTATGTTGCTCCCACTGGTGCACACTGCTTTGGGAGGATTCGTCTTGTAAGTCTGTCTTGAAAACAGCAACTTGAGGCGGGTGCGGTGGTTCACACCTGTAATCCCAGCACTTTGGTAGGCAGAAGCAGGCAGATCACCTGAGGTCAGGAGTTCGAGACCAGCCTGGCCAACATGGTGAAACCTCTATCTCTACTAAAAAAATTTCAAAAATATTAGCAGGGCGTGGTGGCACGTGCCTGTATAATCCCAGCTACT
>NW_012123043.1:7478355-7478821 GCF_000951035.1 Colobus angolensis palliatus
AACAAAAACAAAGGATAAATGCTTATACAAAGCCTGGGTTCTGAAGTTAGGTGCCCTGTTTGAATCCTGACTACCATTGTGTAACCTTGAGCAAGCTACTTCTCTGTGTATCAGGACAATAGGAAGACTGTGAGATTTAAATAATACAGTAAATAGACATTGTTTGCAATAGTGTCTGACATGTAATAAGCATTCGTGGAGGCACATAAAGATTTAATGGCAAAGATGTAACAAGAACAGACCCTATGGATCCTGCTCTTTCAACCTTCTCTGACACCATTCATCTTTCAACAAAGGATTAACATATTTGATTGAAGTGGAACAAAACGTATAAAGCTGGTTTTTAAGGCTGGACGTGGTATCCCAGCACTTTGGGAGGCTGAGATGGGAGGACTGCTTGAGGCCAGGAGTTCCAGAGCAGCCTAGACAACATAGGGAGACCTGCCCCCTCCCGCCACCACCCTCC
>NW_012123043.1:7478871-7480490 GCF_000951035.1 Colobus angolensis palliatus
AGATATGTGAGGTAATGCATACCCTCATCAGTTTGATTTACTCATTCAACAATATACACATATTTCAGAACATGGTGGTGTACCCCATAACATATACAATTTATATTTGTCCATTAAGGAAAAGAAAACACGAAGCCCGAACAGCGACTTGAACCCTGGACCCTCAGATTAAAAGTCTGATGCTCTACCGACTGAGCGATCTGGGCTCCTACAGTGAATTCTTTCTTCTGCTATTTCTTACATAAGAATGAGGACCCTTGAGCGATTGCATCATCTGCATTTTGTGAGATTGCTTTTAATGCCAAGAAAGTTCGTGATGTGTGCGTAAAAGGAAAAACAAAAAGCCCAAATTCTGCGCCTTTCACCAGCATCACCAGCTAATTTAGAATTGCGAGATACTTATGCGCCTAATAAGTATGATTAGGTAGGCTTTTTTGATTTGTAATTAAATACGTTCAGGATTAAAACAATGGCGAGGTGTCACTTTTGAAGTGCTGTAATAACCTTAGATCTATTTTACCATTGATAATAGGATGGGCATCAGTGCTAAAACCTATCCAACAATAGAAAAAAATGAATCTGTCTAAGAGACTATGAATATGCTGTTCTGAAGCTATCGGGTTGCACTATGCGGTATAAAGTGAGAGAAAGGAAGGATGGTGAGGTTATCCAGTAGGTCCCCTGAAAGCATCCAAGTTTTTTTTTGTTTTTGTTTTTGTTTTTTTGTTTCTTTTTTGAGACGGAGTCTCCCTTTGCCACCCAGGCTGGCGTGTAATGGCACGATCTCTCGGCTCAGTGCAACCTCCGCCTCCCGGGTGCAAGCAGTTCTCCTGCCTCAGCCTCCCGAGTAGCTGGGATTACGGGCGCCTGCCACCATGCCCAGCTAATTTTTGTATTTTTAGTAGAGACGGGGTTTCATCGTGTTGGCAAATCTGGTCTCGAATTCCTGACCTCCGGTGATTCGCCCGGCGCATCCAAGTAATTTTAAGGGGCACAAACTCTGGAGGAGTTCATCAGCAGCGACCTTGGGGGCAGAAGTCCTACTAAACTAGAGAGACAGGAAAACTGAGCATGGCATTGAAAAGAGATTGTTTTGATCTTGGCATTGGAGGTTCTTCCCTTCCGTAGCCATCAGTAATTTGAGCACTGCCCTTTGCTATGGAGCTGGTGTTGAGAATTACCACGGTAGAGTTTTGAGAGTGGGACACTAAAGGTCTTTGTTAGCTGATGTTACTTTACCTTAATTCCATCCTTAATCTCTTTCGGGGTGATTGCTCTGGTCCAGCAATTCCACTTTTAGGAATTTGTCCTGAAGAAATAATCAGGGGTGACCGGGCGCTGTGGCTCACGCCTGTAATCCCAGCACTTTGGGAGGCCGAGGCGGGAGGATCACGAGGTCAGGAGTTCGAGACCAGCCTGATGACATGATGAACCCCTGTCTCTACTAAAAAATATAAAAAAATTAGCCGGGCGTGGCGGCGCACTCCTGTAATCCCAGCTACTCAGGAGGCTGAGTCACGGGAATCGCTTGAAGCTGGGAGGCGGAGGTTGCAGTGAGCCGAGATCAGGCCACTGCACTCCAGCCTGGGCGACAGGGCGAGAATCTGTCTCAAAAAAAA
>NW_012123043.1:7481370-7483105 GCF_000951035.1 Colobus angolensis palliatus
AATGTGTCCCTCTCAAACTTCATGTTGAACACCACCCCCAGCACTACAGAATGGGAATGTATTTGGAGACAGGGCCTTTAAAGAGGTGATTAAGGCAAAATGAGGTCACATGGGCGAGCCCAATATGATTAGGGTCCTCATAAAAAGAGGAAATTAGGATACAAACAACATACAGGCAATGGGCAACCACACGAGGGCACAGTGAAAAGACAGACTGCACTCCAGCCTGGCAACAGACGGAACTCCATCTCAAAAAACAAACAAACAAAAAAGCAAAACAAAACAAACACACACACAAAATTAGCATGCTAATTTAGGGCATGCTGGTGGATGCCACCTGTAGGATTACAAGATTACACCTGTAATCCTAATACTTTGGGAGGCCAAGTGGGGAGGATCACTTAAGGCCAGGAGTTCGAGACCAGACTGGGCAACATAGTGAGACCCTGTGTCTATTTCTTTTAAAAAATTAGAAGATGAGCAATTACTCACAAATCAGTGTCAACCATGATGGGAAAAACTCTATTCTTCACCATGGCCTAGTTAACATATTTATCAAGCCAAGGAAAGAGGGCATCAGGAGAAACCTAACTTGCTAACAACTTGATCTTCAACTTCTAGCTTCCAAAACTATGAGCAAATAAATTTCTGTTTAAGCCACTCAGTGGTATTTTGTTATGGCAACTCTAGAAAACTAATACTATACAACAATTCATTATACATTTATACAATTCAATATATTACTATACAACAACATTACAACATTAAAAATGAAGTCAGGCATGGTGGGTCACGCCTGTAATCCCAGCACTTTGGGAGGCCAAGGCAGGTGGATCACCTGAGGTCAGGGGTTCAAGACCAGCCTGGCCAACATGGGGAAACCCTGTCTCAACTAAAAATACAAAAAAAATTAGCTGGGCGTGGTGGCAGGCGCCTGGAATCCCAGCTACCGCGGAAGGCTGAGGCAGGAGAATCACTTGAACCTGGGAGGCAGAGGTTGCAGTGAGCCGAGATGGTGCCACTGCCCTCCAGCCTGTGTGACAAGAGTGAAACTCTGCCTAAAAAAAAAAAAAAAAAAAAACAACAACAAAAATAACAAACAAATGAATTAACCAGGGCCAGGTGCAGTGGCTCACACCTGTCGTGCCAGCACTTTGGGAGGCTGACGCGGGCGGATCATGAGGTCAAGAGTTCGAGACCAGCCTGGCCAACATGGTGAAACCCTGTCTCTACTAAGAATACAAAATTTAGCCAGGCGTGGTGGCACATGCCTGTAATCCCATCTACTCCGGAGTCTGAGGTGGGAGAATCGCTTGAACCCTGGAGGTGGAGACTGCAGTGAGCCAAGATCGCATTACCGCACTCCAGCCTGGGCGACAAAGCAAGACTCCATCTCCGAACAACAACAAAACTAAATTAACCATAACTACACGGTTTCATAACTACACGGTTTAACAGCACTGAACTTCACAATGCTGAGCGAAAATATAAGTTGCAGTAGACCACATATAGTTTGATGCCATTTATAAAAATTTTAAAAGCACAAACACATTTTTAAGGAATATATACACATGTAAACTCTAAAAGTCTACAGAAATGCATGGCAGGGGTAAATATCAAACTGAAGACAGTGGTTCCCAGAGGATGAAGCAAGGAGATACCATAGAGGTGACTACAGGGAACTTCTTTGTATGTGTATTGTTCTTAGGAAGAGGAATGGGAAAAGGGAGATCAT
>NW_012123043.1:7483155-7483455 GCF_000951035.1 Colobus angolensis palliatus
AGAGGGCATCAGGAGAAACCTAACTTGCTAACAACTTGATCTTCAACTTCTAGCTTCCAAAACTATGAGCAAATAAATTTCTGTTTAAGCCACTCAGTGGTATTTTGTTATGGCAACTCTAGAAAACTAATACTATACAACAATTCATTATACATTTATACAATTCAATATATTACTATACAACAACGTTACAACATTAAAAATGAAGTCAGGCATGGTGGGTCATGCCTGTAATCCCAGCACTTTGGGAGGCCAAGGCAGGTGGATCACCTGAGGTCAGGGGTTCAAGACCAGCCTGGC
>NW_012123043.1:7483559-7484586 GCF_000951035.1 Colobus angolensis palliatus
GCCTCAGCCTCCCGAGTAGCTGGGATTACAGGCATGTGCCACCACACCCGGCTAATTATTTTGCATTTTTAGTAGAGATGGGGTTTTGCCACGTTGGGCAGGCTGGTCTTGAACTCCCGACCCCAGGTGATCCATCCGCCTCGGCCTCCCAAAGTGCTGGGATTACAGGCATGAGCCACTGCGCCCAGCTGGGAGATCATATTCTTTATACCTTTTGATATGTATAAAGTCATTTATTATATTTTTTTTTCAGAAAGGCTATAGACCAATAATACTAACTTTTAATTTTTTTAAAATTAGAAGGGCCATAAGAAATGGCTGAATTCAGCCATTTTATTTTACAGATTAGGGAACTGAAGACCTGAAAAACTGTGTAACTTTTCCTGGTTTCTAGAAATAGCTAGACTAGAACCCAGATTTCCTGTCTTTGTAATCAAATCAACGGTTTGTGAGCATAGTTCTTACAGAAGGAAGTGGTGATCACGGAGTCAGTTAAGTTTTTAAGCCAATTTCCAATTTCATTTCTTTTTTTCTTTTCTTTCTTTTTTTTTTTGAGACGGAGTCTTCTGTCATCGACGCTGGTGTGTAGTGGCGCGTGTGTAATCCCAGCGACTTGGGAGGCTGAGGCAGGAGAATTGCTTGAACCCGGGAGGCAGAGATTGTAGTGAGCCGAGATCGCGCCATTGCACTCCAGCCTGGCAACAGAAGGGAACTCCGTCTCAACAAAACAAAACAAAGCAAAACAAAACACACATACACAGAATTAACTGGGCATGCTGGTGAGTGCCACCTGTAGGATTATAAGATTACACCTGTAATCCTAACACTTTGGGAGGCCAAGGTGGAGGGAGGATCACTTGAGGCCAGGAGTTCAAGACCAGACTGGGCAACATAGTAAGACCCTGTGTCTATTTTTTTTTTTTAATTAGAAGATGAACAATTACTCACAAATCAGTGTTATCTATGATGGGAAAAACTCTATTCTTCACCATGGCCTAGTCAACATATTTATCAAGGATTTTTTTTT
>NW_012123043.1:7485100-7488537 GCF_000951035.1 Colobus angolensis palliatus
GGTTTCACCATGGTCTCGATCTCCTGACCTTGTGATCCGCCCGCCTCGGCCTCCCAAAGTGCTGGGATTACAGGCGTGAGCCACTGCGCCCGGCCGGATTTTTTTTTTTTATTATTGATTGATTGAGACAGAGTCTGGCTCCGTCATCCAGGCTAGAGTGCAGTGGAGCAATCTCGGCTCACCACAATCTCCTCCTCCCGATTCAAGCGATTCTCCTCCCTCAGCCTCCTGAGTAGCTGGGATTACAAGCGACTACCATTGCACCCGGCTAATCTTTTTTGTATTTTTAGTAGAGAGTGTTTTATCATGTTGGCCAGGCTGGTCTCGAACTCCTGACCTCACATGATCCACCTGCCTCGGCCTCACAAAGTGCTGGGATTACAGGCATGAGCCACTGCGCCGGGCCCTCAAGGTTTTAAATGAAGACAAATTAAAGATGTTGGTCAATATTTTGCCCCAATTGAAAGGGCTCATCTCTCTTAACCTAGGGGAGGTTAACTGCAGCTCACCAATCATTGCACTTACCACATTCTTTTTAGCTGGACTCCTCCACTAGACAGATTTCAGATCTTGTTTTGGAATCCTCTAGATTGGTGCTTGGCACACAGTAGGATGCTCAGCTAATTAATTTTTTTTTTTTTTTTTTGTACAGATGGGGTTCTCACTTTCTTGCCCAGGCTGGTCTTGAACTCCTGGGCTTAAACGATCCTCCCACCTTGGCCTCCCAAAGGGTTGGGATTACAGGTGTGAGCCACTGCGCCTGGCCTCAACAAATATTTGTTGATCTTACACAAACTGAATTGCATGAACAGATCATATTCCAAGACTCCAGGAGATATTAGGAAAGGATCCAAACTAACCAGATGCTATTTAAAAGTTACAAAAAAAATTCCTGTTGAAAGTTTTAAAAAATACTAATTGCACAAAAGGACAGGGGAAATAGTTGACAGTGGTTCACCTAAAAAAGCACCCCTCACCTTTTTTTTTCTTTTTTGTTTTGAGTGAAGTGGTTGCAGATTTCTATGAAAAAGAAGTTAACTCTTCAGCTCCTTAAAGGAACTCTGGATCTCCCAGCTATGCAGGAGGTTATGCTAGAAGTAGAGCAAAGTGGAATGTACAAATTTAAGGAAGGTTATTGCCCTATGTTCTTTTGCATGGGTCTGTATCTAGCATTGGGAGCCACGGTTTGTTGTTGCTTATTGGGAGAGATAAGAATGGTATATACAAGAATAACTAAAACAAAACAAAACAAAAAGCACGTGGCAAATGCTAAAAGAGAGGTGCAAAGAACACTGAGATGGAGCTTTCTTGGGTTACACAACCAGTTTTAATGTTTCCTAATATAGAAGAACTTTCCACAAACCTCTCAGGCAGGCTGTCTTCAAATGACATTACTTCCCCCAAATACCTAATTTCATTTATTTCAGAATGACCCTAAATGTTAGAGGATTTTCTGAGCTTAAAATAGTGCCTTGTGGCCGGGCGCGGTGGCTCAAGCCTGTAATCCCAGCACTTTGGGAGGCCGAGACGGGTGGATCACGAGGTCAGGAGATCGAGACCATCCTGGCTAACACGGTGAAACCCCGTCTCTACTAAAAATACAAAAACTAGCTGGGCGAGGTGGCGGGCGCCTGTAGTCTCAGCTACTCGGGAGGCTGAGGCAGGAGAATGGCGTAAACCCGGGAGGCGGAGCTTGCAGTGAGCTGAGATCCGGCCACTGCACTCCAGTCGGGCGACAGAGCAAGACTCCGCCTCAAAAAAAACAAAACAAACAAACAAAAAACTGCCTTGTAATTTCTATTGGTTTTAGTTCTGCATTTTGGAGAAGAGAATAAGGCTCCGTTATTTCCAATATATTTTTTTTTTGAGATGGAGTTTCGTTCTTGTCGCCCAGGCTGGAGTGCAATGGCGCGATATCGGCTCACTGCAACCTTCGCCTCCCAGGTTCAAACGATTCTCCCGTCTCAGCCTTCTGAGTAGCTGGGATTACAGGCATGCGCCACCACACCCCACTAGTTTCGTATTTTTAGTAGAAACAGGGTTTCACCATATTGGTCAGGCTGGTCTCGAACTCCTGACCTCAGATGATCCGCCTGCCTTAGGCCTCCCAAATTACTGGGATTACAGGCGGGAGCCACAGCGGCCGGCGCCTTCCATTATTTGCCACGGCTTCAAGCTTCCGGGCCACCCTAGTGGCGCCATCGCTCCATTTCCCCTCCCTGCCACCCTTGGGGAGCAAGGGTGAGTACTGGGGAATGGCAGAAGAAGCGTAGTTTTTCCGAAGAGCTGAAGACAGCCTGTGATTATGACCTTAACTCTTCCCCTTCTCTGTTTTCTGATCTCCTAATACACGCCTGTAAGTATCACAAGACCCTGCCAAGTCCCTCACATATTATCTTTTGAAATCCGACGACTTTCAATCTTCCGGGCCCCACGACTCTCTCCCCGGACTAGGATCTACTCTATGGTAGTGAGATCAGCCTTTCTAGCTCTGTAGTCCTCCCATTGCTCCATCTATGGTTTCCGGAGGCCTTACCGGAAGCCCTCCTGTGAGGCCGTGTGGGAGGCCGGAAGTTGCGGCTTCATTACTCGCCATTTCAAAATGCTGCCGAGGCCCTCGGATCTGTGACTGCTACCCCTCCCCCAACCCGGGCTCGGCAGGGGAGCGACTCATGGAGCTGCCGTAAGGTGTGGCTCTTGGCCTTCGTCGGCGGGGTGCCGGGAGCGGGAGCTGGAGAGTGAGGAGCAGGCGGCCGTACCGCCAATTGTGCGGGTAGCGGGCGGGAGGAGCTTGAGAGGTGGGTCGGGCGGCGTGGGGAAGGCCGCGCCAGGCGGAAGAAGGGCTTGGGGGGAGGGGAAGAGTTGTGGGATGAGGGCTCGCGGAAGATAAAAGTGGAGGTGGGGTGACGTGATGTAACTTTGTCCAACAGGTGGCAAATCTAAAGTCGACGTGGTTGGGTTGAGTTTAAGTGGACGCAACATTTGAGTACTGTTGAGGCAATTTGGAGAAAAGAGGTGGGAGAGGGGGAGGCGGGAAGAATGACATTGACGCGTTTTAAGTTTTTAAGTTAGTTTTTAAGGCTGCGGATGGTCTACCTTAGAGGCACTTGAGTGCTTGTTTGAAAATGCTCGTTTTGGCTGGGCGCGGTGGCTCACGCTTGTAAACCCAGCACTTTGGGAGGCCAAGGTGGGTGGATCTACCAGAGGTCTGGAGTTCGAGGCCAACCTGGTGAAACCCCGTCTCTACTAAAAACACAAAAATATTAGATGTGTATGGTAGCGCACGCCTGTAATCCCAGCTACTCGGGAGGCTCAGGCAGGAGAATCACTTGAACCCGTGGGCGGGGGTTGCAGTGAGTCGAAATAGCGCCACTGCACTCCACCTTGGGCTACAGAGGGAGACTCCGTCTCAAAGGAAAAAAAAAAGGAAAATGTAC
>NW_012123043.1:7489456-7491327 GCF_000951035.1 Colobus angolensis palliatus
CTAATTCTGTTTTATTAGAGACGGGGTTTCACCAGGTTGGTCAGGCTGTTCTCGAACTCCAGACCTCAGGTGATCCGCCCACCTTGGCCTCCGAAAGTGCTGGGATTACAGGCATGAGCCACCGTGCTTGGCCGAATACCACGGTTTTAAAGCGACACCCGGAGAAAGTGCTCTGTGGTGTTGGCACGTGGAACTAGTATCTGTCAAAGATACTGGGAACCTTTTGGTGTTAAGTATTACTGTATCTCAGTTTAGATTCAGTCTCTCATACTTTTTTTTTTTTTAAATAGGATTTCGGCCAGGCCCAGTGGCTCACACCTTTAATCCCAGCACTTTGGGAGGCCAAGGGGGCAGGATTGCTTGAGTCTAGGAGTTCGAGACCAGCCTAGGCAACAAACTGAGCCCCTTCTCTGCAAAAAATAAAAAAATAAAAAAATCAGTGGGGAGTCATAGAGTGAGCTTCTAGTCCCAGCTACCCGAGAGACTGAGGTGGGAGGATCTCTTGAGCCCAGGAGGTGAAAGCTGCAGCAAGCGGGGATGAAGCCACTGCACTTTAGCTTAGGTGACAGCGTGAGAGCCTGTCTGAAAAAAAAAAGAGATGAGGTCTCACTGTGTGATCAGGCTGGAGTGCAGTGGCTATTCACAGGTTTGATCATCACACACTACAGCCTGAAACTCCTGGACTCTAGGGATCCTCCTGCCTCAGCCTTCCAGAATAGCTGGGACTACAGGCACTAGCCACTGGCCGCAGTTGGTTTTTTAAGGTTCTGTAACAATCCCCCCGCTTTAATCTTCCCTGCCTTCCCAGGTCCTGTAGAACGCCTACATTCTGGATTTGACTGATTAACTGCTTGCTCTCCATTTTGCCTAGTAACTTGCAGTTAGTAGGTAGATCTCAATTTGAATTATTTGTCTTTTGGTCAGGAATACTTAATAGGTGGTATGCTGGTTTCTTGTTGCTTCAAAATCAGGTAGTATATGGTGTGTGAATGACCCTCTTTTAGTGATAAGGTTGGGGATGGTGGAATGGTCAGCCTACTCCACATGTTTTCTTTCCACCCCAACTTTTCACTCAAATGGCTTTAGCATCCCCTGCCCCTGCCACTGGAGTGAAGTGGTATGATCTTGGCTCACTGCAACCTCCGTCTCCTGGGTTCAAGCGATTCTTCTGCCCCAGCCACGCAAGTAGCTGGATTACAGGCGTGTGCCACCACGCCCAGCTAATTTTTGTATTTTCAGTAGAGAAGGGTTTTCACTATGTTGGCCAGGCTGGGCTTGAACTCTTGGCCTTAATCTGCCCACCTTGGCCTCCTAAAGTGCTGGGATTACAGGTGTGAGCCACTGCTCTCGGCCCGGAATCTCTTGATGACTGTTGAAGAGGTGACATTTAACCTGAGACTTGAAGGTTTAAGATGAATCAGTTTTGTACAGAACTCAGTGCTCCAAATGAAGGAGCAATTTGTGCAAAGGCCGTTTGAGAAATTAAAAGATCAGTGTGGCTGAGACTCAAACTATGACTAAACAGTGCGAGATAAGACTGGAAATGTGCTGAGGGGCTAGACCAGGTGTTTATCTTTACAGCAGTAGCAAGCAGTTGAGCAGGACCTGACACTATAGTATTTTTTTTCTTTTTTTTTTTTGAGATGGAGTCTCGCTCTGTGGCCCAGGCTGGAGTGCAGTGACCGGATCTCAGCTCACTGCAAGCTCCGCCCCCCCGGGTTCACGCCATTCTCCTGCCTCAGCCTCCCGAGTAGCTGGGACTACAGGCGCCCGCCAGCCACCTCGCCCGGCTAGTTTTTGTATTTTTAGTAGAGACGGGGTTTCACTGTGTTAGCCAGGATGGTCTCGATCTCCTGACCTCGTGATCCGCC
>NW_012123043.1:7500250-7501948 GCF_000951035.1 Colobus angolensis palliatus
CTGGGATTACAGGCATGAGCCACCATGCCCAGCCTTTTCTTTTTTTTTTTTTTTTTTTTTTGACAGGGTCTTGTCTGTCACCTAGGCTGGAGTGCAGTGACGTGATCATGACTCACTGTGGCCTCAGCTCCCCAGGCTCAAGTGATCCTCCCATTTCAGCCTCCTGAGTAGCTGGGACCACAGGTGTGCTCCACCATGCGGGGCTAATTTTTATATTTTTTGTAGAGGTGAAGTTTGGCTCTGTTGCCCAAGCTGGTCTTGAACTCCTGGACTCAAGTGATCCCCCTGCCTCAGCTTCCCAAAGTGCTGGGATTACAAGCATGAGTCACCACACCCAGTCTACAATTCTTATTAGCAGGGAGACATACAGGTTTTTAAAAAGGTAGTGACATATCAAAAAGAAACATAGAATAAGACAAAATGTTAAATTATAAGATGATGGAAACATCCGTATATATCAGTTACACTAAGTGAACTAAAGTTACCAGTTAAAGGTAAAAATTGACAAATCAGATGAAAAACCCCAAAGTCTAGCTACCTCTTATAGGCCGTACCTCTCAATACTGCCACAGTGGGAATATTCAAACGACAGAAGGGAGTAAAAGATTGCTTAAGCCATGTACAAGAACGTTAATATAAGACTGAGCATCCTAAATTTGAAAATCTGAAGTCCTCCAAAATCTGAAACTTCGTTTGAACTCTGACATGATGTTCAAAGGTAATGCTCATTGGAGCGTTTTGGATTTTGGGGTTTGGACTTTTGGATTAGAGATACTCAGCCAGTAAGTATAATGCAAATACTTCAAAATCTGAAAAAATCCAGAACTGGAAACACTTCTGGTCCCAAACATTTCCAGTAGGGATACTCAGCCCGTAGCACTGTTCATAACAGTAGAAGCCTAAAAACAACTCAAATGTATATCACATGCAAGGATATTGTACAAAAGTCAAAATAAATAGAAAATGAACGAAAGTGTGCCACAAGGATGAACCTTGAAAACATGCTAAGTGAAATAAGCCAGACATAAAAAGGACAAATATTGTATAATTTTACCTATATGAGGTACCTAGAATAGGCAAATTCATAGAGACAAAGTAGAATGGTGGTTACCAGGTGCTAGAGAGGGAGCTAATGGGGGAACTATTTAATGAGTACAGAGTTTCAGTTTGGGATATGAGGGAGTTCTGGAGATGGGTAGTGGTGATGGTTGTGCAACATTAGGAATATAGTTAGTGTCACTGAATTGAACACTTATAAATGGATAGAATGAGTTGGGTACAGTGGCTCATGCCTGTATTCCCAGGGCTTTGGGAGGCCGAGGCGGGAGATTGTTTGAGGCCAGTAGTTTGAGAGCAGCCTGAGCGATATAGTGAGACCCTGTCTAGACACACAAAACAAAACAAAAAAAAGTAACTGAAGTGAGCTGGTGCCCACCTATAGTCCTAGCCACTTGGAAGGCTGAGGCAGGAGTTGAGGAGTTGAGCCTAGGAGTTCGAGGTTACAGTGAGCCTGGGCAACAGAGTGAGACCCTATCATTTAAAAAAAAAAAAAGGTTAAAATGGTAAATTTTAGTATGTATAGTTTACCACGATAACAAAAATCTATAAAAAATGAATTTTGATATGACAGTAGGAATTAATCTATGTTAGTGGAACAAAATTTCCCAAATTACATGCAACATCCCTTTTTTTTTTTTT
>NW_012123043.1:7510813-7511911 GCF_000951035.1 Colobus angolensis palliatus
GGCTTACTGCAACCTCTGCCTCCCAAGTTCAGGCGATTCTCCTGTCTCAACCTCCTGAGTAGCTGGGACTACAAGCATGTGCCACCACACTTGGCTAATTTTTGTATTTTTAGTAGAGACAGGGTTTCACCATTTTGGCCAGAATGGTCTTGATCTCTTGACCTCATGATCCGCCTGCCTCGGCTGGGAAGTACAATCTCAAAGTGCTGGGATTACAGGTGTGAGCCACCATGCCTGGCCCACTTCTAAATTTTAAATTGTGCTTGTTTCCTATTTGACTTCTTATTTTATAGCAGAGTAAGGTAATGGGAGAGGGAGGAATTTATACTTTGTTACAGCTATAAACCTTTTCAGAAGCAGGAGGGATCTTGTTATCTTCAGCCAGTGTATTTATTGATTGTCTTTTTTTTTTTTTGAGATGGAGTTTCACTCTTGTCACCCAGGCTGAAGTGCAATGGTGCGATCTCAGCTCATTGCAACCTCCACCTCCCAGGTTCAAGCGATTATCCTGCCTCAACAACCTCCCTTGTAGCTGGGATTATAGGCATGTACCACCACGCCCAGCTAATTTTTGTAGCTTTAGTAGAGATGGGCTACATCTCCATGTTGGCCAGGCTGGTCTTGAACTCCTGACCTCAGGTGATCCACCTTCCTCAGCCTCCCAAAGTGCTGGGATTACAGGCATGAGCCAGTGTGCCTGGCTGATAGTCTTAAAAAAATTTTTTTTGGCTGGGCGTGGCCAAAATTTTTTTTTTTTTTTTTTCAAGATATGGTCTCGCCCTGTCGCCCAGGCTGGAGTGCAGTGACGCAGTCTTGGCTCACTGCAATCTCCACTTTGCGGGTTCAAACGATTCTCATGCCTCAGCCTCCTTAGTAGTTGGGACTGCAGGCAAGTGCCACGCCCAACTAGTTGTTGTATTTTTAGTAGAGACAGGGTTTCGCCCTGTTGCCCAGTCTGGCCTCTGTTATAAATAAATTTTCGATGCTGCAAATGAAATACCACTCAAACATAAATTTAATTTTCTCAGCAAGGCAATTTTACCTCTATAGAAGGGTGCATCTCACGGGTGAAGCAGTGGTGAGAGCACACCTGAACAA
>NW_012123043.1:7514736-7516326 GCF_000951035.1 Colobus angolensis palliatus
TGTGACAGGATGGCCTGGTGAGGGAACACAGGTGCTAATGGTAACAGGCCGATGAACACTCACCACTGGCATCAGGGTGGAGCTCAGCTGACTGGACACTAACTCCATTACAGGGACCAGAATCTCCTGCTCCTGGTGCCAGGCTGTGCCTCTCTCAACTGCTCATGGCCATCAGGACATTCAGTTTTCATCCTCTCCTCCATCAGGCTTCTACCTGTGTGGCCTCAGCCCTGGTTCTCACTCTGGTGGCTATGATAAAGGACTCTCAATCCTCTTTTGGTACAGTGTTGCATCGAGCAAGGGAGATGCTCTTCTAAGAGGGACAGGGAAAGAAGAGAGAGAGGTCCATGTACTTCTCTCACTCTAGGAAGCCAGGAAAGGTCCCTGGTGTACTCCATTCTCCACAGATGGGTTGAGTCATAGCGTCCGAGAAGCTGTCATGGTGATGACGTCCTTGAAGCTGAGCCAAATGTTGCCTTGTACAGCTGTGTCCTTCTCCCGGAAGGTCTCTGTCAGCACCTGCAGCTGGGTGCACACCTGGATGAAGTGATAAAGCTGCCTGACAGGATTGGCAGAGCGTGGACAGTAGCCGGAGACCAGTAGCTGGGTAAACTGTGGGCTCAGGTTGTAGCACATTTGGGAGAGAGCTTGCTGCAACTCTGTGTAGCTAATGGAGCCTGAGTGGTCCCTGTCATAACTACTGGAAGAGCTGTTTCCACTGCTGGATGAATTTCCATGGGGCTGAGAAGCCGTAGACATTGATGTGACCTGATTAGGTCTTGTCAAGCATGTTTATCTTCATGAGGCAGGTCTCATCATTGAACAAGGATCAGTTGCGGTTGACCAGAGCCTGCTTCACCTCCTTCATGGAGATAAAGCCACTGTGATCAGAGTCCACCAACTGGAACCAGGAGTAGGCCTCATCCATATTGGGAAGGGAGCCACCCTGTCCATAAGGCCTGGGCTGCTGGGCACTGTAGGAATTTGGAGGTGGCTGACCATAGGGACCCCTGGAGCTGCACCGTCATATGGTCCTCCTGGAGTTCCAGAGGGGAACATCCCAAGATTGAAGTGTCCATAGGGCCCTCTACCAGCTGGTAGTCCTTAAGGCCCTCCAGGGGCAGGAACCCCATAACCACCACCAGGGGGTAGCGCGCTGCCATACTGGT
Source organism: Colobus angolensis palliatus (assembly GCF_000951035.1). NCBI lineage: Eukaryota > Metazoa > Chordata > Mammalia > Primates > Cercopithecidae > Colobus > Colobus angolensis. Next base: position 7,515,906 of record NW_012123043.1, read on the forward strand.
GTCCACTATTGAGGGGTTCATGGTAGTAGCTACCCGGAGGGGTTCCTGGCACTTGTCCTGCATCTCCAGGGCAGCCCTGCCCATACAGATAGCTGGCCATGGTGATTCTAACATTCACATGCAGGCGAGGGGTAAAGTCTGGATTTTTATATCATTATAGTGGTTATGATGAATTATGCCATCTCCTTCATTTAGCATGGCAGAGTTTGCCTGAGTTTACACAATGAGCTTTGTGTTATGAACCTTGACTCTATCTATTTCATAAAGGGAATTTCCTGATTTTTATTATTTATTTTTTTTGAGCCAGGGTCTTACTGTATCACCCAGGCTGGAGTGCAGTGGTGTTATCTCAGCTCACTGCAACCTCCGCTTCCCAGGTTCAAGTGATCCTACCGCCTCAGCCTTCCTAGTAGCTGGGACT
>NW_012123043.1:7518306-7520029 GCF_000951035.1 Colobus angolensis palliatus
TCCAAAAGAGATTTCCCCACTTGGATTACTGTTAGCTAATGAAATAAAATGTAAATTAATCAGTTTTTTAATGGGGGCAGAGTAACATGGAGGCCTGGGCATTAACATCTTAATATTTAAGTAATTAAAAACTGTTCTGGGAAAAAGATTCTGCCTCTATGCCTTACAGAGAGAGTTGAGAGATAACATCAGAAATACGTTTAATATTTAACAGCAAACCACTGATATCTTCATAATGACATTTGGGGTTGTTAATTTTTTATCTTCTCTCTTTAACAGCCCTCTCTATGATATGCTAAGAAAGAATCTTGTCACTTTAGCCACTGCTGCTACAGGTATGTCACATCATATTTCTTCAGTCTGTATCACAGCTTTGATACAGGGGGCAAATGATGGGAAAGCAAAGAAGATGAAGGTGGAAATAGAATGCTATCTTTGGCGTGCCTGGGAGAAATACATACTACCTGTCACACAGAATGTTATGTTATTAACTTTTCATTGAAAAATCAAACAGAGTAGAAGGATTCCCACTTTCTAGATGTACTGTTAACATTTTGTCATATTGCTTCATCTAGACACACTTTTAAAAATCTCTAGCAGATAAGGACTTTTTTTTTCAAACATTGAATATCATTATTACACAAAACACATTTAACATGTAATTGCATAATCCTATTTCGTAGCTAGTTTATGTATCATTTCCCCCAGTTATCTCAAAAATACCTTGTATTTTTGTCTTACTTGAATTAAGATCCAAAGTCCACACATTGCCTTTAGTTGATATGTCTCATAAGTGTCTTTAATCTATAAAACTTAACTTTCCTTTTGTTTTCATGTCATTTACTTGTTGAAGAAATGGGTCATTTGTTCTGTAGAATTTCCCACGTTCTAGAGTTGGCAGATTGTATCCTTGTGATTTTGTTTAATGTGTTTCTTTACCCCCCTCTATTTTTGGTAAACTGGTAATGCTTGAATAAATTCAAGTTTAAATTTTTTGCCAAGAAAGCTTTATAGGTGGTGCTTTCTACTTCTGTTTAATCACATCAGAGTTATGTAAGGTCTGCCTGTCTCTCTTTTAGTCAGTCATGTTAACAATCTGTGGGCTCAGGTGTTAATCAGTCTGATCCATCTGTTATACAGGTCACTCAAGAACCTTTCACCTAATGGCTTTAGCCATCTCTTATCTGAATGCCAATTTGTCTAACCCTTTGCTTGATTCTAGACCTTCTAAATACTGCTCTTTGAGTTTAATCTATTAGGTATGTATAGGAAACTGGCTGTACTGGAGTCTGGAGTCTCCAAAATGGTGGTCTGTAAGAGATAGGTAAATAAACTGGACAGACTGTAGCCATTTCCAAATAATGAAACTTTTTTCCTTTCCGCTACTACATAAAGCCCTTTTGTGAGCTTCATATTAGATTTTAGGTAACATTGCCCTTTGAAGAAAGCCCAAGTTAGTAATCTTTTTAGATTGACCATCTTTTTTTCTTCTGACACGGGTCTCTGGTTGCCCAGGCTGGAGTGCAGTGGCACTATCTCAGCTCACTACAGCCTGGACCTCTCGGGCTCACGTGGTTCTCCCACCTCACCCTCCCGAGTAGCTGGGATTATAGGCATGTGCCACCACACCTGGCTAATTTTTTGTAGTTTTAGTAGAGACAGGGTTTTGCTGTGTTGCTCAGGCTGATCTCGAGCTCCTGGACTCAAGCAATCCACCCACTTT
>NW_012123043.1:7520480-7520781 GCF_000951035.1 Colobus angolensis palliatus
CTGTTGGTTTTGTTTTGTTTGAGACAGGATCTCTCTGTTGCTCAGGCTAGAGTGCAGTGGCAAGATCTCGGCTCACTGCAATCTCTGCCTCTGTGGCACAAGCAATCCTCCCACCTCAACCTCCCCAGTAGCTAGGACTACAGGAGTATGCCACCACACATGGCTAGTTTTTTGTATATTTTTTTGTAGGTATAGGTTTTCCCCTTGTTGCCTAGGCTGGTCTTGAACTCCAGGACTCAAGTGATCCCCCTTCTTCGGCCTCCCAAAGTGTTGGGATGATAGGCGTGGGCCATCATGTCTG
>NW_012123043.1:7522717-7523629 GCF_000951035.1 Colobus angolensis palliatus
GCTTTATAAATATAAATGACAGTAATAGGATTGCTTTATTAAAGAATTGCTCCTGGCCGCATGCGGTGGCTCACGCCTGTAATCTCAGCAGTTTGGGAGGCTGAGGTGGGTGGATCACGAAGTCAGGAGTTTGAGACCAGCCTGGCCAAGGTGGTGAAACCATGTCTCTACTAAAAATATAAAAATTAGCACCTATAATCATAGCTACTTGGGAGGCACAGGCAGGAGAATCGCTTGAACAAGGGAGGTGGAGGTTGTAGTAAGCTGAGATTGTGCCACTGCTCTTCAGCCAGGGTGACAGAGCAAGACTCTGTCTCAGACAAACAAAAAAATTGCTCCATCTGCATTATATGTTAATTGAACTTTGCTTTGAAGATCACTGTGGTCAGAAAATGCCATCTCTCAAACTTTTCATTGTCTCCATTTGTCTACAAAAATGTTTCTGGAAATAATGTTTTTTATAATTAGAATTTTGAAAATGTTTGCTTTTTCAGTGGAACTGCATTGACAGATAAGTTGTAGGATCTGTATCCTTCCTCTAGAAGCCTTTATTGGATGGTGATGATATTTTCCATATTTTATCTCTGAATCTGGTAGTGGTTGGTGAACCTGACCCACAGTAGACTTATTTTGGGTGCATCTCATTTACATAGCCTCAAATAATGAATAGTCCAGATTATTAAATTGTTTGCAGCTAGATCTTTTCCTGTAGCCAAGTTTTTGTCTTTTGTTCTACTTGAAAAATTTCTTCGTAAGTCCTTGGAATACATCTCTTTTAGATTAATGTAATATCTAAGAATTTCTCTCTACTGGGTTGTTTTCCTTGCTTCTTTTTATTGGCCTTGAGAAAAACTTTATTTGCTGCTGCTTCTTAGGAAATGTTTATAGTAACTGGGAAAAATAAGATGATGC
>NW_012123043.1:7525254-7527094 GCF_000951035.1 Colobus angolensis palliatus
ATATCCCCACACTGCCTACCTCAGAGCATAAATGCAGAAATTCTAGAGAAGGTATGTTTTGGATTAAGGCTATATGGACTTTTGTTCTCTTCCTCTTCACCCAACCTTTTTTTTTAATCTTTCCATATGTGAAGTAGGAGAGGCATATGTCATCATTTCTCATCTTTTACTGAAAACCTTCTTATCAGCCTAGTTACTACCGTTGTTAGCTTTGAAGATGGTAGTGCTCTTTTAGCAACCCATGAGTACTAGGATGGTGCGAGACCCTTTCATGAGCTAGCGTGTTACTAGAAAATAGCTATACATTTATTGATTTGCCACCAGGTGAATTTTCTATATACATGGATTCAGCTGCCTTAGACTTTTCAATCTTAGTATTCTTGTATGTATATGATTTGGTTAGAATTTTTATTTTGATTTGTCTACTTGAGGGAAGGCTCATTTTCATACTTTTTTTTGAGTCAGAGTCTCGCTGGATCGCGTAGGTTGGAGTGCAGCAGTGCCATCTCAGCTCACTACAACCTCCACCTCCCTGGTTCAAGTGATTCTTGTGCCTCAGCCTCCTGAGTAGCTGAGATTACGGGTGTGTGCCACCACTCCTGGCTCTTTATTTATTTATTTATTTTGAGACGGAGTCTCGCTCTTGTTGCACAGGCTGAGTGCAATGGCGTGATTTCAGCTCACCGCAGCCTCCGTCCCCCCAGGTTCAAGTGAATTCTCCTGCCTTAGCCTCTGGAGTAGCTGGGATTACAGGCGTGTGCCACCACACCTGACTAATTTTGTATTTTTAGTAGAGATGGGGTTTCGCCATGTTGGTCAGGCTGGTCTCTAACTCCCAACATCAGGTGATCTGCCCGCCTCGGCCTCCCAAAGTGCTGGGATTACAGGCGCACACCACCATGCCTGGCTAATTTTGGGGTTTTGCGATGTTGGCCAAGCTGGTCTCGAACTCGTGGCCTCAAATGATCTACCTGCCTCAGCCTCCTAAAGTGCTGGGATTAAAGGCGCGAGCCTCTGCACCTGACCCAATTTTTACACATTTTGAAGTTTGCAAAGATGACATTATAAATATACTTAATCACAAAGCCAAGAATGAGATACAGGAAGCCTGGTATAAGTTGAGCATTCTAAATTTGAAATGTTGAGCATTCTCCGTTTGAAAGATGGTAATGCTCTTTTAGCAACCCATGAGTACTAGGATGGTGCAAGACCCTTTCTTTTCTTTTTTTTTTTTTGAGACAGACTCTTGCTCTTGTCACCAGGCTGGAGTGCAGTGGCGCAATCTCAGTTCAGTGCAGCCTCCACCTCCTGTGTTCAAGTGATTCTCCTGCCTCAGCCTCCTAAGTAGCTGGGATTACATGCGTGCACCACTATGCCCAGCTAATTTTTGTGTTCTTAGTAGAGACGGGGTTTTACCATGTTGGCCAGGGTGGGTTGATCTCATGACCTCATGATCCACCCGCCTTGGCTTCCCAAAGTGCTGGGATTACAAGCATGAGCCACCACACCCAGCCTCTGAAGACTTTTTCACATGACACCACAAGTAGAAAATTTAACACCTGACCTCATGTTACAGGTTGCAGTGAAAACTTTGTTTCATGCACAGAATTATTTAAAATATTATATAAAACTACCTTCAGGCTATGTGTACAAGGTGTGCATGAAAACTTGGGTCCCATTGGCCGGGCGCGGTGGCTCACGCCTGTAATCCTAGCACTTTGGGAGGCCGAGGCGGGCGGATCATGAGGTCAGGAGATCGAGACCATCCTGGCTAACATGGGGAAACCCTGTCTCTACTAAAAAAAATACAAAAAGTTAGCTGAACTTTGTGGCGGGCGCC
>NW_012123043.1:7528725-7532482 GCF_000951035.1 Colobus angolensis palliatus
CAATATTGACATAATTTATAAGTAAATAGGTTAACCTTATGTTCTGGCAAGGACTCACGTATTGCAGAAATTCTTTCACCATATGTACTTCAGCACACATTAATGCCCATGGTTGCTTTGGGCAGGCCTGATGTATTGGGAAGACGTAGAAGAGAATGAGAAAGTAAGAAAGGAGCAGCAGAGCACAATGAAAGACTGGAGTCTGGGAAAGAAAAGAATATCATGTGATAACAACAGACTTATGTTGTTAGCAGCCCTCAGTGTCATTCAGATGTACAACATGAGATCTTTTACTTGAAATAATGTGGGGTCTTAGTATTTGTGGTATGTCTAGATACTTAGCTCTAAGAGCCCATTGATCCAGCAAGGGCATATGTATGTGTTTGGACAACCTAGAGTTTAGTATTTGATAGTGGTTGTTACACTAAAACATACGAATTACTGAGAAATGACCCAGAATATGTGGTATCAGTGAGATGGCCTGGACAACCTTGTGATCACCTATTGTGGTTTGTATTGCCTTGCTTTGATCTTAAGGGTTAGACCACTATGTTACCATCATTTGCATTGCTATTAATCAAACTATTATCAGGTACTATGTACTAGAGCAAGTAATTCTATAGTTTATACATGGTAGGAGTGTTTAAAATGCCAGTAAATGACCATTTAGAAATTCTTTTAGAACAAGGTCATTGTTCAGATGCTTTTAGAGTCTTTTTTTTTTTTTCCTGTCTTCTCATAGAAGACAATGCTTTTAGAGTTTAGACTTGATAAACGATGATCTACTTGTAGTGTCATTACTTGCTGATGAAGCCTAAACAAGGGAGGAGATTTGAGCTCTGCCACTAAAACAGATACTTGATTTCTGGTTCTTTCTTTCTTAGAACAGGAATTTCTTTTTACCTGTTTGATAAAGAAGTTTTAAGTATTTTAAAGATAGTCTTGGTTATTACGTATTGTGCATAGCTATCATCCTTTTCATTTGACTTCTATAGATGGAGACTTAATTGAAAATTTAACCCAAGATGAGACATCTAGGCTGGACCTTGGATTTGAGGAGTGGGATGTAGCTGGCCTGCCTTGGTGGTTTTTAGGAAACTTGAGAAGCAACTATACACCTAGAAGTAATGGCTCAACTGATTTGCAAACAAATCAGGTAAATTTCACATTTGAAGGGGAGTGTTTTTTTTTTTCTTTTGAAAGGGTAACATTCTTGGTTACTCTTGACCACACATTATATTCTCTAAGAATTCTTATTTACTCCTATGGCGTTAAATACCATCTGTATGCATGTGATACCCAAATCTGTATCTCTGGTCCTTACCTCTTCCCTAAATGCCCAACTTCAGTTTCCAGATGCCTGTTTAACTAACAACTCTACTTAGAGGATTTGACATTGAACAATTTCAAAATGGAGCTTTTGGCTGTGCGTAGTGGCTCTTGCCTGTAATCTCTGGGAGTCTCAGCCTGTAACACTGGGAGGCCGAGACAGGAGGATTGCTTGAGCCCAGAAGTTTGAGACCAGCCTGGGCAACATAGATGCCATCTTTACAAAAAAAATAAAAAATTAACCAGGCGTGGTGGCATGTGCCTGTTTTACTATAGTAATAACTGATTCAGCCCCCTCCTTCCTCACTTCCTGTCATTCTTCTTGTTCACTACATGTGTTTTGGATATACCAGGCTCCTTTCTGACCCTGTAGCCCAAAATTCCTTCCTTCCTCAGGCACCTTAAGTTTATCCTTTACTCTTTCTGGAACTCTCTTCCCCCATATTATTTCTTTGCCTTCTCATGATTTAGGACTCAAATGTAATTTCTTCAAAGAGGTCATTCCTGGCCGCTAAGGCTATTACGTTACACAGTTCCAGTAGGTTCCATTCACTTTTTGTTTTGGAGCTGTGTAGTTATAGGTGGTGGCCCTGCAAAACCATCCCCTAGTTAAAATAGCCTCCTCTTTAGCCACTCTTCTCTTTTATCCTATTTTATTCTCCATAGCACTTCTCACTTTGTAAAAATATTGCTATATTTTATATGTGTGTTGTCTGTTTACCACTGAAATGTAAGGCCAGAGCTTTTGTATTGTTCACCACTTTTTCCATTACCTAGTACCTAGAACAGTATGTGGCACATAATAGGTATTCAGTGAGTATTTGTTTAATAAATGAATGAGTATATAAGAGTGGCAGAATAATAAATTGTCTCTCATGGATGTTGTAGAAAAGCATGTCATGAAATACTCATAGATGAATGCAGAAAGAAAGTTCTATATGGAGTTCAGAAAGTGTCAGGACAAAAGGTTTGGGTGACCATCAGTATTTCTCATATTTCTTTAATAAGCATCCTTGACATTTTAAGGGAAAGAATATTTCAGAACTAATGGAATGTTTTCTAGTTTCTTAGAGTGTCACCTGTAGAAGGGAATTTAGGGAACAGATTCTATTTACTTGAGCAACTACAAGTCCTTACCTTTTAAACTCTTCAGTACTGTTTCTCAGGTGTTATACCTGATTGAGTGTTAAAAAGAGGAAAGTCTATGCCTGGCACTATTATATCCATCCATTAGTTTATCCATAGTAGGTATCAAGTAGATATGTGTTGAATGAATATATGTCCACTGAATAAAGGCAAGATGTTCTTTGGCGATGTAGTGTGACGACATTGAGTTTTGGGTTCATTTGTGTTGTTTCAACGTCTGATAAACCTCTGAATACAGAAACTCATGTTTGTTTTTTTCTATTAGGATGTGGGTACTGCCATTGTTTCAGATACTACAGATGACTTGTGGTTTTTGAATGAGTTAGTATCAGAGCAGTTAGGTGTTGGAATAAAAGTTGAAGCTGCTGATACTGAACAAGCAAGTGAAGAAGTAGGGAAAGTAAGTGACAAAAAGGTATGTTGTGGAAAAATTCCATGTTGATTCTGTTTGTGTGCTCATAGTATAATCTGTTCAGATCTCTTTGTATCTCTTTGTACAACAGATTGCTTACATAATCCCCTTTTTAACTTTAATTAATTTTTCAATGCAATTTTAAGACTCACATTAAGTGTTAAGTTAACCAGGGCTGCCTTAAAAGCCCCTACTTAGTCAAAAGCAGTAAGCTATTTTTTCCCCTGCTTATAGCAACTAGCTATCCTTTTTCTCCCTTTGCTAACAAGGTAAGGTGCTAATCAAGCTTGTCCAACCCACAGCCTGTGAACCACATGTGGCCCAGAACAGCTTTGAATCAACACAAATTCATAAATTTTTAAAAAATATTCTGAGTTTCCTTGTGATTTTTTTTTCCCTTTTAGCCCATCAGTTATCATTAATGTTAGTGTATTTTATGTGTGACCCAAGATAATTCTTCCAGTGTGACCCAGGGAAGCCAAAAGATTGGACACCCCTGTTCTAAATGAACAGCAGTCTGTAGGAGAAAACTTATTTCTTAGAAATCTTGATAGCTTCCATAGCCATTTTATACCTAAATGGAAAGATAAGATTATTTCTTTGTAGCTGTTTTAGAGTTAAAATAGTAGAAAAGAGGGGAGATTGAACTCTGAGTACATATGGCATGTACTCATGAAGTACTCATACATATAGTATGTACTCATGTACAGATGAAGAGTCATACAGGCAACTTGCTCAAGACTCAGAAGAAATTGGGGAGGAGATCCAGTGGCCAGGATGTAGAAGAGTGTTGGTAAACATCCATTGAATAAATACAGCAAAGAAAACCAGACCTAAATTGGGTCATCTTTTTTATTTATTTAAGGGATT
>NW_012123043.1:7533717-7535036 GCF_000951035.1 Colobus angolensis palliatus
TAGATGTACAGAATAATGTGTTTGGTCTTGCATTTAAGCTGTCTCCTTAAGTGCTAGAGATGGGAGCAGAATGTGAGTTTTAAATTGAAGCAGTTGTCTTTTTTGCTTTTAGGTAATTAGCCTCATCTGAAACAAGTGAACATTACTAATGAGATCGTTTGCCTTCACAGGTGATTGAAATGGGAAAAAATGATGACCTTGAGGACTGTAAGTCCTTAAGTGATGATACTGATGTAGAAGTTACCTCTGAGGTATGAATCTCTAGCTAAAGCTATTTTGCACCAGCCCCATCTTCAGATGATGTAATCCCAGCAGTTCATTTGTGTTGAAGAGTGCTGCTTTTCCCCCCATTTCTGTCTCCCTTGCATAGTTGCTAAGGGATGTTGATTTCTTTACGTCTTTTAAGAGGTTTTTATTAGAACTTAAGAAGGGAAAGGGATAATTTGATTTTAACCTCTCCCTACCTTGAAAAGGATGAGATAAATGCCTCTGTGTGCCTTTCTCCCTGCCATCAAATCTCTTTGGAGACACAAAGTTATTCAAAATAATCCTGCCCTGCTTTCCCTGACTCAACACCTCTCTGCAATCCAAAGACAGACCCATAGGCTATCTAAAATTATTTGTTGAGTATAAAAATAATATTGTCATTGTTTTCTTAAAAAGAAGCAAATGGAAAACAGCTTAATTTCCACACAGATTAGTATTAATGGAGGACTAGTAAAGAATATTTGATATTCTGCTCTTAGGTTAATAGGAATGGATTTGTCACTAGTTGACAACTGAAGTCTAGACCCAAATGTATACCTTGCTTTTTTCTTGCTATTTCCCCATGTTTCTTTTAGTCTTGCCACAGGTAACACACTGTGGGAAAAAGGTTGGTGGAGGAAGGATAAGAAGGGGATTTTACATTTTGCTGCTTGGAAAGAGAAACATTTTTAGATTGTTTCTGATGTTGATCCTTCCCCTAATCCCACCACACCACTGTTGATCATTATGGTAGTTCATTGCCAATTATCTGTGTGTAGCTTAGTAATAAAGTGAAATATATTGTTCCAGTAAGTGTTCTTGACCGTAATACAAATAACAGAGATAAATGTTTCCATCTGTTTTTTTGAGATGGAGTTTCACTCTTGTTGCCAAGGTTGGAGTGCAATGGCACAATCTCGGCTCACTGCAACCTCCGCCTCCTGGGTGCAAGCAATTCTCCTGCCTCAGCCTCCCGAGTAGCTGAGATTACAGGCATGTGCTACCACGCCCGGCTAATTTTGTATTTTTAGTAGAGATGAGGATCTCCATGTTGGTCAGGCTGGTCTCGAACT
>NW_012123043.1:7536095-7538610 GCF_000951035.1 Colobus angolensis palliatus
GCATGATTTACGCATGCAATTATACCTATAATCCTGGGTACAATGAGAGTGCGTGAGTAAATTTAGTAGTTTTCAAATCTCATCTGTTTTAGCTGTCTTTTTTGCCAAATTTCATAACATTTGCCATTAGTGTAGAAAACAATGACAGAGTCTTCGTTATTCAGCCTCTTTCCCGATAAAGGAGTAAGTTGTGCAAAAGAAAGTAACTCCAAAGAAGCCCATAAGGTACAGCAGACAATGTAAATTTCACTGAGATGAGGTAGAAAGCCAGACTAATTTAACTTCCTTAAAGATAGCTATATCAGATTTTGGCTTGAATATAGCAGTTGTGGCACTATTGGTGTAAAACTTCCAAAGACTTTCCTTCATGTGGCTATGGAATTTGCTCAAATCCTAGGCTAGATCACTGGTGTGAAATAGCTTAGTGAGAGGATGTGAATGAATTTGGCCTCCTTTCCTTTTTCTCAGCATCATATTAACCCCCCGAGTATTAATTGGCTTCACTTGTCTTTGTAGGATGAGTGGCAGTGTACTGAATGCAAGAAATTTAACTCTCCAAGCAAGAGGTACTGTTTTCGTTGTTGGGCCTTGAGGAAGGATTGGTATTCAGATTGTTCAAAGTTAACCCATTCTCTCTCCACATCTGATATCACTGCCATACCTGAAAAGGAAAATGAAGGAAATGATGTCCCTGATTGTCGAAGAACCATTTCGGCTCCTGTCGTTAGGCCTAAAGATGTATATATAAAGAAAGAAAACTCCAAACTTTTTGATCCTTGCAACTCGGTGGAATTCTTGGATTTGGCTCACAGTTCTGAAAGCCAAGAGACCATCTCAAGCACGGGAGAACAGTTAGATAACCTTTCTGAACAGAGAACAGATACAGAAAACATGGAGGATTGCCAGAACCTCTTGAAGCCGTGTAGCTTATGTGAGAAAAGACCACGAGACGGGAACATTATTCATGGGAGGACAGGCCATCTTGTCACTTGTTTTCACTGTGCCAGAAGACTAAAGAAGGCTGGGGCTTCATGCCCTATTTGCAAGAAAGAGATTCAGCTGGTTATTAAGGTTTTTATAGCATAATGGTAGTAGAACATAAAAATGCGTTTCTTCAATTCACTTACACATTGTTTGAAAATCAATCCTTTATTTAATTTTATTTCCTACCTGTCAGAATGTTCTTAGGCATCAAAATCCGAGGTAGCTGTAGGAAAAATACTGGAGCTAACAATGAAGAACAGAAGTAATCTGATTAGTCAAATTATGAAGTGCTGTGGATTACTTTATGCAGCAGGCAGGTACATAGGTAGGTGAACCCAAAAGAAAAACTCCTGAAAAACAAGAGATTTCTTCCGTGCACATTTACAGTGTTGAGGTATAATTAACATGATAAAATGTTTCCTTGTAACGAGTTGTAGAAATCTGAGTAACCACCCAAAAAAAGCAATAGAATGTTTCCGTCACCCCAAAATACTGCGTTCTGCCACTTTTCAGACAGTCCTTCAGCTATTTCATGGCTCTCACCCTAGATTATTTTTTTTTGCACTTTTTTTTTCGAGGGTATAGAGGAGGTGTGGGGTGACAGGGTCTGTCTTGTTCTGTCTCCCAGGCTGAAGTGCAGTGCAGTGCATGGCTCACTGCAGCCTTGGTCCCCTGAGAATAAGTGGCCTCCTGAGAATAAGTGAGAATAAGTGGTCTGTCTCCTGAGAATAAGTGTTCTGTCTCCTGAGAATAGTGGTCTTCCCACTTCAGCCTCCTGAATAGCTGAGACTGTAGACTAGCATAACCACACTGGCTAATTTTTTGTGGAGATGAAGTCCCACTATATTGCCCAGGCTGGTCTTGAACTCCTGGGCTCAAACAGTCCTTCCGCCTCAGCCTTCCAAAGTACTGGGATTAGAGTAATGAGCCACCTAGTCTGGCCCTTTTGCAAGACTTTAATCTGACATCTAAATTTTTGAAATTTAAGTACTTACAAAGGATATACTATCCAACATATTGCATATTGTATATGTGCTTTAAAGATTTTTTTTTTTGAGAGACAGGGTCTCACTTTGTCATCCAAGCTGGAGTGCAGTGGTGCAAACATGGCTCACCTCCTGGGCTCAAGTGATCTCCAGCTTCAGCTTCCCTCACAGGCATTTACTGTCTCACCCAGCTAATTAAAAATATTTGTAGACGGCGTCTCATTATGTTGCCCAGGCTGGTCTCGAACTCCTGGGTTTAATTGATTCCCCTGCCTCAGCCTCCCAAAGTGTTGAGCTTATAGCCATAAGCCACTATGCTTGGCTTAAAGATATTTTTATGAAAGCCCTGGGGCTATAGATTTAGCTGATTAAATTTATAGAAAAAGTCCTGTCATATAAACTGGCAAAGCCTGTTCTCAGTTTAATTAGCCACATCAGACTTAACTTCAGTCAGAACATGTCTTGGTTTTAATTCAGATGAATGCACAAACATACTTCTCTGGCACAGCCTTCAGAAGGATCAGTTCCTTTTTTTTTTTTTTTCC
>NW_012123043.1:7540453-7547052 GCF_000951035.1 Colobus angolensis palliatus
GATTACAGGCGTGAGCCACAGTGCCCAGCTTAAACTATTTTCGTGATCTGTTTTTGATTTTGTTCTTTTTTCCTTGCCACTGCGGTACAGATTTTTTTTACTCACTGCCACTAAACTAAAGCAAGGCATAGTTTATATGTGAAGTGTTCAGAGTTTACTGCTATAAGGAAACTTCCAAATACCGACATTCACCTTTTAGCTGTAGTTATTGGGACCATGTGCTCTGGTTTTCTGGAGACTGCCAGTTTGCTCCCTTCTGCATCCCACCTGGTTTGTTTCTGTCTGTCCCCTTTCACTTTCAAATGTCTTCATTTGGATGTTAAATTATATGGTCACCTAGTTATAGGTAAGCCATGTTCAAGTTGAAATCTTGATGGTGAGGAAAGATCTGTGTCATTGGAGCTCATTGTTTCTGCTGCAATGTGCCATAGACTATGAATAATGAAATCATAGCACATTACCATCAGAATTCTTGTTTTAGTTGTCATTTAAATTAATATTTATGATTGTTATCTTGGGCAGAAAGTTTGGAGAAGAGATGACAAATCATTAGAACAACGATGAATTTCAGTATTATGGCTAAAAAGTTCTTCTGTCTCAATATTAACTCACTCTCCTTGCAGTGTACTTAACAGTAATTGGTATGTTTTTTTATTTAATGCTTAAATCAGACTTTATAAAAATCTTAAACCAGGTATAAGATGGTTTAAGATGGTATATCTTAATATGGTATTAATTTTAATACCATATGGTATGCCATTTCCGCAGTCTACCAATGGAATAGTATGGGCTTCTAATCTTAGGCTTCTACAATGGATTGAAGTTGAGCCATGCCAGCCTCTGCACTGCCACTAATTTGTGTAATACAAGATTGAGTCACTGCCAAGCATTTGAAATACGCGGTTGTGTTTTAATTATAATTTATGTATAGTTAGATGTATGTAATGCATTGTGTGATGTTATTTGGTTTGTAAGAATTTATTTTTAAGGGTCACGGCCATTTGTAATATTTTTGTGTGTGTAAATTCAATGCAATGTTGGCTCCCTTGAAAAGTCACTGATATATTGGTGCATGTTCTTCTGTTCCATAATACAAAGCTATGTAATGTTACCTCTTGACTCACTTTTGAAAGGAAGACAATTGTTGATGAGATATTTGAATTTTTTCCCCTCAGAATTATGTGAATTTCCGATATATGGCTTTAGATACTGTGAATCTGTTTTCCATTTAGTCAGTTATCTGCTTAAATTGTTCAGAATTACATCCTAAGGAGCAGTTTGTTCTGATGGTTCTCCCACTCATGAGTGTGCATGTGTGCAAGCACGTTTTGATCCTGATGCTACCTTTGCTAAAAATGGCTGTAGATTAGGAACTAGCTATGTTTTTAGAATCTGCACTTCAAAGATAAAGGAACCAGTAAGCTCTCTCATGTACCGAACCTGAAATGTATAGTGTTTACAAATGTCTGGAATTTTGCACTGCCATAGGGAATGTTAAGGTTGCTTGGCTGGAATTTATCAGACTGAGTAAACAAGTTGAAGTTTAGCAGATGAGGGGGAATATTGAGGCCCCTAAGGCTAAACAAAATAATCAGTGTCTGAGATAGTGGCTGATGTGGCTCCCCAGGCCTAATTTGGGAACAGTTTTTCCTGATTGCTTTGAGAAGTACTTTGTGTTGACAGAAATTTTCATTTTGCTTGCCATTGCTATATTCTCCCTTTATAGGAGCCACCGGGCTTCTTGGCTTTTGTGGGAAATGTCCCATTAGCATTTCAGATCTTTTGATGTGCACTAATGCCGTTATTGGTAATGCCGTTATTGGTGAATATAGCATAGTTAAATAAACTGTTACAGTAAATCTACACTTGGATTTACTGCACCTCTACCAATAGCCTTTTGAATGACTGAAAGTGTTACAGAGAAAGAGGCATGTCTGCAGAAAGAGGTAGCTAATATTTTTTGGTATTTTATCTGAAATCCAACATGCTGCTTCCCTACAGGTTGTTTTCCTTCTTGTGATCCTCATTGAATCCCCTCTGGGAGCACAGGACAGTTAGTAGAACTCTCCATTTCTTTTCTTTCTTTCTTTTTTTTTTTTTTTTAAAGACGGTGTCTCTGTCACCCAGGCTGGAGTGCAGTGGCGCGATCTCGGCTCACTGCAACCTCTGCCTCCCGGGTTCATGCCATTCTCCTGCACTCAGCCTCCCTAGTAGCTGGGACTACAGGTGCCCGCCACCACGCCCAGCTAAGTTTTGTATTTTTAGTGGAAACGGGGTTTCATCGGATTAGCCAGGATGGTCTTGATCTCCTGACCTTGTGATCCGTCTGCCTTAGCCTCCCAAAGTGCTGGGATTACAGGCTTGAGCCACCGCGCCCGGCCAGGAACTCTCCATTTCTTAAGGTGAAGAGGGTCAAGGATACCTAAAAAGGGTCAAATAATGCTAGAAGAGCAATTCCTCTTTCAGAGCAGTTGCTGTAATTTGGCAAATGCTTTATCGAAGATTGATATTAGGTTAGGGGCGGTGACTCAATGCCTGTAATCCCAGCACTTTAGGAGGCCAAGGTGGGTGGATTGCCTGAGCTCAAGAGTTCGAGACCAGTCTGACCAGTATGGTGAAACCCTGTCTTTACTAAAAATACAAAAATTAGCCGGTTGTGGTGGTGTGTACGTGTAGTCCCAGCTACTCAGGAGGTTGAGACAGGAGAATCACTTGAATCTGAGAATCACTTGAATCACAATCTCTGGCTTGCAGTGAGCCAAGACTGCACCACTGCGCTCCTGCCTGGGCAACAGAGCGAGACTCAGTCTCAAAAAAAAAAGAAAAAAGAAAATTGACATTTATCATTATAATAGCTTATTAGAGCCCCTAATTTCTTATCTGAAGGCATTTTTTTTTAACAGTTAAGTACTGATATCAACAGACAAATATTTCTGATCAGATAGTCCCTGTCAACAGAGTAGCAAATGTGGTTTCATAAAGTGGGAAGAAAACAGCATGTTAAAATAACTTTTTGGGAGACTGATTTGAGTAATAATAAAACTCTGGTCTCCCTTAGAAAAAACCCTTTCTTCCACCTTTACTGTGTCATTTATATTCCCTTAGTTAAAAATTGTTATCTTATTTCTGGATATTGCTTTTATACCAAAGACCCTTATCAGTCCTTGTAACTACAGTATTTTTAGATAAGATTCCTCTTCCCAGGGAAAGAGGGAATGTTTCTCTTGCAGAGTTAGGCAGTAGATGGGAAGCTGTGACGGCAGAGCTACTATCTAATAAAGTGACAACTCGTAGTTGAGGCTTCCTTTCTGTGTGTGATGGGGGGTGGGGGAGTTAGCTCCCCTGTTGTCTCAGCACTGAGAAATTGAGGTCAGGCCAGGCGCGGTGGCTCACTTCTGTTATCCCAGCACTTGGGCGGCCAAAGTGGGCAGATTGCTTGAGCTCAGGAGCTTGTCGAGACCAGCCTGGACAATATGGCGAAATACAAAAATACAAAAATTGTTTCTACCAAAAATACAAAAAATAACTGGGCATGGTGGGTGCACACTTGTTGTCCCAGCTACTCAGGAAGCTGAGGTGGGAGGATCGCTTGAGCCTCCGAGGTGGAGGTTGCAGTGAGCTGAGATGGCACCACTGCAATCCAAGGTGGGTGACAGAGACCCTGTCTCAAAGAAATTGAGGCCAGACTTCCTTCTAACATGATTATTTTTTTCTCTGTAGTTTGCCTCATTTTTTCACTTCATTTTCAATGAGAATCGAAGTGTTTCTTTTGGGGTTTTTTTCTTCCCCCTTTAAAAATCAACAGGAAATGTTTCAAAGGGTGGATGAAATGCTTGACTTCCTCAGCACTTGGCAAGGTAGACCTCATAGCAACCTCTGAATATGACTTTCTTTAGTCCCTAGCTGTGCACTATTAAGTGCCTCTTGGGTGGAGGTAGAGTAAATATTGGGTGCCAGTCTTGACCTCCGTATGCCTCAGTTTTTCTTATCCATAAAAAGCAGTACACATACCTACCCTTCTACCTCATAGTTTGTTGCGGGGATTCAATATGGGAGAGCAACTTTGAAGCCTATTAATTTCCTTGAAGAGATCTAAGAACTATTATGCTCTTGGTGTACCAAGCTCTGGGTATATATTCAGAATACCTCATGTTCTGGAAGCTGAGCACAAGCTCTCCTTTATTGCCTGCCTGGCAGAGCCTGTTTGCTTACTGCAAGCCCTTTTACCCATGCTACTAGTTTAGGTATTCTTTCTTTGATATGAGGCTCTTGACTAGGAAAGAGTTCTTTCGCTAGGTGTTCTGAGAGAAGTTTGTAAATTTGGATAGTACATTCTATCCTGATAAAACCGCCTTGCTGTGGTCTTGTACAAAATTTTTTTCTTTTCTTTTCTTTTCTTTTTTTTTTTTTGAGACAGTCTCACTCTGTCGCCCAGGCCGGAATGCAGTGGCGTGATCTTGGCTCACTGTAAGCCTCTTGGGTTCAAGCGATTCTCCTGCCTCAGCTTCTCAAGTAGCTGGGACTATAGGCGTGCACCATCACACCTGGCTAATTTTTGTATATTTAGTAGAGAAAGGGTTTCACCATGTTGGCGAGGCTGGTCTCGAACTCCTGACCTCAGGCGATCTGCCCGTCTTGGCCTCCCAAAGTACTGGGATTACAGGCGTGAGCCACCATGCCTGGCCCAAAATGTCTCTTTCTACGTACACTTGAGTAGGTGGCATAAAATGCACTGCCCATATATAGAAAACATGCAGTTTTCCAAATGTTTCCTATCGGAGTCACAATCAAGAGCAGCAAATGTGGTTTCATAAAGTGGGAAGAAAGTGGCAATTTAAAATAACTTTTTGGGAGACTGAATTGAGTAATAATAAAACTTCAGTCTCTCACAAAAAAAAAACTAATAATAATAATAACCTTTTGAATGTGGCCAGCTCACTAAATGAGGAAAGAGGAAGGCATTTTCTGCATTCTTGCCTAGTTTTCTTTATAAGCACCATGAAATTAACAGCTGTCTTTTTGGTGTTTGCACTATGTAATGCTTTTAATACTTTTTAATTGTGCTTTTTTGTGTATTAAATGTTTTTCCTTTTGCCATTGTGTGTTGTCATTATTTGTGAAATAGGTAATTTTGTGTATATACAGTTAAATCTCATTGCTATTCTGTCTTTTGGTCTGATAGACCAAAGATATAACAGAAATTTACTTCTGTTACTTCTTTAGGGGAAGTTAATGGACTTAAAATCAGCAGCATTGGGTATTTTCCCCCACTTACCTTTTAGAGCAGTTGCCATATTTATTTTCAGGGTCCCAATCCTGAAGACATCCATCAAATTTTACAGAGTATTTTCTAACATTGAGCTTGTTGTGGTTTTAAATTGTGGCTAGTATGAGAGGTACTGAGGGTTTGTCATACCATATGCATTAATCAGTTGGTACGCCTAGCATCTGCTAGGGTCTCTACTGGTGGTTCTTAAACTTTTGGGGATTATAGTCCTCCTTGAAAAGCTAATGAATCTCATGAAACCTCTTCTTATAAGTAGCACAATATTAAACATCAAATTTCAGGGCTTCATTGAAGCCACTGATCCATGACCCTCAGGTTCTGTTCTTTGGAGGGATACCAAAGAAGAGTGAATGGGCTACAAAGCTTGGTAGCACATAGGCTTTAGAAAAGGTCATTCACTTGCAGCTAAAGCCATTAAGGTGAGTGAAACATCTGGCTAGTTGTCCTGAGCTTCGGTGGGGGCAGGATTACCATATCGTTGGTGCAGATTGGTGTGAACTGTATAATTCTTGGGGCACTCTTCTTAGGCTGCCATATAAATGATATCCTTTGGAGATATGTAATATATATCTGAGGAGGCCTGGGGGATGGGGTGGGGTGATACTGGACATATCATGGTAACTTTTTTTTGAGACAGGGTCTTGTTTTGTCACCCAGGCTGAAGTGCAGTGGCGAGAGGTTCACAGCAGCCTTGATCTCCTGGCTGAAGCGATCCAGCCATCTCAGCCCCCCGAGTAGCTGAGACCACAGGCATGCACCACCATGTCTGGCTGAATTTTTTGTGTTTGAAGAGATGGGGTTTTGCCATGTTGCCCAGGCTGGTCTCGCACTCCTGGGCCCAAGTAATTACCCACCTCAGCCTCCCAAAGTGCTGGGTTTACAGGCGCGAGCCACCATACCGGGCCCCCAGGGTAACATTTTAAAAATGAAAACAAGGAGCATTAGAAACAATAATGAGGCCAGCTTCTTCGTCTACTTAAGCCTTTTCACATTTTGTACATGACCTCTATAAGGTACTCTAATGCAATTTCAGCTGCATAACATGTTTCCTGGGGTTTTCCATCCTCCTCACCTTGAGTTCCTGGTGCTGTAGATGTATCATCTTTGTTGAATGTATTCTTGATACTAGAGGAAGAAGGCAAGCTGAAACTGGTAACTGAGCTTACAGAGTATTGCAGGTTTTTTTTGAAGACAAGGTCTCGCTTTGTACCCCAGGCTGGAGTGCAGTGATGCAATCACAACTCATCACAGCCTCAGCCTTTTAGGCTTAAGTGATAAAGTCCTCCTCAGCCTCCTGAGTAGTTGGGACCAC
>NW_012123043.1:7547102-7551056 GCF_000951035.1 Colobus angolensis palliatus
TATTTTCCCCCACTTACCTTTTAGAGCAGTTGCCATATTTATTTTCAGGGTCCCAATCCTGAAGACATCCATCAAATTTTACAGAGTATTTTCTAACATTGAGCTTGCTGTGGTTTTAAATTGTGGCTACTATGAGAGGTACTGAGGGTTTGTCATACCATATGCATTAATCAGTTGGTACTGGTGGTTCTTAAACTTTTGGGGATTATAGTCCTCCTTGAAAAGCTAATGAATCTCATGAAACCTCTTCTTATAAGTAGCACAATATTAAACATCAAATTTCAGGGCTTCATTGAAGCCACTGATCCATGACCCTCAGGTTCTGTTCTTTGGAGGGATACCAAAGAGAGTGAATGGGCTACAAAGCGTGGAAGCACATAGGCTTTTGAAAAGGTCATTCACTTGCAGCTAAAGCCGTTAAGGTGAGTGAAACATCTGGCTAGTTGTCCCGAGCTTCGGTGGGGGCAGGATTACCATATCGTTGGTGCAGATTGGTGTGAACTGTCTAATTCTTGGGGCATTCTTCTTGCGCTGCCATATAAATGATATCCTTTGGAGATATGTAATATATATCTGAGGAGGCCTTGGGGATGGGGTAGGGGTGATACTGGACATATGGTAACTTTTTTTTTGAGACAGGGTCTTGTTTTGTCACCCAGGCTGAAGTGTAGTGGCGAGAGGTTCACAGCAGCCTTGATCTCCTGGCTGAAGCGATCCAGCCATCTCAGCCCCCCGAGTAGCTGAGACCACAGGCATGCACCACCATGTCTGGCTGAAATTTTTTGTGTTTGAAGAGATGGGGTTTTGCCATGTTGCCCAGGCTGGTGTCGCACTCCTGGGCCCAAGTTAATCACCCACCTCAGCCTCCCAAAGTGCTGGGTTTACAGGCGCGAGCCACCATACCGGGCCCCCAGGGTAACATTTTTAAAATGAAAACGAGCATTAGAAACAATAATGAGGCCAGCTTCTTTGTCTACTTAAGCCTTTTCACAGTTTGTACATGACCTCTATAAGGTACTCTAATGCAATTTCAACTGCATAACATGTTTCCTGGGGTTTTCCATCCTCCTCACCTTGAGTTCCTGGTGCTGTAGATGTATCATCTTTGTTGAATGTATTCTTGATACTAGAGGAAGAAGGCAAGCTGAAACTGGTAACTGAGCTTACAGAGTATTGCAGTTTTTTTTGAAGACAAGGTCTCGCTTTGTACCCCAGGCTGGAGTGCAGTGATGCAATCACAACTCATCACAGCCTCAGCCTTTTAGGCTTAAGTGATAAAGTCCTCCTCAGCCTCCTGAGTAGTTGGGACCACTAGCTTATGCCACTTCACCTGGCTAATTTAAAATATTTGTGTCTGTGTGTGTGAGGAGGTGTGGTCTTCCTATGTTGCTCATGTTTGTCTAGAACTCCTGAGCTCAAGTGATCCTCCCACCTCAGCCTCCCAAAATGTTGTTTTTGCCTGGCACAAACTATTGTTAGTAGGTAAATTTCACATCAGTGCTTGTTTTGAGGGTTTGGGGTTTTTTTTGTGTGTGTTTTTGCTGGAGTTACACAAGTCCATCATATAAAGGTATGAAAAGAGTTATTGCTATTAGGAAAAATTCAAATCATTACAGGTTTGGGCTTATAGGGTTAACCTTGTGATGTACATCCCCAACCCTGAATCCATTTGATTAATCCTCTTTAAAATAAAGGATTAAGTTCATTCAATACGTTAAAAACTTCAGCTGAATTAAATTTAAAGGAGTGTAGTAGAGCAATGAATGATTCACGAATTGGGCAGCCCCCAGAATCAGCAGATTCAGAGAGACTCCAGGGATGTCTCATGGTCAGAACAAATTTATAGACAAAAAGAGGGAAGTGATGCAGAGAAATAGGCAGTGAGGTACAGAAACAGCTGGATTGGTTACAGGTTGGCGTTGGCCTTATTTGAACACAGTCTGAACACTCAGCAGTGCATGAGTGGTTGAAGTATGACTGATGGGACTGGCCAAGACAGCTATCATTTCAGGCACATACTCAGGTTTTCAATCTTACCTGCCTATTAAGCTAGGTTACGGTTCATCCACAGGGACTCAAATATAGAAGTATGGAATCGTTCTCAGGCCATAATTGGTTTGCTTTAACAGGTAAATACTTATAAATAAATACAAATAAATGTTAATATGAGCCAGAGACTGGTTGATACTGAGAATACAACAGGAAGAAAGCTGCTCTAAAGTTGCCTATGGCCCAACAGTGGAGTTAGATACTTAAGATGGTTTCCACATGAGCCAAGGAAGCAGTAACTGAAAGAACTAAAGGAGAGAGAATGGCTTTTGGGGGGAACTCTTAAGTGTTTGATGTGCCTCGAGCAAACAATGTGCTTGGAAAAGTGATAACAGATGGGGCTGGAGTGGGAAGGGGGCCAGGTGATGAAAGTGTGATATGCCAACCTAGTAGGTTTGAATGTTATCCTGAAGGTAGTGGCACGCTACAAAGATCTTAAGCAGGAGAGTGACATCATCTCATCGGCATTTTTGAAAGATCCTTCTGGCTGCATTGGTGAGAGTAGACTGGAGTGCTGTTTAGAGCAGGGATAACACCGAGGCCATGGCAGCAATCTGGGCTGAATTGATACTCCTGCAGTCATGGCAGTGGGCCGGGCAAGAATAGTAATAGATGCATTATTATTATAGAACACTTGGTAGGTGCTGACTTGACATCTGTTATTCCATGAGGTATTTAAGGCTCAGAGATGCTAAATAGCTTGTCAAAGGCAATTCAGAATTGCAGATAGTCAGTGGTTAAACCCAGTATGTTTGAGACAAAAGCCCAAAAGAAGTGCAAGGATTTGAGAGAAATCAAGGTAGAAGAAGAGACAGATTTCATGACAATGTATGCACTTTAAAGAATGCATGTTTAAAGTGACTATTGTTTTTAGGAAAAAAAGATGAATAAATGTGGTTTGAGGGAAGCGGGGAGTCAAGGATGCTGGGTAACTGGTGGGATGGTAGTGCCATTCATTGAGATGAAGACTATAGGGCCAGGCGTGGTGGCTCACACCTGTAATCCCAGCACTTTGGGAAGCCGAGGTGGGCAGATCACCTGAGGTCAGGAGTTCGAGACCAGTCTGGCCAACATGGTGAAACCCCGTCTCTACTAAAAATACAAAAATAAGCCGGGTGTGGTGGAGTGAGCCTGTAGTTCCAGCTACTCAGGAGACTGAGGCAGGAGAATCGCTTGAACTTAGGGAGGCAGAAGTTGCAGTGAGCCGAGATCGTGCCACTGCACTCCAGCCTGGGTGACAGAGCAAGACTCCATCAAAAAAAAAAAAAAAAAAAAAAAAGTAGAAGAGTAGGTTTTTGATGATGAAGATGAGATAGGAAAAAATGACAAGTTTAGTTTTAGTTGTGTTGAGTTTGTGCATATGAGAACATCCAAATGGAAGTCAGGAGACACCTGAGCTGTACATATTAAGTACCTATCATGTATCTTGTATTGTCTAGGCACTGGGGGATACCGTGATGAAGATGAACATGGTTCCTGTTCTTCTGTCTAGGGAAACTGGTTAAGCACATAAATATTAGCATAGTGAATGTTTTGTTGCCAGACTACATGCTGCTATGAGAAATACAGAAGGGAGACCTAATGTAGCCAAGAGCTTCTGAACAACCTGGAAGAGATGAACTGAGATTAAAGGAAGGCTAGGAGTTAGGAGAGGAAGGAAACGTGTCGCTGAAAGCATGGACAGAGAGAGATGAGTGAATTGATTTGCCTGGACATCCCGGGAGCGGGAAGACACCCTGACCGCAGAGAACCCGCGCCTGCGCTTTCAGGGTCGGATCCCGGTCCGCTCCACCCGGCTGAAGCCGGGCTCCTGGTGGGGCTGCAGTGCGGTAGAGGTGGGATGCTGCTGCCTGGCGGTGCTACAGCGGCAGTCCCCCACGAGGAGGTCCCAGGCTACGGCGGGGT
>NW_012123043.1:7551261-7552537 GCF_000951035.1 Colobus angolensis palliatus
GCAGGACTGCTCTACCCCTTTAAGTCCGAGCACCGCCGGCGCTGCACCTTCCGCCGGCCTCCAGGCCTTCCGCCATACAGCAGAGATGGTCGTTGGGATAAGAGTTTGAAGAGAGTGGAGCAGCTCCGGAACAGGTATTCTGGAGAATAGGGGAGAGAACAGAGTAGGAAAATTTCCACAAGACTATATTGCCTGAGACTATCCAATTTGTAGACCAGGGTTTTTCAGCCTTAGGACTGTTGACATTTTGGATTGAAGAATTATGCGATGGGGGCTGTCCTGTGTGTTGTAAGACATCCTTGTCTCTGCTCACGCGATGCCAGTAGCACTCCCCTAATTATGACAATAAAAAGTGTCCCCAGACATTGGCAAATATCACTTAGTGGGAGAATGGCCTCTGGTTGAGAACCACTGAGGCCAATGAGTACTACAGGAGAAAACACCACACGCCCTGCAGATTGGTGTCACACACTTATGGCCCTGACCTGGCCTCTCCGTTCTATCTGCTGCTTGTTTTCCTCATAGGTGAAGTAATGGTTCTAATCTAGAAAACAGAATGAGGTGAAGACAGGCTAACTTCTCTAAGCTCTCAATGGCTCACAGGATAATAGATGTCAAGGTAGAACCTACTAAGTGTTCAGTAAATGTTATCTATTGTCATTTCCAGGAGGGGGCTGATTGAAACTGAAGAATAGTACAGTAGGAGGAGAGGACCAGGAGCTGAAAAGACAGGTCGCTATGTTGAGAGAGAGAGAGAGAGGGAGAAAGATCTAACAGGACTTCAAAGGTTGTGGTAGATGTATTACCGTCAAAACCTCTGCAGCTTTTCTCTACCCGGCCTTGGAAAAGGTTGCACTTCCTACACCACTGGCAGCAGGCTGGCCAATGGGATGCAAGTGGAAATGAGCTGTGCTATTCTGAGCAGAGGCTTAGGGACCATTGTGTGGGTCAGTCAGGGCTCTTTTTCCTCCACATGAGGCCAGTGTGTCCCAAAATGGGGGCTGCTCCTCTGGCCTGTCTCCAAGACTGAAGAGAACAGGGAGCATAGCTGCACCTATGCTGCGATGGACAGAGAAACAAGCCTTTGTTAATGCAAGCTACTGAGATTTGGGGGTTTGTCTACCACAGTGTAATTGGGCATAAGCTGACTGGCATACAGTAGAGCATCCCAGATGAGGGCAAGGCCCCGGGGCCTAGCAGAGTGAGTGGCTGGAGTATGTGAAGGTGAAATTCTTGGATGGGAAGTGGTTAAGGTCCCACGAGGCCTTGGATGGGT
>NW_012123043.1:7552857-7553165 GCF_000951035.1 Colobus angolensis palliatus
GTTCAGTAAATGTTATCTATTGTCATTTCCAGGAGGGGGCTGATTGAAACTGAAGAATAGTACAGTAGGAGGAGAGGACCAGGAGCTGAAAAGACGGGTCGTTATGTTGAGAGAGAGAGAGAGGGAGAAAGATCTAACAGGACTTCAAAGGTTGTGGTAGATGTATTACCGTCAAAACCTATGCAGCTTTTCTCTACCCGGCCTTGGAAAAGATTGCACTTCCTACACCACTGGCAGCAGGCTGGCCAATGGGATGCAAGTGGAAATGAGCTGTGCTATTCTGAGCAGAGGCTTAGGGACCATTGTGT
>NW_012123043.1:7553527-7557076 GCF_000951035.1 Colobus angolensis palliatus
TGTGTGTGTGTGTGTATATATATATATATATATGCAGAGATTTGGAAGTGTGGAAGAATAGGGGTCTGAGTGCAGTACTGGGGAGGCCCCATACCCTATCCTGAAAGCACATGAGATATGGGAAAGTGACCGCCAAGATCCTTTGGAGGGAAAGCCAGCTATCTTTTAAGGCAAAGAAGAGGAGGAAAGAAGAGTTTGCAGATGTAGGCAGGAAGTTGTTTACTATGAAACAGAAAGATAGGTAGGGTGCGGTGGCTCACGCCTGTAATCCCAATACTTTGGGAGGCTGGAGGTGGGCGGATCGCCTGAGGTCAGAAGTTTGAGACCAGCCTGGCCAACGTGGTGAAACCCTGTCTCTACAAAAAATACAAAAATTAGCTGGGTGTGGTGGTGGGCACCTGTAACCTTAGCCACTCAGGAGGCTGAGACTGGAGAATCACTTGAACCCAGGAGGCTGAGGTTGCAGTGAGCAGAAATTGAGACATTGCACTCCAGCCTGGGCGACAAGAGGAAAACTCTCTCTCAAAAAGAAAAGAAAAGAAACAGAATGATGGTGTAGTAGTTCATAACTTTTTTGGAGTCAAGAGTTGACTGCCCTGAGAACTTGTCTCCAGAAAAAGGGCATGTACTTATGCAAAATGTCACATGCAAATTCAAAAAACATTTAGACTTTCTAGAACTATCTATGAACCCTAGATTAAGAACCCTGATCTAGAACAGTGACTCTCAAACTTGAGCAGTTTGACAGGTCTGACGGTGTTTGGCAGGTTGTAGGGCCTCACCCAGAGGTTCCAGTAAAGTAGGTCTGCATGAGGTCCAAGCATTTGCATTTCTCTCAGGTTCCCAGGTGATGCTGGTGTTTCTGGCCTAGAAACCACATTCTGAGAACCACTGCTGAAGTCTAAGGCTAAGGGGGAAAGGTTTGGGGAGAGGAAGAGGAACAGTGGGAAATGGTTAGGGGCAAGATTATGAAAGCATCATGGGGACGAGAATGGATTTTGGTTTTGTTTTACTAGACTCAGAATTTAGGCAGATACTCCAATATTTCTGACATATACATACACAGAAAACCTTGCAGGACTGGAGAAAAGGGAGAGGTGAGTGAGCACTTATTGTAAGTTTAGGGCAAGGGGTGCAAAAAATATCTTTTATGGCCTTAAAGATCATGTTCTTGAACACCCTTACTTTACAATGACAGAAGTGATATCAAGTATTATATGGCCAATTCACACCTTTGGTTTGGTAACCAGCTTTTGCCCCCTCTCATTCTAGGGCTTGTTCCCCTTCATCATTAGCCTCTAAGAGAATCACTAGTGGGAAATAAGCTATGCTTTTGATTCAGGGTAAAGAGACTCAAACTTTCCAGTGCCCTAAACTGGGAAATCTTCAACTCCAGCAAAATACAGTGCTCAAAACTGGGTAAAGCTGCTGCCTTCATAGGGGGATACATTTTGGAGAAAATTGCATCTACTTTCTTCTTTGTCTTTTCTTTCTGTGTGAGTGTGAGTGTGCATGACAGTTTGTCTATGTTTGAAAAACTGACCGTCACCATTCCTGGAATTCTTGGCACTGAATTAGGATTGCCAGTTAGCTGCCCACTGGGTGACCTTAGGTAGATTAGGATTGCCAGTTAGCTGCCCACTGGGTGACCTTAGGTAGTTCACCTCATGTCTCTAAGCCTCAGTTTCCTAATCTGTGAAACAGGCTGATGGACCAGTGAGAAAGCGCCTGTGAGGTGCTTATCACCTGATACTGCCTCCTCTTGCTGGTACCTCAGAGCTGGGGGATTGCAGCATCTGAACACAAATGACCAATTAAATCTCGGTCACAGACGTAACCTTTATCCCCCACCAGAGGGCACCAGTAACCTATAAAAATCTAGGGGGACCGGTGGGCCCTCTGCCCTTAACATCACTGGATCTGCTTGAGGATAACTCCCTTAAGTCTATTGAAATATTCTTACCCCTGGTATTTTGAGAAATCATTTGAAAAATACCTCTCACACCCAGAAGGAAAATATGGAGTAGAAGGGTAGAGTAAATGGTGCTGTAACTCTCCATCAGCCACCAAGAGAGTTCTATTTCCATTTTGTATTTTGTCCATTTTTGCCATTCAGTCTCCATCTTGAGACTATCTGTAACCTAGTTACAAATTATTCTCTCAGTAATAACCTATTGCAGTTCCCTTCTTCCTGGTTTATTCAAATGAACTGAACTGCTATTTTTTTTTCCCCCTTTGATGTACAACCTCCCGCCTCCTACCCCTATTGGGCCAGCCTTCCTTCCAGCAGGCAGTAGGGGGAGGGATCTATTTCTGAGCCTCTGTAGAGCCTCAGAAACTGTTTCCCTGAATCCCTTTGTGATGAGAGCCTAGTGGTTAACAGGTACCCACCACAAAAGGCTGTATTCTGGAAGAAAACTCTTTCCCCATCTAAGGAAGGGGAAAGACTAGGAGAAGTTGAGGCTACCCACCACTACCTCCCTGAAAACATTACAGACTTCAGGGACACAATGACAACCAATGTGTATCTGTGTCCTGTATACACATATGGTTTGTTCTTTGTCTTTGTTCTTTAATTTGCTGGGGAAGGAAATACAGCCTCGGGTCAGCTTTCACCATTGTACCTGGGAATGCTGGCCCAGACAACAAAAGCCAGCAAGAATATTGACTAGAAAAAGGGTATTGGCTAGGCGCGGTGGCTCACGCCTGGAATTCCAGCACTTTGGGAGGCTGAGGCAGGCGGATCACCTGAGGTCAGGAATTTGAGATCAGACTGGCCAACATGGATTTGTACTAACAATACAAAAAACTAGCCAGGCGTGGTGGTGTGTGCCTGTAGTCCCAGCTACTCGAGAGGCTGAGGCAGGAGAATCGCTTGAAACCAGGAGACAGAGGTTGTAGTGAGCTGAGATCACGGCACTGCACTCCAGCCTGGGTGACAGAGTGAGACCCTGTCTCAAAAAAAAAAGGGTATGCTGTTTTTCTCATTAGGAACACAGAACCATGGAATACTCGGGATGACTAGGACTCCGGAAATCTAGTACAACCCTTCGTTGTTCAGAGAGGAGAAACATGACCAGGGTCACGTGGTTTGTGAATGGCAGAGTAGCTCTTCCAACTCGAACTAGAATTCAGGTCTGTGGGCAGACACACCAGTTCCTGTCTCACCATTCCATTTCTGAATCAGCCATCATTGCTAGCATTTATTGTATCCTTAGTATGTGTCAAGTATCTATTCTTTAAATCTCACACAATCCTCACAACAACTCTATGAGAGAAAGGAATTGGTATAAGAATGAAATATGTTATTCTCATTTTACACAGGCATACAGAAAAATGATGTGGGACAAAATTAGCTAGCATTCCATTTAAATCAGTATTTGCCCATGAGGATTAGTGGCATTTTGAATGGAATAAGGTTTTGGTTTGTTTTTTAATGGGACTACTCCTAGCATAGCATGATATTTAGCATTTTTGGACCCCAAGCACTAATTGCCCTAGCCATTATGATAATACAAAAAATTTCCAAAAGTCCCTAAAGGTAGACTA
>NW_012123043.1:7557405-7559125 GCF_000951035.1 Colobus angolensis palliatus
GCATGGCTCTGGAAGGGAAGAGGTTAAGTTATAAAGGAAGGGAATGAACCATAGGCCAAGGAGGATCCTGGCATATGGTCACTGGTAAAACATGGAGCATGAACAATGTCTGGTCTCACAAACTCATAAGCTATAGAGACCATTGGGATCTCAGAGGAGAGCTGCGGGGATGGGGACAGTAGGGAGTGCAGGGGATGAGGGTAAACTGGAAATCCATGCCCATAACAACGGGACAACCAACACCCAACTCCAGCCAGGTCTTTTCAGATGGTAATGTGAGTCATTGTTGCCAGCCTTTCCAATATACCAAGAAAATCCACAAAGCTAGATTTTTCTAGGAAATCTCTCTGTTGTAAATATTGGATCAAAAGAAAAGTTTTAAAACACTAGGTAGACCCAGAGAAAAATGCTTGCGGGTGAATTTGGGTAGTCTGACTCATGGGATCTCTGAGGGACCATTCTCATCTAAGGTGCCATGGTACATAACCACTCTGCTGGTTGATGAAAAAGAGACAGGTTTCAGCTCACACAAGAGGGGATTTCCCGCCAGTCTATGCTGGCAAACACCGGGCAGGCTGGGCAGAGAAGTAGTGAGCATTCCCTAGGGCATCGGGGTCCACAGAGGCCAGGAGCTGTCACGGGAGCTGAAGCAGGTATTTCTGTGCCATCTCTGGTCCCTTCTGGATCTGAGATTCTGGAATTCTGGGGCTGTGATTCCTTGAAGGCAGAGCCGGGAACATGAAAACCCTAGACCCCAATCAATGCCTGTAGTGCTAACAGGCAATTGTTCCTGAGCTTGGTCCTATCATTCCCTCTGCTGTGTAGGCATGGAGAAAAGAAGTCTCTTGAGTCCCTCTCCCTAGAGGTCTTTGCCTTGGTTCATAATACTGACAGTTTACAAAATCAAGCTGCTTTTATTCTGTCTCAGCCAGTGAGTCCCTGACACAAACTGCAGAGCTAAACAAGCGATTTTCCAGCCCAGCTGTTCAGGCACACTGAGTTTAAATGCATTCTTCTTTAAAAACCACCAGGAGCTGTATCCTCCCCCGTGCTTGTTTCCTCTCCTGTTAACCCAGCAGAAAGCAGGTACTACATACAGGGTAGCAGTGCTTAACATGCTGGTGCTCGCAGATCCTCCACTGGATGCAGCCCTCCTTCCCCTCTGGAGTGATGACAGATGTCCCACTTGTTTAGAATGAAACCCCAAATTCCAGTGTGTGTGTGCTCCCTGTTCTTTCCAGGTGGGGCCTGCCTGGGCTTCTCGCTGTTTGGTGGAGCAGCACTGTGCCTTTAAAAGCAGGGCCTTTGATCATTTCTGACTTTTAGCAGCAGATAGTTAAATGTCGGGGAGGTGACAGGGCTTTGCCAACCAAACCCCTGATGTGGAGGAGTTGAAAACCCAGGCTGCAAAGGTTAATATTGTCACAAGCTAGGAAATCTCTGCTTCAATTCACCAGATACTAGTTAGTCATTGACTTGTGAAATCTGTAATCCCTCTCATTTCTGACTTTGTTTACAACCCTGCACCCTGGGTGCTGGAGCAGGCTCTCAGCAAGGGAGATGGTGCCAAGCCCTGTTCCTGTCTTTCTTGGTTGGCATGCCAGTTTAGGCCAGGTTTATTGAGCTTCAGGATTGGATCTTCTTCATTATAGGCAGGGAGGACGGTGTAGGTAAAGCCTACTGACAAGTGCCTTAGACCCCTTGCACCGCCATAAAAAAA
>NW_012123043.1:7559175-7561642 GCF_000951035.1 Colobus angolensis palliatus
GTGGTACATAACCACCCTGCTGGTTGATGAAAAAGAGACAGGTTTCAGCTCACACAAGAGGGGATTTCCCGCCAGTCTATGCTGGCAAACACCGGGCAGGCTGGGCAGAGAAGTAGTGAGCATTCCCTGGGGCATCGGGGTCCACAGAGGCCAGGAGCTGTCATGGGAGCTGAAGCAGGGATTTCTGTGCCATCTCTTGTCCCTTCTGGATCTGAGATTCTGGAATTCTGGGGCTGTGATTCCTTGAAGGCAGAGCCAGGAACATGAAAACCCTAGACCCCAGTCAATGCCTGTAGTGCTAACAGGCAATTGTTCCTGAGCTTGGTCCTATCATTCCCTCTGCTGTGTAGGCATGGAGAAAAGAAGTCTCTTGAGTCCCTCTCCCTAGAGGTCTTTGCCTTGGTTCATAATACTGACAGTTTACAAAATCAAGCTGCTTTTATCCTGTCTCAGCCAGTGAGTCCCTGACACAAACTGCAGAACTAAACAAGCGATTTTCCAGCCCAGCTGTTCAGGCACACTCTGCATTCTTCTTTAAAAACCACCAGGAGCTGTATCCTCCCCCGTGCTTTTTTCCTCTCCTGTTAACCCAGCAGAAAGCAGGTACTACATACAGGATAGCGGTGCTTAACATGCTGGTGCTCGCAGATCCTCCACTGGACGCAGCCCTCCTTCCCCTCTGGAGTGATGACAGATGCCCCACTTGTTTAGAATGAAACCCCAAATTCCAGTGTGTGTGTGCTCCCTGTTCTTTCCAGGTGGGGCCTGCCTGGGCTTTTCGCTGTCTGGTGGAGCAGCACTGTGCCTTTAAAAGCAGGGCCTTTGATCATTTCTGACTTTTAGCAGCAGATAGTCAAATGTGGGGGAGGTGACAGGGCTTTGCCAACCAAACCCCTGATGTGGAGGAGTTGAAAACCCAGGCTGCAGAGGTTAATATTGTCACAAGCTAGGAAATCTCTGCTTCAATTCACCAGATACTAGTTAGTCATTCACTTGTGAAATCTGTAATCCCTCTCATTTCTGACTTTGCTTACAACCCTGCATCCTGGGTGCTGGAGCAGGCTCTCAGGAAGGGAGATGGTGCCAAGCCCTGTTCCTGTCTTTCTTGGTTGGCATGCCAGCTTAGGCCAGGTTTATTGAGCTTCAGGATTAGATCTTCTTCATTATAGGCAGGGAGGATGGTGTAGGTAAAGCCTACTGACAAGTGCCTTAGACCCCTTGCACTGCCATAAAAAATATCTTAGACTGGATAACTCATAAGCACCTTTTTTTTTTTTTTTTTTTTTGAGACAGGGTCTCACTCTGTCACCCATGCTGGAGTGCAGTAGCACAATCTCCACTCATTGCAACCTCCGCTTCCTGGGCTCAAGCAATTCTCGTGCCTCAGCCTTCCAAGTAACTGGGATTACAGGCACACACCACCACACCCAGCTAATTTTTGTATTTTTAGTAGAGACAGGGTTTCACCATATTGACCAGGCTGGTCTCAAACTCCTGACCTCAAGTGATTCACCCGCCTTGGCCTCCCAAAGTGCTGGGATTACAGGCATGAGCCACTGTGCCTGGCCATAAACATCTTTTTTATTTTGAGACAGAGTCTCACTATGTCACCTAGGCTGGAGGGCAATGGCATGATCTCAGCTCACTACAGTCTCTGCCTCCTAGGTTCAAGTGATTCTCCTGCCTCAGCCTCTCGAGTAGCTGGGATTATAGGTGTGCACCACCACACCTGGCTAATTTTTCATTTTTTGTAGAGATGGGGTTACATCAGGTTGGCAGGCTGGTCTTGAACTCCTGACCTCAGGCGATCCACCCACCTCGGCCTCCCAAAGTGCTGGGATTACAGGCGTGAGCCACCGCGCCCGGCCTCATAAATATCTTTATAAGACGTTTATTGCTCAGAATTCTAGAGGCTGAGAAGTCCAAGATGAAGGTGCTGGCAGATTCGGTGTGTGGTGAGAGCCCCTTCTTTATGGGTGGTGCTCTCTGTGTCCTCACGTGGCAGAAGGGCAAACAGCCTTCCTCCAGCCTCTTGTATAAAGGCACTAGTCCCATTCATGAGGGCTCTGCCTTCACGATTGCATCATCTCCCAGAGTCCCCACCTCTTAATACTATCACCTTGGGAATTAAGTTTCAACCTATGAATTTTGGGGAGACACCAATATTCAGACCATAGCACAAGCCATGCAGCACCATAGACGGAATGCATGTGGAGACTAGCACCAGAGAAGGTCATTTTCGGAGTTCACGCCATCTGGACCACCCTCTGGCATCCCCAGGGTCAGTCTGTAAGTCACAATTTTCTTACGTCTTTTCTATTCAGCGTCGGTGTCTGCATGCCTAGCCTAACCAAGTCAGCTTCCCATATTTGGCTGAGACAAAGAGAACCCTGCTGGGCTGGGGGACCCAGGTAGTGTTGCTCAGGCATTGTCCCTTTTTTCTTTTCTTTTCTTTTTTTTTTTTTTT
>NW_012123043.1:7562102-7564064 GCF_000951035.1 Colobus angolensis palliatus
AGATGTATATATTTAATGGGGGCTTACATAGGATTGCCAGCCTTTACTTCATCAAACAAGTACATTTAAAAAAGAACAACAATTATTACTACTATCATATATTATCACCATCCTTTTAAAAAGGAAAGAACTTTTATTTATTTATTTATTTATTTTTTGAGAAGATGTCTTGCTCTGTCCCCCAGGCTGGAGTGCAGTGGCGCGATCTCGGCTCACTGCAACCTCCGCCTCCTGGGTTCAAGCGATTCTCTGCCTCAGCCTCTCAAGTAGCTTGGATTACAGGCACATGTCACCATGCCCGGGTAATTTTTGTATTTTCAGTAGAGACAGGGTTTCGCCATGTTGGCCAGGCTGGTCTCGAACTCCTGACCTCAGGTGATCCACCTGTCTCATCCCCCCTAAGTGCTGGGATTACAGACATGAGCCACCACACCCGGCTGGAAAAGACATTTTAACGCTACAAATGTAGGAAGAATATAATCTCCAATAATGGACAGTCTTTAGAAGGAAATCATTTAGCTTTGTCGAAAAACTGACCTCATTCTTATTTTTCTAATTTCATCCCCCATGTGACATTCTTGTTACACACGCCTCAGCCCTCAGATGGGACTGGCACTTGGGTGCCTCTGGACTAGATTTCCACTTTTCATTTCTACTTTCTGTGCCTGTCTCCATGCTTTCTGCTTTGTGATGAAATGAGGATAGTCGCAATGTTAGAAAAAGTTGTGTGAGACTTTGAAATGGCAAGAGAAGATTGTTATTGGGCTTCCTGTCTGTTTGCCTGCGGGTTACATCTGCCTTTCTTTCATCGTCTTTGAGCTATTTTATGACTCTGAACATTGTAGAAAACTGATAATAATACAAATTATTTTGTCCATAGAAATGTAAATTATATCAATTGGAAATGCAACTGATTATTGCTCTGTGAATATTGACCAGTTTTGTATCTATTAAGCAAATGTGAGCATTCCTGATGGCTTCTGTATGCATCTGCTCTTTGGATTCTTTTTTGAGCAGTCGTAACATCTTACTGGTTCCCTTACTAATCGATGAGTTAAATCATTGGCATGTCTGAACTTCATGTTTGTAAGGGGTTGTATTTATACAAGGGCCTTGATTTTACCTTTAAACAGTTCTTTAACAATAACTCCCTCTGAAGGTTGTTTGTGAGGTAGAATGAGATCATGGATAAGAGAGTGCCTGGCTCAGGGCCTGAATTTGCCTCTCATAGTTGGGACTATCCTTGCTTTCTCCTGGTTTCTGGGCTCTAGGGCACCTTGCATTCTCACAAAAATAAGTACAATCTTTTAAATTACACTTTTCACATTGCAGCATTAGTAACTTTCACGAGAATTTTCACCTTTCAAAAGGAGACCCTAGGGAGACTATAATGCTTACCCAGAGGAATTCCTGCAGTGGTGGAAATCCAGAGGGGTGGAGTACACAGGTGCCACAGATATTGGAGGCCACGGGCCTTTAAAATAACCTGCCTAGGTGCTATTCAGCTGCAGAGGGCAGTTCAGTTCCCTGACGTTCACCCCTTCCCCGATGTTGGAAGTGCTGACCTTACCATGCTAAGGAGAATGGCTACAACTTTGTACCAGGATTTAAAAATATACGCTTTGTTAAATCCTCTCCTCAGCTAGGTGAACATGTTTATCCCTGTTGTTGAGAAACTAGGACAGGTTAAATGACTCACCCAAGGTTATATAGCTAGGAAGTTGTTGCGTCAGGATTTAAATCCAATGCCAGGGGCTGGGCCCAGTGGCTCACACCTGTAATCCTAGCACATTGGGAGGCCGAGGCGGGTGGATCACCTGAGGTCAGGAGTTCGAGACCAGCCTGGCCAACATGGCCAAACCCCGTCTCAACGAAAAAAATACAAAAATTAGCCAGGCGTGGTGGGGAGTGCCTCTAATCCCAGCTACTGGAGGCTGAGGCAGGAGAATTGCTTGAACCTGG
>NW_012123043.1:7564114-7570422 GCF_000951035.1 Colobus angolensis palliatus
GCTACAAATGTAGGAAGAATATAATCTCCAATAATGGACAGTCTTTAGAAGGAAATCATTTAGCTTTGTCGAAAAACTGACCTCATTCTTATTTTTCTAATTTCATCCCCCATGTGACAGTCTTGTTACACACGCCTCAGCCCTCAGATGGGACTGGCACTTGGGTGCCTCTGGACTAGATTTCCACTTTTCATTTCTACTTTCTGTGCCTGTCTCCATGCTTTCTGCTTTGTGATGAAATGAGGATAGTCGCAATGTTAGAAAAAGTTGTGTGAGACTTTGAAATGGCAACAGAAGATTGTTATTGGGCTTCCTGTCTGTTTGCCTGTGGGTTACGTCTGCCTTTCTTTCATCGTCTTTGAGCTATTTTATGACTGAAAATTGTAGAAAACTGATAATAATGCAAATTATTTTGTCCATAGAAATGTAAATTATATCAATTGGAAATGCAACTGATTATTGCTCTGTGAATATTGACCAGTTTTGTATCTATTAAGCAAATGTGAGCATTCCTGATGGCTTCTGTATGCATCTGCTCTTTGGACTCTTTTTTGAGCAGTCGTAACATCTTACTGGTTCCCTTAGTAATCGATGAGTTAAATCATTGGCATGTCTGAATTTCATGTT
This sequence comes from Colobus angolensis palliatus, assembly GCF_000951035.1. Classification (NCBI taxonomy): domain Eukaryota; kingdom Metazoa; phylum Chordata; class Mammalia; order Primates; family Cercopithecidae; genus Colobus; species Colobus angolensis. The sequence goes on from NW_012123043.1 coordinate 7,564,742, forward strand.
TGTAAGGGGTTGTATTTATACAAGGGCCTTGATTTTACCTTTAAACAGTTCTTTAACAATAACTCCCTCTGAAAGTTGTTTGTGAGGTAGAATGAGATCATGGATAAGAGAGTGCCTGGCTCAGGGCCTGAATTTGCCTCTCATAGTTGGGACTATCCTTGCTTTCTCCTGGTTTCTGGGCTCTAGGGCACCTTGCATTCTCACAAAAATAAGTACAATCTTTTAAATTACACTTTTCACATTGCAGCATTAGTAACTTTCACGAGAATTTTCACCTTTCAAAAGGAGACCCTAGGGAGACTATAATGCTTACCCAGAGGAATTCCTGCAATGGTGGAAATCCAGAGGGGTGTAGTACACAGGTGCCACAGATATTGGAGGCCACGGGCCTTTAAAATAACCTGCCTAGGTGCTATTCAGCTGCAGAGGGCAGTTCAGTTCCCTGACCTTCACCCCTTCCCCGATGTTGGAAGTGCTGACCTTACCATGCTAAGGAGAATGGTTACAACTTTGTACCAGGATTTAAAAATATACACTTTATTAAATCCTCTCCTCAGCTAGGTGAACATGTTTATCCCTGTTGTTGAGAAACTAGGACAGGTTAAATGACTCACCCAAGGTTATACAGCTAGGAAGTTGTTGCGTCAGGATTTAAATCCAATGCCAGGGGCTGGGCCCAGTGGCTCACTCCTGTAATCCTAGCACATTGGGAGGCCGAGGCGGGTGGATCACCTGAGGTCAGGAGTTCAAGACCAGCCTGGCCAACATGGCCAAACCCCGTCTCAACTAAAAAAATACAAAAATTAGCCAGGCGTGGTGGGGAGTGCCTCTAATCCCAGCTACTGGAGGCTGAGGCAGGAGAATTGCTTGAACCTGGTGAGGGCAGGGGAATGGGTGTTGGAGGTAAGCCGAGATTGCGCCACTTCACTCCAGTCTGGGCGAAAGCGTGAAACTCCGTCTCAATAAATAAATAAATAAATAAATAATAAATAAAATAAAATAATTAGCCAGGCGTGGTGGGGAGTGCCTCTAATCCCAGCTACTGGAGGCTGAGGCAGGAGAATTGCTTGAACCTGGTGAGGGCAGGGGAATGGGTGTTGGAGGTAAGCCGAGATTGCGCCACTTCACTCCAGTCTGGGCGAAAGCGTGAAACTCCGTCTCAATAAATAAATAAATAAATAATAAATAAAATAAAATAAAATAAAATAAATCCAATGCCTGAATCCAAATCTCATGCTCTATCTGTGATTTGAGCCATGGAGCAGCCATTCTAATCAAGACTCTTTTTTTCTACTCCAAACTCATCACCGCTGCCGAAATCCACTGCCAAGGGTAACACCTGGGCAAGGACATTGCTCCAGTTGAAACTGAAATCACCTGGGAGACAAAACCCACTTTTGTGAAAATGTGTCAGAAAGAAATTGATCTGAACCTGGGAACAGGTTTTGATACAAGGACTGGGGTACAGCCCAGGGAGGGCCAGCAGAGGTAAGAAGACAGCTCCATCCAGCAGGAGCCTCTGTGCTCAGGGGACAGCGGGCAGGGGGTGGGTTGCCAGGAGAGGGAAGAAGCTGGGGAGGATCAAGGGAAGAAGTTAGCGGAAGAGCACTGAGAGTTCATGCCCGCGCTCCTGCTTGGGCCCTGATAACTGAGGAAGATTCAGGGCGGAGAAAGAGGAGTTTACAGGTCTCAGGAACTGAGGTAGGCTACACCCAGTAAATGACTTCCTAAAGGTCAACTAGCCAAAGCCATGCCCTCCTCTGTGGCCTGGGCCAAGTGGGGCAGGCCAGGTGGATACTGGGATGGCCCAGAGGGCAGATAATGGACAATGAACCAGGCCAGGGCAGCGTCTCTGCTGGGCAGGGAAAACAGGAAGCCCAGGCACATGCAAGCCAGGTAAGTGGGTGTCCTGAAGATGGATGGGAGTTCCCAGACAGGAGTGACCTTTCCTTTCACCTCATCCAGCTAGACAGATGCAGTAGTTCCAAGGCCCCTTGACATCTGCTGATTGCTTTGTGATTAATGCACAAGTCACTTATTCCTACCTCCTGTCCCTGCTCCATTCTCCCCCAGGTCCCGGGCAGACTCTTCTGCCCTTAGGTAATTTACTTAGAAATGATTGTCCCTAGAATCTCTCCATGTGCTTTGTGTACAGATAGTGACCAGGTTCTGCATGTGATTTCCCTGTGGAATTCCATCCAAGGACAGACAGGTGAGTCACAGCACTACGGAGAGACTTAAATATCTGCAATGAACAAAGCAAGGCTCAGCCAGGAGCAGACTCAGTCCTGCAGGAATTGCCCTACTTCCTGCACGATTTTGGGCTCAGCTGGAGAATAATGAGTTTGCACATGCTGGTCATTCACCAGAGCTGCCTGTGGGGTCTCAACAGAGTTCCACCTGGAAGGGACAGCCTGACCTTGGTTTACTTGGGAACCAGAGAAAAGCAGCTGGAAGGCTACTTTCAAGTCACCAACACCAAGCCAGGTAGACCCTATCCCCTGCAAATACAAGAAGCCAATGTTCTCCAATGGACATTATCACTTCGTTTTCACACATATTTTATTCACTTTGACCTGGGGCTCAAAACACAGACTGCATATAAAATGGGTTTGATGCTGATTTGGCTACATGGACTTCATAATTTATCACAGCAGGAAAGACAGAATCATAAGCTGTTAACATTAATTCATTCAACAAATATTTACTGAACACCAGACAGGAGAGAGGGATTGCCTGTGTTAATTCATTGAGCAGAGCACATGATATTAATAATACTTAATGCTGTTCAGTTTTTCGTGCTGCAGCAGAAATTATTTAATTACCCTTTACCTCCACCCTGGCCTCCCTATCTTCCACTACAGAGCAGTTGAAAATGTTTTTGTTCGGCCAGGTGCGGTGGCTCATGCCTGTAATCCCAGCACTTTGGGAGGCCGAGGTGGGTGGATCCCGAGGTCAGGAGATCGAGACCATCCTGGCTAACACGGTGAAACCCCGTCTCTACTAAAAATATAAAAAATTAGCCGGGCATGGTGGCGGGCGCCTGTAGTTCCAGTTACACGGGAGGCTGAGGCAGGAGAATGGTGTGAACCTGGGAGGCGGAGCTTGCAGTGAGCCGAGATCGTACCACTGCACTCCAGCCTGGGCAACAGAGCAAGAATTCGTCTCAATTAAAAAAAAAAAGAAAGAAAGAAAATGTTTTTGTTCAATATGGGGAAGCTTTGTAAGGTAAAGGACAGGCAGGAGAGAAAGAATGCTCTATTTGCAAAACAAGGCCGGGGTGTGAGCTCTTGAAAGATAGAGCAAAGTTATGATAGTCGGAGGAACGTGAATTCCTCTAACAGACCAAATGGGAGCTTCAGAAAAAAATTAATCTGGTGGCAGAATGTATCTGGCTTCAGACTTTTAAGGATGAAACTAGCTGTTGTGAGGATAGGAAGCCCACACTCAGAGCTCGGCCTGCCCTCTACAGAGTAGGCAGGCATTCCTTTCCCTGGGGACTATGCAGAAGACAAGGGCTTCTGAAGGTATCCCACACGCAGACTCCCTCCTTCCCCACTTCACCCTCCTGCTTCCACACTCATCCCTCCCACAGTGATTTGGATGGCCAAATCCTCTCCACTTGCAGATGTGGCCTTGAGGGGACAGCACAAGGGGATGCACCCATGGGGCAGCAGCAGGTGGGGCCCATCTGGACTCACCACTGCTGTGGAAAGGGGCCCCGGCCAGCTGGTCCTGCAGGCTGGAGTTAGAGCAGTCGTAATGGGCTGTGTTACACAGTGTGCTCTTTTAATCAGATATGTGTGGACATTAACTAATTAATGACAGCACTGTGAGTTAAGTACCGTGATGAGTGAATTTGACAGATAAAGTACAGAGAAGTTAAATGATTTGCTTGGGGTCTCACAGCTAGCAAGGGGTGGAACAGGGATTTCAATCTGGGCAGTTTGCCTCCGAGGTTCTCATAATTAACAATGATCCATTCTGCCCTCCTATCTGACCAATTCTCTTATGTTAGACTCTTTTGAATGCAAGTGACAGAAACCCAAGCTAAGGATGCTCCAGGCAAGGAAGCAGCATTTGCAAGGCTTGGAGACCCAAAAGAAGGAAAGCGGTCAGGGAGGGTTCTAAGTTACTGGAAAGAGAAACAGAGGGAAGTCACAGGAGGACCTTCAATTGGATCAGACACACAGAGGCAGGGGCTCACCGCCATGGCCCGAGTTGAGGACACCAGTTGTCACTGGGGCTGGGTGTGAGGAGAGACACCAGGGGACCAAGCATGGCCCAGAACCTGCTGCCTTCCTTGGCCTCTGTTCTCACACCCTCCTACTCCCACCTCTCCTCTCTTTCCTCATTTATTACTATTATTTTTATTTTTTTGGTGGTTGTCACTGGGGCTGGGTGTGAGGAGAGACACCAGGGGACCAAGCATGGCCCAGAACCTGCTGCCTTCCTTGGCCTCTGCTCTCACACCCTCCTACTCCCACCTCTCCTCTCTTTCCTCATTTATTACTATTATTTTTATTTTTTTGGTGGTTTTTCCAAATCTTTTTCCTGCTGCCAACTCCCCTGAAGATTGAGGGCTCTACAGAAGTAGCTTTGATCTGTTTCAGTGGCTCCCAGAGGGGCTGTCTCTGGTGCAGATTAAGTGTGTAGTTTGACACCCGTCCCATTAGTCCTGTTCTTTTAATTAAAGATTCAGTAGGAGGATGGTGCTGTGGCTGGCATTGGGAGCCGGCAGGGGGCCACCGAGTACATTGAAGCCTTCTTTCTTTAGTAGGATTGCGTGCCTTGATTCATCTTTTTCCCCCTTTGCCACTCCCCACTTCCACCTCTGCCAGTTTTGACGTTTGAATTCTCCCTTCATCCATACGGGATGCTGGCCATCTCGGGGAGCAGGGCAAGGCCAGCTGGCAACTTGGCCGAGCTCCTGTTGGACTGCGTGGTTTCCTCCTCGGGCTGCTGTGTATGAACTTGAGTGAGTCATTCAACCTTCCTGGGTTTCTGTGTCCTAATGCATCAGGCAGGGCGACTGCTCTGACCTGCTCCTCCTGACCTCCTGTACAGGGAGAGGCTACAGGACAAATGGAACCAAGAGGAGACCCAGAAGGCAGAGGCCCAAGCAGTGTGTCCCTGAGATGCCTAGGTCAGGGCATGCCTTACCCCTTCCCACCAGCAAAAGGTCCAGCTGCAAGGAGGTTCCAGCTGTTCCCTTGGAATCTGTTAGGCTTCTGTGGTTGGGCGATGGGTGCAGGGAGGAGAGAAGAGACTGGAGATGATGCAGTGGCAGAGCAGGGGGTGGTAGAGTGAAGGCTGTGGGCCCACAAACTTGCTCCTATGTACAATGCAGCTTCTCCTTCCCTCCCCTCCAGCCAGCTGTAGTGCTGATAACTGGGGTGGACAGTTGGTTTGGGAGCAGGAGGCAGGGAGGAGATGGGCAGAGCAGGAAGCAGGAGGATGGGCCAGATAACCCTGGGACCTTTGTTCTATGACAGGCAAGTCAGCAGGATGTCAGGCCTGGCTTGGTCTTACACCCCTCCACTGAATGCCCGGGATTCCCTGAACGCTGGGGCAGGAGCAGCCTTAGAGACTGTAAGGACAGTGTAACCGCCCAGTGGGTTCACCTTGCCTGCTGCCTAGACAGGGGAATTACAATGGAGAAAGAGTAATTCATGCAGAGC
>NW_012123043.1:7575092-7577393 GCF_000951035.1 Colobus angolensis palliatus
TGCTCTCACACCCTCCTACTCCCACCTCTCCTCTCTTTCCTCATTTATTACTATTATTTTTATTTTTTTGGTGGTTTTTCCAAATCTTTTTCCTGCTGCCAACTCCCCTGAAGATTGAGGGCTCTACAGAAGTAGCTTTGATCTGTTTCAGTGGCTCCCAGAGGGGCTGTCTCTGGTGCAGATTAAGTGTGTAGTTTGACACCCGTCCCATTAGTCCTGTTCTTTTAATTAAAGATTCAGTAGGAGGATGGTGCTGTGGCTGGCATTGGGAGCCGGCAGGGGGCCACCGAGTACATTGAAGCCTTCTTTCTTTAGTAGGATTGCGTGCCTTGATTCATCTTTTTCCCCCTTTGCCACTCCCCACTTCCACCTCTGCCAGTTTTGACGTTTGAATTCTCCCTTAATCCATACGGGATGCTGGCCATCTCGGGGAGCAGGGCAAGGCCAGCTGGCAACTTGGCCGAGCTCCTGTTGGACTGCGTGGTTTCCTCCTCGGGCTGCTGTGTATGAACTTGAGTGAGTCATTCAACCTTCCTGGGTTTCTGTGTCCTAATGCATCAGGCAGGGCGACTTGTGACTGCTCCTCCTGACCTCCTGTACAGGGAGAGGCTACAGGACAAATGGAACCAAGAGGAGACCCAGAAGGCAGAGGCCCAAGCAGTGTGTCCCTGAGATGCCTAGGTCAGGGCATGCCTCACCCCTTCCCACCAGCAAAAGGTCCAGCTGCAAGGAGGTTCCAGCTGTTCCCTTGGAATCTGTTAGGCTTCTGTGGTTGGGCGATGGGTGCAGGGAGGAGAGAAGAGACTGGAGATGATGCAGTGGCAGAGCAGGGGGTGGTAGAGTGAAGGCTGTGGGCCCACAAACTTGCTCCTATGTACAATGCAGCTTCTCCTTCCCTCCCCTCCAGCCAGCTGTAGTGCTGATAACTGGGGTGGACAGTTGGTTTGGGAGCAGGAGGCAGGGAGGAGATGGGCAGAGCAGGAAGCAGGAGGATGGGCCAGATAACCCTGGGACCTTTGTTCTATGACAGGCAAGTCAGCAGGATGTCAGGCCTGGCTTGGTCTTACACCCCTCCACTGAATGCCCGGGATTCCCTGAACGCTGGGGCAGGAGCAGCCTTAGAGACTGTAAGGACAGTGTAACCGCCCAGTGGGTTCACCTTGCCTGCTGCCTAGACAGGGGAATTACAATGGAGAAAGAGTAATTCATGCAGAGCTGGCTGTGCAGGAGATGGAGTTTTATTATTACTAGTATTATTATTATTAGTCTCCCCACGCATTTGAGCATTTGGGGATCAGAGTTTTTAAAGATAATTCGGTGGGTAGGGGCTTGGGAAGTGGGGAGTGCTGACTGGTCAGGTTGGAGATGGAATCATAGGGTGTCGGAGTGAGGTTTTCTTGCTGTTTTCTGATCCTGGGTGGGATGGCCGAACTGGTGGAGCCAGATTACTGGCCTGGGTGATGTCAGCTGATCCGTCGAGTGCAAGGTCTGCAAAATATCTCAAGCACTCATCTTAGGTTTTACAATAGTGATGTTATTCCCAGGAACAATCTGGGGAGGTTCAGACTCTTGGAGCTAGAGGCGACATGACCTCTAAACTGTAATTTCTAATCTTGCAGCTAATTTGTTAACCCTACAAAGGCAGACTGGTCCCCAGGCAAGAAGGGGCCCCCCTGGACGCGCAGCCTATTGGATGGTAACTACGCAGAGGGGAAAGGGCCAGCTTAGTCTGGGTTCTGCCCCTTGTGCTCTGTGTGCCCTTGGCCCAAACACTTTCCTTTTCTGGACCTGGTTTCCTCATCTGGGGTAACTATACCTGTCTGCTTGTGCCTCATGGGGTCAGAGGCTAAAATGGGGTCATTCTCTCTTTTCCAGGCATTAATAATTTCATTAAAACTAGTTCTTGACCCTGCTCAATAAGAGAGATTCTTAAATGTGTCTATAAAATTTAGAAGGTCTGAGTTTTACTAACCTGCATCATTTTTCTGGGAACCCAGGAGGGTTCCCAGACGAGAGGGTGGGGCAAGGCCCTGTGAGATGTCTGACTAACACACCCATGAGGCCTAGCGTGCACCCACCCCTGGCTGCAAAGCACTGCAGCTTTATGAGTCCTAGAGGGAAAAATGGTTTACGTTTATTGAAGGCTTTTAAAAGAATGTTCCAGGTTTTCCATATCTGTTGTTTCACTGAAGTATGACCATCTCACCAATGACTATTGTTGTCCTCATTTTATTTATGTTATGTTTTTGTTTTTTTGAGGCAGGATCTCACTCTTGTCACCCAGGCGAGAATGCAGTGGCA
>NW_012123043.1:7585798-7591942 GCF_000951035.1 Colobus angolensis palliatus
AGACGCCTTTCAAAGATTAGTAGGTGATCAATGAATATTGTTGAGTGAGCTATTAATAATGATTATTCCTAAGACCGTAAAAGGTGACTTCATATACATGATCTTATTTCCTCCTTCATTCAAATCCACGTACATTTGCTGAGCTTACAATAATATGCCTGGACCCTACTAGATTCTGGGCATGCAATGACAAATTAGACACCCTGTCTATGCCCAGGAACTTATGCAGGGTGGGGAGAGTGCGGGAAAAAGACTGAAAAAGACAAAACAAAACCAAAACTGAAAGCACAGAAAATTGCAGTGTGCGCAGCCAGCGGTCAACGGGTGCTGGTGAGACCCAGAGGAGGAGGCTCCAGCCCAGTCTGGAGGGTCAGAGAAGGCTCCCAGGGGAGAGGAAGCAGGGTTGGGCTTTGTGTGCCAGGAAGGAGGGGGTCAGCCAAGCGAAGGGGAGGGAATGGGGGCGCTGGAGGCAGGGGAGCCTGTGGAAGACAGGACATATTCAATAGCTCGGTCCAGCAGCTGCCTGGTGTGCAGAGGGGAGTTCCGAGAAATGAAACAGGAAGAGGGAAGAATGGAAACCACACCTTTTATTGGAACATAGAGTGCTGTGTAATTTCTCAAAACACTTTCACATCAGTTATCTCCAATTAACCTAAAAACAACTAGCAGCAGCAGCAGCAAGGATGATGCTGAGCACTGACTGAGAGCCTGGCTTCCTCAGAGGGAGTTTACTGTGTGCTGCCTCCTTGGACCCTCACCACTGCCCTGTGAAGCAGACGCTTTCCTCGCCTCCTCTGTCTGGAGGAGGGAACTGAGGCACCGAGAAAACCGGGCAGGGGAGGCCAGAGAAGGAGAGGGTGGCACCGTCATTCTCACTTTCCAGTGGAAGACACAGGGGTAAGTGGCATGCGTCCGCTCCTGTGACTTACAGAATTCCCGGGACTCACACTCAGGCCTCCGGACTCCTAGCCTGGTGTTTTTCCTTGGGAGTTTCTGAACCCAAAAAAATGTCTGAAACAAAGCACACAACCAGATCGTGAGTGGAAATCAGCTTCAGCTTCCCTGATGTTTCTCCACGGTGATCCCCTGTGTCTGTCACTGAAGGAGCCAGGATGTCACCACCAATGGTAATGACCTGGGCTTTGAGTGGAGCATTTAACCTGTTCAGCCAGCTGTTGGAAGTGCAGACACCAGTCCCTCCCAGTCACAGACTACCCCAGTTGCTCCACCATCTGCATCCAGTTTCATTACTTAATTCACTTTGCAAAGTTAATCCAGTGATCCAAGCTCCTAAGTCTCCAGGTTGACTTCTGCGGCTTCGCTTTCCCTCCACATCCAGCCTATGGCGGGCTTCTGGGTCAGCAAAGCAGCAGGAGCCTTTCTGTTGATTTATTCTCGGAGGAGGCCATCTCAATAACCCTTTACAACCCATGAGGTCTCCTGATTTCCATGTGTTCTTGGAGTCCCCTGAGCTTTGGTTCACAGCACAATCTCATTCCCCTCTGTGCTCCCCTCTCGCTGTGTGGAACCTTCTCTAATAGACTCACCTCTGGGGAGAGGATGTGCTCCTTTCTGGCTGCAGCTGCAGCCATTCCAATCTACATCAAAGCTCTCTTCTATCTCCATTTCTTAAATGGTTTTGCTTTTTCTCTCTTTCTTCCGTCTCATGGGCAGCTCAGAGTACATCTGTGACAGTTCCACCCTTCTGCCCCAGCCCTGGCCCCAACACCTTCCCTAACACTGCAAACAGCTTCACCCTTGGCCTCCTGCTGGATATGTGGTCAGTGGCCTACATTCCTCCCATTCATGCCCCTTTCTTTTCTCTCTCTCTCTCTCTTTTTTTTTTTTTTTTTGAGACAGGGTCTTGCCCAGGCTGAAGCCCAAGTAGCATGATCAAGGCTCACTGAAGCCTCGACCTCCCAGGTTGAAGCCATCCACCCACCTCAGCCTCCAGAGTAGCTGGGACCACAGATGTGCACCACGATGCCTGGCTAATTTTGTCTTTTCAAAAAATTTTTTGTAGAGCTGACAGGGTCTCACCATGTTGGCCAGGCTGGTCTCGAACTCCTGAACTCAGGCAATCCTCTCACCTTGGCCTCCCAAAGTGCTGGGATTACAGTTGTGAGCCACCATACCTGGCCTGCATACCCTTTTCTATCTGGCTCTCTCAACTTTAAAATCTTTCTTGGTGGCTCTAGTTTGCCATGTCTCATGGTCCTGAAATGACCCCTGTCACTGAGGCAGGGAGCAGAGGAGACAGGGAATTTGTGCTGATGGTAAATGGATCTGGTTTGAATCCTGGCCACTGCCCACCAGACATGTGACCAACACTTAGCCATACTTTTTCCCGGGTGTTATGCAGAGATAATGAGATCAAAATTGTAAGGCATCTAGTACTGACATAATAGGCTCTCAACAACTTGTAGCTATTTAAGTGTTAATAACAAATCCTTTTCAGATTGTTTCTATAACAGTGAATTTGCAAATAGTTGGAACCTCTGAAGTGCCTCCTCTCCTGGACTGGAAACCCCTTGAGGGCAGGGGCCTTGTCTGCCTATTCACAATGTCCGTCTAGCACATGGTAGGCTCTTAATATATATATTTATTTTTGATGAATGAATAATCTAGACTATCCTCAATTCTGATATCACGATTCCTTTCTAGTATTAAATTCCGAATTATAATACATGTTAATTGCAGAAAAATTGGAAAATATTTTTTAAAAATAGGAAAACAAAAAAATATCTGTGATCCTAGTCCCTGGAGATAGCCACAGTTAGTATTTGGATATATTTCCCTGAAGCCTTTTTTTCTGTGCTTATGCATATTTCAAAAGGTTTATATTCTGACTTTTCAGTTAACATAAGGAGCATTTCCCTGTGTTACTAAATAATCTTCATAAACATAATTTTAAGTGCTACATATATTATTCTGTGCTATGAATGTATCATAATTTATGTAACCAATACCCAGCGGTTGATATTTAAGTCGTTGCCATTTTTCACCATTATAAATAAAGCTGCACTGAACATCCTTTTGCACAAATCTCTGTGTATATCTCTGAATTAAGATTTACTACCAAGAATAAATTCTACAAGTAAATTACTGATTTAACAGTGATCATGTTAAGACCCCAGGTGGATGTCTTGTTAAATGACTCTTCATAGACATTGCACTCATTGTCTGTCCTCCTGCTATCAAGGTATGAGAATTCTCACCTCCAGAATATTGTTTAAAATGAAAGACTCTTTGCCAAAAGGAGACGTGAGACACAAAGTCTATTTTTTCATGATGATCACTCCTGTCTTTGACAAGCATGGTGCATTGAGGGGTCCTCAACTTGACGTTTTGGACTAGACGGGTCCTGGTGTGAGGGGCTGCCCTGTGCATTGTAGGACATTTAGCAGCATCCCTGACCACCTACTAGATGTCAGTAGCACCCCATTTCCCCCAGTTATGATAACCAAAAATACATCCAGACATCGCCAAATGTCCCCTGAGGAACAAAACCACCCCTGCTTGAGAACAATGGAGTTACACTGTATCAACTCTATTGGTTACAAGTAACAGAAACCAACTCTAAGCAAAAATAGAGACTTTGTGAGAAAAGTCTTAGGGTATCACGGAACCCAAAGGCATGGATGCAAGTGGGCCTCCCTCCTCTTTTCAGGGCTGCCTCATTCTTTTCTCTTGCTGTAGACTGGCTTTCTCTCTATTCCTGACTACAAGGAGGAAAATGGCCACCACTAACATTTCTGAAGTTTATATCCCTTGTGTTTATGAGAAAGCCAGGCTACACTGGAGTCTCTTGGTTCCAAATGCTCAGGGAAGGACTCCAAGAGGCGCAGCTTAGGTGGGCTATGCACAGCCGGTCCGATCAGTGTGGCTGTCAGGGGACAGGAGGGACACGTGGCTCCTGGAGATCTTGTATCCATGTGGATGTGCCTGTATTTCTAGAAAAAGGCTGCTGGGCAGCTGATCCCTCAGGAGTCCTCTAGATGCCCACACAACAGCACACTGGACACTTTGCCTACAAGGGCAGGGACTGTCTATCTCAATGGTGTCCGCTTCATAGTTCAGCCTGGATGTCCAGGCTTGGCTTGACGGTGACAACTGCTGTGCCACCCAGGCTTTGGTTTAGGGGTCTTTTGGGGGTGGAGGGGCCAGTTCCTCTGTGACTGACTGGCTGACACAGCTTACTTGAACAGGTCCAGCCTAGAGAGTCAACTTTAGAGACTGGCATTTGCAAGTGCGCAACGGTGTTTGACGGGGGACGTAGATGACTGCTGGTCCTCCTTCATAAACTCGGCCTTGGAGCGTGCAGCCACTGAGGTACAGGAGTCCTGTGCTGTCCCTGCACTAATCAGAGTGCTCAAAATCCAGCCTCTGCCTTCAAGAAGGGAGCAGGTCAGTGTGCAGTCAGCATGACCCTGAGACCTAGCCCTGAGGACAGAGACTGTCCCCTGTGGGCACCTTGAGCTGTTGGTAAATGGGCAGAAAAGCAGGGCTGTTACCCAAACTCGTATTAGAGGAAGAGCATTCTCTCTCTCTCTCTCTCTCTCTCTTTTTTTTTTTTTTGAGACAGTCTTGCTCTGTTGTCAAGCTGGAGTGCAGTGGCACGATCTCGGCTCACTGAAACCTCCGCCTCCTGGGTTCAAGTGATTCTCCTGCTTCAGCCTCCCTAGTAGCTGGGACTACAGGCATGCGCCATCACGCCTGGCTAATTTTTGTATTTTCGGTAGAGATGGGGATTCACCATGTTGGCCAGGATGGTCTCCATTTCTTGACCTCGTGATCTACCCGCCTTGGCCTCCCGAAGTGCTGGGATTACAGGTGTGAGCCACCATGCCCAGCCTAGCGTCTTCTTCTGAAAGTCTTTCCAGCACACAGACACTATTCCTGCCCTCACCGCTCTGTGTGGTCTAGGACGGTCATTTCTCTCAGAACTTCAGTTTCTTCATCAGAAATGAAATGCTACCTGCCTTCGCTTCTTCATAGGATCTAAAAAGACATTTGATAGAAAAGTGCTTTCAAAAGCAGATTGCGGGCCGAGTGCAGTGGCTCACGCCTATAATCCCAACACTATGGGAGGCCAAGGTGGGTGGATTACTTGAGTCCAGGAGCTCGAGACCAGTCTGGGCAATATGGCAAAACCTTGTGTCTACAAAAAAATACAAAAACCAGCCACGGATGGTGGCACATGCTGGCAGTCCCAGCTACTCGGGAGTCTGGAGTGGGAGGATCACTTGAACCCAGGAGGCAGAGGTTGCGGTGAACTGAGATTGCACCACTGTACTCTAGGCTGGGTGACAGAGAGAGACCCTGTCTCAAAACAAACAAATAATAACAACAACAACAAAGCAGATTGCAAAAGCAGTGCACATCTTCTTGTAATAAAGACGCTTATGATCATTAGTTCACTTCTGGGGAAATTCTAAATCCTTGGCGCCACTTACTGCACGACAGAGGCAGAGCCTGGGGCATTGCTGCTTCTGAGCCATCCCTCTCAGACCGGGAGCTGGCTCCAGGTTTCTGCTGCCTGAGAATATTTCAGGGAGGCTTGTCCTAGAAACTGAAAAACCTAAACATGAGTTGGGTTTTTATTCCCTGCATGATCGTGGCCATGTTAATTAACCTCTCTGGGCTTCTATCTCAGCATCTGTGAAGTGGGCATAATAGTGACATCTATTTATAGGTCATTTATGCCTGTCAAGCGCTTGTGCCTGGCACAGGGTAGGTGCTCACTCAGTGGCTGCTCTGCTTATTTATATCACAATGTGGCAGGCCCTGGGCCAGGTGCCAGGCACTGACAGATGAATAGAATGTAACCAGCCCTTAGGACACTTATGATTTACCAGAGGAGGTGGCACAAAAAGCATATTAAAAAGCAATGTGGCAAATTAAATGGTAATAATCCTGCCGAGTGATAGTGCTCCTGGGATTGGGTTCCTCTCAGATGCTCCCCAGGGGCTACTGGAGTGATGTCAGGTAAGGCAGGACACCAGGTAACACCCATTCTCCCAGGCTCTCTGCAGAGCAGGCAGCTTTTGGACCTACCTGCTTCAAGGAGCGGAAGAAATGCCTTCCTCCTCACCTCTCAGGCTCACAGGGAACATTTTTCGAAGTGAAAAACTCTTTTTTTTT
>NW_012123043.1:7594088-7594384 GCF_000951035.1 Colobus angolensis palliatus
GGATTTCACCATGTTGGCCAGGCTGGTCTCGAACTTCTGACCTCAAATGATCCTCCTGCCTCGGCCTCCCAAAGTGCTGGGATTACAGGCTTGAGCCACCGCGCCCGGCCTGAAGTCAGGGACTGTTATGGGTTGAAGTGTGTTCCTCAGAAAGATATACTGAAGTCCTAACCCCCAGTACCTGTAAACATGACCTTATTTGGAAATAGTGTCTGAAGATGTAATCACCTGATGATGAGGCTATTGTGGAAGGCCCTAATTCAATATGACTGGTATCCTTATAAGAAATAAAAAAA
>NW_012123043.1:7594434-7594752 GCF_000951035.1 Colobus angolensis palliatus
AGGAAGGTGCCATGTGCCATGGAGACAGATGGAAGTGCTGCAGCTGTGAGCCAAGGAACACCACCAATTGATGGCCACCACCAGAAAGCAGGAAGAGGCAAGAAAGAATCCTCCTCTACAGGTTTCAGAGCGAGGATGGTCCTGCTGACACCTTGACTTTGTACTTCCAGCCTCCAAATCTGCAAGACAATACATTTATGTTGTTTTAAGCCATCCCAGTAACATAGGCATCCTGAGTTCTAGTTCCCACTCTGCTGCTTTCTAACTGTGCAAGTTTGGGCAAGATGCTTTATGAGCCTCAGTTTTCTCTACTGAAAA
>NW_012123043.1:7596821-7598383 GCF_000951035.1 Colobus angolensis palliatus
GAATGAGCATCTGTTGGCACATCACCCTCACAGGGACAGGCAACGGCAGCAGCATCACCGGGATGACCATCTCATTATCACAACGCCATCGTGAGATTTACCTCCACCATCACTACGGTCAGCCCACCTGCAGCTGGCCATCTCTGTTAATGTCACCAGCCCCATCTTTGCCATATGAATCCCCTGCTTGCTGCCATGACCACACTCACTTAACACCTTCCACGAGCATCATCATTCTTCTCCAGCCACTGTCACAATCCTGGTCATCATAGCTACCCTGATCACCATCAGAACACGCATATGGCCTCATTGCTGTGATGTGTACAGAACCTGAAACAGACGCAGCTTCTGTAATTGGGAAATACACATTGGATAATGAGACCCCCAATGATACTAACATGAAAATAAGTGGATTCACATGCGCACAGAGGGGCACACTAAAAGAAGGATGACCATGGACATACAAATGACAATGATTTGCATCCTGTTATCTCTGTTTTTCAACTCTGGCTGCACCATAGAATTACACGGGGATCTTTTAAAATATACGAATGCTGGCCAGGCTCATACCTGTAATCCTAACACTTTGGAAGGCCAAGGCAGGAGGATTGCTTGAGCCTAGGAGTTTGAGACCAGCCTGGGCAATATAGTGATCTGAAAGACTTAGGGGCATCCGCACAGAGCAGAGCTGGCCAACTGGTCTTTCTGTGGGCAGTGGGCTACAAGGTGCATGCCTGTAGTCCTAGCTATTCAGGAGGCTGAGACAGGAGGATTCCTTGAGCCCAGGAGGTCAAGGCTGCAGTAAGCCATGGTCGCACAACTGCACTCCAGCCTGGGAGACAGAGGGTGACTCTGTCTTTTAGAATAAATAAAATAAAATATATTGATGCCTACCTCCCACTCTAGACCAATTAAATCAATCTCTGAGGCATAGGATCCACACATGGTGTTTAAAAAAAAAAAACTTCCCAGGATTTCTTTGTAAATTTTATATTTTAAAAAAAACATTGTAAGCAAAAATTGAACCCCATAGTTGTTGCTACTGAAATATTTAGGGAAAAGTGTACTGATGTCTGTAATTTACTTTGAAAGGCACCAAAATTAAGATGGATTGATAGAGGAATGGATAGATGGAGAGAGACGTGATAAGGCAAGTCTAATAAAAAGGTTAATGGTAGAGTCTAGGTGGGGGGTAGATGATTGCTCACTGTAAAATTCCCTTGACTTTGCTGTACGTTGGAATTTTTCATAATAAAGTATTGGGGGGAAAATCCCCAAATGGTTTGAATGTGAAGCCAGGACTGAGAACTATTACTTCCGAAGGAAAAATCCATAAAGCGAATGAGCTTCTCTTTCCTCTACCGTCCACATGTGAAAGAACATTCCTACTTTCTCATCAAAGCAATCAGACCTAGCCCAATGCTTCCCAGTCCTTCTCAAGTGAGGGCACATATAGACAAGTGTAATTGTGCAGTGTACCAGGGGAGAGGGTGGTGGCTGCTGGCAGCCAGAGGGAGCGGCTTGGGGAGACGCTTGGTTGCCCCAGGCCCCACAGGGCTGCC
>NW_012123043.1:7599184-7606522 GCF_000951035.1 Colobus angolensis palliatus
TGTGAGTTAAAGGCATTTTATTAAATCCCATTGTATTATGCAGCTCAGTTCCCCCAGGAGCTGCGGAGCTGGGGGAGGACAGAGGAGAATGTGCTAGGGTTTTCTTTTCCTTTCCTTGCTTTTCTTCTGGTCTTCCTCCTGCTTTGTGAAAGCATTCACTGATTATAGGGGGACCCCAACAGTGATTGCCTGCTCTCCTCCCCGCTCCCCCACTCCCCCACCCCACCCCGAGCATCAGGCCTTGGCATGAGGCCTGCAGGCAGAGGCCTCGGGAATATAATCACCAGCACTGATCTCACGCATTACTGTTCGCAGAGCCCGAGCGCTGTCGTGGTGATCTGGGGCCAGGCCTCTGGCCTGCTTTAGTGTTCCCAACAGGACTCAGCTCTGTGCTTTTGTGCACCATTTCATTGAATTCCCCCACACCGTTGGAGGCAGAACTACTGGCACCCCTATTTTGCAGGCAAGGAAACTGAAGCCTACAGAGGTGAAGTAACTTGCCCAAGGTCTTCTAAGTAGTACATAGCGAGGAAGCAATCCTAGACTTGCCAAGAGGTCATGTGGAGATTTTTAGGGCCCCATGATGCCTAATCTGTGCTAAGTGAAGCAGGGCTTCAGGGCTTTAGGGCTTTCAGTGAAATCCCAGACCGAAGAAGCTGTCTATCTGCCTGGCTAGTGGGACAGCACCCCCAGGCTCCTGCTCCCGGGCTGGGGAAGGGTTGTTGGGCTCTGTAAGTCTGCTGAATGACCCTGCCCTGAGATGGCCATCCCCTGGCAGGGCAGCCTCAGCTCCCACCTTTGGAAGTTCTTCCCCTGTTTGCAAGTGGTGGCACGGCCCCCTGGGTAGCTCTGGAGAGGGCCACAGGCCTCCAGGAGGCTCCTGGCCATAAGGGCCCGCTCAACCTCCTTAGCTGGTCAGCCTGGCTTGATGGAGAGAACCCAGGCTAAGGAGGCCAGAGCTGTGCATTCCAGTGCCAGGTCTCCACTGAGCAAGGGGTGACGCGTCTTTTACTCTACAAAGATTCATTGAGCCCAATCCTGTGCACAGGATCACAGAGATGAATATGCTGCCCTCCAGACATGTACAGACGAACATCCTCCTGGGCTCAGTTTCCTCAATTCTAAAATGGGAGTAATAGCCGGGCATGGTGGCTCATTTCTGTAATCCCAGCACTTTGGGAGGCTGAGTTGGTGAGTTGGTAGGATCTCTTGAGGCCAGGAGATCAGCCTGGGCAACATAGTGAGATCCTGTCTCTATAACAACTTTTTTTTTTTTTTAATTAGCCTGTTGTGGTGGTGCACACCTGTAGTCCTGGCTACTTGAGAGGCTAAGGCAGGAAGATTGCTTGAGCCCAGGAGGTGAGGCTGCAGTGAGCTAAGAATGCACCACTGCACTCCAGGCTTGGATGACAGATGGCACTGTCTCTAAAGTAAGCAAGTAAATAAATAAATACAATTTAGGTAACGACATATGCCTTGTATAGCTAAAATAGATGCCATAAAATTAGCTAACTTCATTAAGGGCTTACTCTCTGCCAGGCCCTTACCATTCACTATCTCTTTTAATCCTCATAAAACTCTATTATATTATTATCCCCATTGTGCCGATAAGAAAACTGAGGTTAAAAGAAGTTAAGCCTCCTGCTGCCCAAGATCATACAGTTAGTAAGAAGCAAGAATCCATGCTCTTAACAAATCATATTATGATTTTACACACATACATACATATGTGTATATATTATATAATTATATATAAACAATAGCTTTGAAATATAATTCATATACCATAAATTCACAATCACATCATATTTGAAAAGTAAATTAAATAGCTGGAAGTGCCATGGTCTTAGTCCATTTGGGTGGCTATAACAAAATATTATAAACCAGGTAGTTTATAAACAACAAAAATTTATTGTTCACAGTTCTGGAGGCTGGGAAGTCCAAGACGAAGGAGCTGGCATATTTGGTGTCTGGTGAAGGCCTGCTTCCTGGTTGATGGATGGAGGGCCATCTTCTCACTGTGTCCTCACATGGCAGGAAGGGAGAGGGAGCTCTCTGGGGTCTCTTTTATAAGGACACTAATCCCACTCAGGTGGGCTCCACCCTCATGAGCTCACCGCCTGAAGGCCCTGCCTTGTAACACCATCACACTGAAGGGTTAAGATTCAACATAGAAACTTTGGGGAGACACAAACATTCAGACCATAGTGGCCACCAAACATAAGGATGCATTATTATCAGATAGAAGAAACAGGTTTCTGAAAGTGGGACTTCTCCTCCTGGAAGGGCGTTCAGGGGCTGTAGCAAGTGGAGTCTCTGGAACAGGCTATGCAGTTCCTCCCGAGGAGACTGTACAGCCTGGCTCCGCTCTCCCTTCTCCACCTCTTTCTTGACTCTCCTGTCTCTTCTCTACCCAATCCCCATGCTTGCTTTCCATCCATCACCATCTTTTCTGACCCCATGAGACCCTGAACTTTCCACAGGGTTCTGGGGTCTCCTCTACCCATCTCCACTCCCTTGCCCCACCTGGCAGAGACTGAGCAGCCATGAGGTGACACCTTCAGAAGCCCCAGATGGATGGATGTGTGGGGCAGGATAGGGAGGACAGAGCTGGCTGCAGGGGAAGCCAAAAGGCCAACTCAAGACTACGCAGTTCCACACCATTACCGCCCAAGTCTCCCAGGAAAACAGCGGCATTTGAGGGTTTGGCATTAAGAGAGTTAATCTGGATCTAAATCCAGGAGTTCTAATAACAGCTCTAGCACTTACCAGGGTTAAAAAAGAAAAAGAAAAAGAAAAAGCCACCATGACAAATAGAGCCAGGGAAGGCCATGAAAAGACTTCTCATGCTTGGATGCCTGATAACAAAAACTATCAAAAAGATTGCAAAAGCCATAATATTGCACAAAGACCATTGCAACCTTACACACAAAAAATATTCTGCAAGGACATCTGTCCACAGCTAGCTATTCAATCTCAGACTGGTGTCAGCCTTGTTATTGATCTTTGTAGCCAAGGACAATTATTTCAAAACAATTATGTAATCCTCCTCATCTTTTCTTTTAAAAATCTTTGTCTTATTTAACCTTCCTGAATACACACATGTAGTTTACTACGGCATGCAGAT
The DNA here is from genome assembly GCF_000951035.1 of Colobus angolensis palliatus. Taxonomy (NCBI): domain Eukaryota; kingdom Metazoa; phylum Chordata; class Mammalia; order Primates; family Cercopithecidae; genus Colobus; species Colobus angolensis. The sequence goes on from NW_012123043.1 coordinate 7,602,312, forward strand.
TCCCAGTGCAACGCTCTATTCCCAAATAAGTATCTTTTTCATCTGCAGAGCCTCTCTGTTCATTATTTAGGCTGACACCAGCTATAGGACAATCTCACTGATCCCAGTTTCTTTTCATCTATAAAATGGGGAGAAAAATATCTGCCTTGAATTTTAATAGGCACCATTTATCAAATGCTAACTATGTGTCGGGCCTTTCACAAAGCTTTAAAAAAATTTTAATCCACACAACAACCCTACAAGAGTAATATTACATTTACTGATGGTGAAATGGAGGCTCAGAGAAGTTACGCAACTGACCCAAGGTCACACAGCTAGTACGTGTATTAACAGAAGCCACAATGTAAGTCCAGTGCTGTGTGATGCTGAAGCTCTCACTTTTCACCACCACACCAACTACCTGGCTGTGAGGGAGCCAACGGGATGATGCATGTGAAAGTGTTTGTAAGCGGAAAACTCCAGAACAACTAAAGCATGGGTTTTCCCCCACCCCTTCACATGGTTCTACTATAGCTCAGTCAGTTTTCTCCCAGTGAGGTAGGAACAAGGGCCAAATCCACTCTCTAATGCTGCAGGAGCTATGCATCCTCCTCTCTGCAGCCAGGGCTGCAGGTGTGTAAGTGTGTGTGTGTTGTGTATCTGTGCACATGAGTGCACATGTGTATTGGAGGCGAGCAGATTTGGAGGTTGTATTAGCCAGTGCACTTGCTCTCCTGGGCACAAGGCCCGGATGGTGCCAGCTCATTTTCACAGCCATTTCCCCAGGGAATTAACAGGGGGAACATTCTCTCCTGTAATAATGATAAAAATAATAATAATTAACATGGCTGTAACTTATATTTCTCTAGTACCTCTCTCCCCAGACCTCAAAACTTTGGGCAAACAGTGAATCTACTGGCTTTATAGTCACACCCCTGGGACTGGGAAGCCTTAGGTATTGCCAGATTTTCTGTCTTCTCCAGCTGGGGGACAGGTGCAGGTGTATGTGGGACTGACCTGTGCCAGGAGCTATCCTTTGTGTGCCACTGGCAGAGGGGTGAAATGATCCCAGGCACCCTGCCTCCCAGCTCTGCACTCCCATTAGCCCTCACATTTGGGTCCATCCTGTGCCCAGGAGTAGCAGGGTAGGCAAGAGAGGGAAAGAGTTGCCAGCTCTCTTTGCCAAACTTTCAAACAGTCCCCAATCCACCCTCTATGCTCCACCACACAGCTGGCTCTCCCTCAGGAAGGACTGCTCTGGCCTCTGCAGCCAGCAGGGACCATGTCCAGCAGGACTCGTCCCTACAGGGGATAGCCGATGGCTTTCTCTGGTTCCAGCCAGGAGTCATTACCCCCACAATGCCTAGTTTAAACAAGTGATTAGGCAGTCTATTAAGAGCACAGGTGCTTCCTGCCAGGGAGGGATAGAAGAAACCTGCAGAGGTAGCTGAGGATGAAAGGGAGGAGGACCTCAGGGGTCTTGCAGCAACGGGCTCTTCTACAAAGTATTTTGCAGCCCATCCCCTGGAAGGTGTAGCACCTAAGTGTTTCACAAGCCAGCATCCTGAGGGGCTCAGAGCCTGATAGACTGATTTTCAGACATGGAGCCAAATCCTGATTGTCAGACAGTCCACCCACACCATGATGGACATGAAGAACCCTGAGCCATTTAAACAGACAACCCAAAGCTCTCACTGTGGCCAGTGCCTCAACCTCCCCACACAGAGCGTTGCCAACACACTCTTCTAAAACAATTACTTCATCTGAGCTACATTTCCTTTGTTTTCTCCAGGAGCTTAGGAACAGAGAAGGGATCAGAAAAGGAGACATCATCAGAAATGATGTATTTTGTAAATGTATTCCCCCCAGCATCTCCAGAGAGAAAGCCTTCTTAATCTGAAGTCCTCAGTTGGACTGCTGAGGCTGGGAATTATGTGAAATTGCATGCAGACATGTTTGTGTGTGAATGTGTGAGCACAGGTGCATTTTTCCAGCGAGAAGGTCCATAGCTTTTATGAGCTTCTGAGAGGGGTCTGTGGCCTCCCAACATGTTAAGTGCTGTTCTAGTCCTTGCTTGGTTCTGAAGATGGTGGGTTGGCCCCTTTCCACAAAGATGACTCCATGTTTTGGAATTCAGGGGTGCATTCTGAGGCCTGGATTCCACCCATTTGAAGAAGGGGCAAGGATGAGGTTGGGGTGCAGCTGAGGCAGAATCATGACAGGGTGTGTGTGCCAGGCAGAGCTGTGGCCGCCTCTAATCCAGAGGCGGTGATGGAGCGCCTTCCTCATTGCCTCATTTTTCCCATTGTGACAGCTCCGTATCTACTGTTCGCTGTCACCCTGGTGACAGCCTTCTAATGATGAAGGCAGCAACAATGTCATATAAATTCCTCCAGAAACCCTGGGGCTAGAGGAAGATCAGGCTCAGGAAGCTGGGAACCAAATGCTCTGCACCACAAAGTGGAAAGAACAAAGCCTTTAGGATGTGAAAGACCTGAGTTCAAATCCTGCCCTAGCCTCTTCCCACCAGTGTGACCTTGAACAAATTACTGAACCTCTCTGGGTGTCAGTTTCCATATTGTAATATGAGAGTATTATATCACAGAGTTGTCGTGAGGATTCAATGTGATAATGCTGGCAGAGAATCTGACATCTAGCATGCAACAGGCACTCAGTAAATGGGTTCCCTTTCCCAGCAGGCATGGGTGGGGACATGCATGCCCCTACCCATCTGCTGCACCACTGCAGTATCAGAGAAAAGTGAGTCCCAGGGGGAACAGCTGTTTAGTAAAATGGGAATGGTGGTCAGGAGCCACATTCCCCCTACATTGTTGGCCACATTCTACCAAATCCTCACATCCGGCCCCTTCTCCTCCATGAAGCCATCCTCACAGTGCTCTTCCCTGAGATTCCACAGTTGCTATCTGGGCTTTCCATCCGCACCATGCAGCCTCCCTCCCTCTCTCTCCTGGTGATGGAGGAGGTCACTTTCTCTCCTTTCTCAAAGGGTAGAGCTCTTGGCTGGCCTGGCAGCACTCCCCACAGCCCCATCCCTGCCCACCTCTTCAGATCCTCTCCTCTTCTTTTTCCCCTGCCCTGGACAGGAGCCGGCTGTTCTCTTTTGTGATTTCAGGTCTTTAAACCTGTTGTTCTGGAATGTCCTTCCATTCTCTGCTTAGGGAGCTCATAATTATCCTTCAAGTGTCAGCTCAATCGTCATCCCCTTTGTGACACCTTCCTTCTCTCCTCTCGCTCCCGCAACACCTACCCTTGTTTACCGTGAGCCATAGTGAGTCCTCCTGCCTCCCCAGACTGAGCTTCTCAAGAGCAGGGGCTGGCTGGGCCTCCCTCATCCCTAGCATCCCCTCACCTGGCATAGGGTCTGCACATGGTCAGTGCTCAATAAATGCGGCTTGGGGTAAAAGAACAAACAACATGGCTCCCAGGGCTGGCAGTGGAATCTCCTTAATAGAAGTTTCCTGTAAAGGTGGCAGTCCCTCCCCAAGGGTGGCTAGCTTGGGTCCTGCTGGAGCAGGCCTGTGTGTAGACTAGGTATGTGGAGGTTGATGGTTAGAGGACTGATATGCTCATCCCATCTGGATTCCACACCTATCTACTCCAAGCCACAGGGCAGGGCAGGGCAGAAGGCTTTTGTCAACCATCCAGGTACTTTCTCCACCTTACACCTGCACAGAGAGGGAGACGGTGAGGGTGGGGCGGGGATGAAGAAGGGAATTCATAGTTATGAGCGTTGACAGTGTCATAGGTCCAACTCTTGTGTGACTGATATTCTTAAATCATTATACAGATGGGGAAACTGAGGTGGCTTATTTGCCCAGAGGCATACAAGAAGTTGCACTGAGCTAAAATTGGAGCCAGGTTGGTCTGGCCCTAGAGTAACAGTTCTTTTCTTTGTAAGATGCTGCCTTCTGCAGAAATCACAAACAGCACCCCAGGGAAACAGGAACAGGGAAAGGCTCATGCTAAAACATGTGTGTGTGTGGCATCTTTCTTTAAAGAATGGGTGGAGAATGGGCTGGGTCAGTTGCTAAGGTGGCACTGGGCAGCCTTTCCTCCATCGTGTCTGGACATGGGTAAAAGAATGATTTCGCAGTAGGGTTTAGGTTGACAAGGCACTTTCTCACACGTGTGATTGCGTGTGGAATCATCATGGCAACTCTCTGAGGCAGGTGTTACCATCTCCACGTACTGATGAGGAAACTTCAGAATGT
>NW_012123043.1:7607327-7609495 GCF_000951035.1 Colobus angolensis palliatus
CTACTCTTGTCTGAGCTGAAATTCTGGGGAAACAGGGATAGTAGCACCTGGGTTAGTACGGCCCAGGAGCAGTGCAGCCCATCAGAGATGGCAGCTACAGTGGCAGACTCTGGGAGAGCTGGGGGAGCTGTTGGGGAGGAGGTAGCAGTTACATCCAGGGAAAAACACTGTCAAGGCTGGATTTTCTCCCTTCATGAGAACCTGGGAGTCTGGATTCAGGCAAGATTCATGGGCCAGTCCAAACTGAGACGTGCTGGACATGTTGATGTATACCAGCTTTCAAAGATTCAATATGAAAAAAGAATGTGAAATATCTCATTCACGAATTTGTTATTGATTGCATTTTGAAATGATGTTTTTGATATATTGGGTTAATATGTTATTAATTTCACCTGTTTCTTTTTACCTTTTTAATGGGGCTTGCATTATATTTCTATTGGACATAGACCTCTATATTCTAACATAGACCATGGATTAGAAAGACTTAGGTTCAAATCCCACATCCACCACTTATTCAGGGACACTTGGCAGGCGAGCCCAGCTACAGCCACCAAAGACAAGATGAGCCCAGCCATAGGGAAAGAGCAACTGGATTCCAAGCCAGGGTTCTGTCTCAACCCAGAAGCTTTTACCCACTTCCCGTAGGGATGGCAGAGCCTCCACGAGTGTGGCTGGCTTAACTTTTGCTGCAGTAGGCAAGGGGGTGCCCAAGAACTTGGCCTGCAGTGACTGGGATTGCAAGATTCTGATTCCAGGAAAGGAACCAAGGAGGTTAAAAAAAAAAAAAAAAGGCTAGAAAGTTAAGAGGAAAAGAAGGACTTAAAGAGACTGGTCTGGCAGGGTTAATAGTTTCTTTCCTTCAATAAAGATTTCATGCCATGTTGAATAAATAAAATACCACACAATTGCAAAAGATGCATTCCACAGTACATTAGATACCACCACACTGTTACCCACATCTGTCAGCTACCATCAGAGTGACTGATGACTTATCAAAAGCCACTCTGACATTTCCAAATGAGATGTTTTGATAGAGATGCCATTCAACAGGGCCAAAAAAGCAGACAGAACTTGAATGTAAATGAGGAACATTTGTCACCTTTGTCTCACCTATTTAAAGGTTTCTTGTCTGACAACAAGGAGAGGGAGAGAGGGAGTGAGGGGAGAGGAGGTGGAGGATGGGCAGGTAAGAAGGTAAGAGGGAAGGGGAGAGAGCACCAACTCCAAAAGAGCCCAAAGGAGAAAGGCTGGTCCCTGAGAGCAGTAGGAAGTCAAAGAGAAGCAAAGCCCAGATGGACGGCTCTGATTTTTATGCCGAGTCACTCTATGACTTAGCAGGAAGGAGCAATATCAAGAACAAAGACAAGAGCTGTCCAAGGTGGCAGCCCCACATGAGGCCACTGGGTATTTGCAATGTGGTCAGTCCAAATGGAGATGTGCTTAACATGTAAATGTACTCCAGCTTTCAAATATTTAATATGAAAAAAGAATGTGAAATATCTCATTCATGAATTTGTTATTGATTGCATTTTGAAATATTTTTGCTATATTGGGTTAATATGTTATTAACTTCACCTGTTTCTTTTTGCTTTTTTAATGTGGCTTGCATTATATTTCTATTGAACATACATTTCTATATTCTAACAGACTGTAGATTAGAAAGACTTAGGTTCAAATCCGTCCTCCACCACTTACTCAGGGACACTTGGCAGGTGAGCCCAGCTACAGCTACTGAAAACAAGACAGGTCAAACCATCGGGAAAGAGCACACAGCTGGAACAGGATGGGCTGGGATTGGCAGCATGTGTGGAAACAGTGGGGAAAATGTGAAGAGGAGAATGTCAGAGAGGTGCAGCCAACTGCACCTTCCCACAGGAGACAGTGAGAGAGGGCCCGGGCAGGGTGCAGAAAAAGCTGTGGCCTCTCCTAAGGCTGCCCTCACTATGGGTACATCTCAATGCCGAATCCCAGCATGTCAAGAGTTGGAAGAAGCCTGAAAGAGGATCCAATCCAGCGACCCCAGGAAAATAGGCCCAGAGCCAGGAAATTCCTTCCATGTGCTTTCCACTGCCTCCCCCGCAGCACCTCCAGTTTGTATGTCCACTGAATTGAGGGAGGTATCTAAGACGCGACCACTGCATGCCAACAATGAGGTCCTCTTGTATGGC
>NW_012123043.1:7610525-7610944 GCF_000951035.1 Colobus angolensis palliatus
CTGCTGAGGGTCAGGGGCTCTGGGCTAAACAGCCCCACATTCGGAAACCACTAGACTGCGATTCTCGCCCCAGAGCAACCTGCTGAGGGTCGGGGCTCTGGGCTGAACAGCCCCCCCAATTCGGAAACCACTAGACTGTGAGGTTCTGGAGGGCAAGGATGTGCCTTATTTATCTCTGTATCTCCAGCTCATGGCCTGGTTCTCAGCACACAGCTGCAGTCTGTGAACGAATGGATGCGCACATGAATGAATCAACCCAACCCAACTGGAAACGTGACTAAATGGGGGTGGGAGGTGGTAGAAGAACATGGACAGGGTTGCTCAGGATGCATTCTTTTCTTCTTTCCTGCATCTCTGAACATGCCAGGCATTGTGCAGGCAAGAGAGGAAAGCAGTGTCCAGGTAAGAAGATAGACAAT
>NW_012123043.1:7612090-7613434 GCF_000951035.1 Colobus angolensis palliatus
CATAAACTCCTTGAGGTTACAGCTCATGTGCACTCATCTTTATATTCTGAATCTAACATTGTGATTGACCCACAGAAGTCACCTGGCAAGTATTATAAGGAATGAGTGACTCAACTCAAAGGGCAGCAGATACAGTCTCCAGGGTAGGTGGTTATGACCGCATTAGGCTGTTTTTGTATTGCTATAAAGAAATACCTGTCACTGGGTAATGTATAAAGAAGAGAGGGTTAATTGATTCATGGTTCTGCAGACAGTACAAGGAGTGTGATGCTAACATCTGCTTCTGGGGAGGCCTAATGAAGCTTACAATCACGGTGGAAGGTGAAGGAGGAGCAGTCATTTCACATGGCGACAGCAGGAGCAAGAGGAGGGTGCGGACGGAGCCACTTTTAAACAACCAGATCTCTCGAGAACCCGTTTGTTATCTCAAGGACAGCACCAAGCCTTGAGGGATCCGCCCCTCTGGCCCACACACCTCCCACCAGGCCCCACCCCAGCACTGAGGATGGCATTTCAACATGAGATTTGGAGGGGTCAGACATCCAAACCAGGTCAATGACCTTTCTCTCCCACTGGTGTCAGAGGACACTTACCATTTGTGCCACGCTAACCTGTGGGTACAGCCTGGTTCCTATTTTCCTTTTATTTAGTTACTCATTTTTTGTTGTTGTTGTTTGTGAATTTTGTCTCTCCACTGGGCCATTAATTAATTCATTATATTACTTAGAATTCTCCAGAGAAGCAGAACCAACAGCAGATAGAGAGATAGATAGATAGATAGATAGATAGATAGATAGATAGATAGATAGATAGATAGACAGATAGATAGACAGACAGATAGGAGGGGATCCATATTACAGGAATTGGTTTGCATGATTATAGAGGCTGAGATACTGTGCTGCTTGAAAACTGGAGAACCAGGGAAGTTGTGGTGTAAATCAGTCCTGGGCTGACAGCCCAAGAAGCTCAGTCTCTGAGGTGGGCGTCCCAGCTCCAGAGACAGAGTGTGTTCGTCCTTGCTCTGCCCTTTTGTTCTCTCAGAGCCCTTAGTGGATTGGCGGATGCTTGCCCACATTGGTGAGGGGGATCTTCTTTACTGAGTCCACTGGTTCACATGCTTCCCCTTCTGGAAACAGCCTCACACACACCCCCCGAAAGAATGTTTTACTAGCTATATGGACATCTCTTAACCCAGTCAAGGTGATGCATAAAATTAATGCTCACACTCACCTAGGTCTTACAGCTCACATTTTCCTAGCACAGAAGAATGGATTGCTATAGCAATGAAGGTTCTTAGAGACTGAAGATGTTTCCCCTGCAGAAATTACCTCTAAATTAATCCCA
>NW_012123043.1:7613484-7615049 GCF_000951035.1 Colobus angolensis palliatus
TAGGGTTGATTCTCACCCCAGAGCAACCTGCTGAGGGTCAGGGGCTCTGGGCTAAACAGCCCCACGTTCGGAAACCACTAGACTGCGATTCTCGCCCCGGAGCAACCTGCTGAGGGTCGGGGGCTCTGGGCTGAACAGCCCCACATTCGGAAACCACTAGACGGTGAGGTTCTGGAGGGCAAGGGTGTGCCTTATTTATCTCTGTATCCCCAGCTCATGGCCTGGTTCTCAGCACACAGCTGCAGTCTGTGAACGAATGGATGCGCACATGAATGAATCAACCCAACCCAACTGGAAACGAGACTAAATGGGGGTGGGAGGTGGTAGAAGAACATGGACAGGGTTGCTCGGGATGCATTCTTTTCTTCTTTCCTGCATCTCTGAACATGCCAGGCATTGTGCAGGTAAGTGAGGAAAGCAGTGTCCAGGTAAGAAGATAGACAATTAAGCAACCAATAAGAAGAAACACAAAGGGCTGTGAGTTCCTCCAGGGCCTTGACCCCTATGTAACCTTGACCAGATCCTTCTCCTCTCTAGGACTTAATTTGTTTAGAGGAACGGAAGTTAGATTAAACGATCCAAGGTTCACTTCCCACACTGACCCCCATGACTGGCAGACATGGACGTGAGCCCTCTCCCTGCTGCAGAGAATCATGGCCTACCCCAACCACGGCAGTAGGGTGTATGGGGAGAGCAAGGCCAGGCAAAGGCACCCTGGCGCGAAGGAGGCAGACACTCCTGGAAGCAGGGTCCCCAGAGACTGTGCAGCCAGAGGTAACTGGCTGTGACAAGGAGTGACAAGGAGTGAGTCACTAGTCAATTCCATTCAATAAAACTTTGATTGCCTATGAGCCTTGTAAACAGGCAACTCCCCTGTGGGCTGGGTCGGAGGTGCTCTCTTCTTTCCTCCCTCCTTCCTGCCAGCACCTGCCCAGCCTGGCCCTGGGCCCTGTGCCAACCCGAAAACTTCCTCAGCCTCTGATGCAAGCTGCGCAGCTGAGGGTTAAGTGCCCGTTGGCAGGTGAGGGCTCAGGGCCTAGGGGGCAGTGGGAGGGGAGGGAGCAGGAATCACTTAGCCCTCATTAGTCCAAATTAAAATCAGGAGTGAGGTGACAATTACAATTTGCAGCTGGCTAATTGTTTCCCTCAGAAGCTGATCGTTTTGCAGATTGGGGAAATTAATTGTTTGAAGTCCCAGGTGGATTGCCTTGAACCCAGTGCAGGCCAGACAGGCCCTGCCTTTACCTCATCACCGCCCCTCAGGGACACACTCAGCAGTGGCTTCTGCCCTTTGGGATTCTCAGGCAGGGAGAGACTGAGGGTCAGGGGTGAGGGTAGGAATCCTACTAGTCTTACCTTCAGGTGGGAAGAGGGGAGAACACTGGCAGAGAGGTAGGCTGGGGGATGCCAGCAGCTGGGGCCTGGCATCCAGAAGGGGCGCTTTGCCCACCCAATGCCAACTGCTCTGCGGAGGGGTGTATCTAAGAAACCTCCTTGGACCTGCTGGAAGTTCCCACTTCCACTCTGCATCCAAAAGTCCCTGTAAAGTTCACTCACTCATTCAA
>NW_012123044.1:0-1499 GCF_000951035.1 Colobus angolensis palliatus
TCACTCTGAGCTCCATCTTGCCCTGAGCACCATCTTCTCGGAAGGCCATCTTACCCTCTAAGCAACATGTTTTCTGAGCTCTAACAGGTCTGAGTTCCAGCTTCCTTGGAGATCCAATCGCTCTAAGCTCCATGTTGCTCTGAGCATCACCTGTTCAGAGCTAAGCAACATGCTTTCTGAGCTCCATCTGCTCCGAATTCCAGCTTGCTCAGAGCTCCAGCCCCTCTGAGCTCCATCTTGCTTTGAGCACCATCTGCTCAGGGCTTCATCTTCCTCTAAGGAACATGTTTTCTGAGCTCTTTGCTCTGAGCTCCAGCTTGCTCAGTGCTCCAATCACTCGGAGCTCCATGCTGCTCTCAGCACCACCTGCTCAGAGATAAGCAACATGATTTCTGAGCTCCATCTGCTCCGAGTTCCAGCTTGCTCAGGGCTCCAATCACTCTAAGCTCCATTTTGCTCTGAGCGGCACCTGCTCGGAACTCCATTTTACTCTAAGCAACATATTTTCAGAGCTCCACCATGCTTGCAGCTCCAATCACTGTGAGCTCCACATTGCTCGGAGAACACTGCTCAGAGATAAACAACATGCTTTCTGAGCTCCATATGCTCCAAGTTCCACCTTGCTTAGAGCTCCAATGACTCTGAGCTCCATCTTGCTCTCAGCAAGATATTCTCGGAGCGTCATCTTACTCTCTAAGCAACATGTTTTCTGAGTTCCATGAGCTCTGAGTTCCAGCTTCCTTGGAGCTCCAATCACACTGAGCTCCATGCTGTTCTGAGCACCACCTGCTCAGAGCTAAGCAACATGCTTTCTCAGCTCCATCTCTCCGAGCTCCAGCTTGCTCAGAGCTCCAATCACTCTGAGCTCCATCTTGCTGTGAGCACCATCTGCTCAGAGCTTCATCTCACTCTAAGGAACATATTTCCTGAGCTCGTTTGCTCTGAGCGCCAGCTTGATCAGCGCTCCAATCACTCTGAGCTTCATCTTGCTCTGAGCACCATCTTCTTGGAGCGCAATCTTACTCTCTAAGCAACAGGTTTTCTGAGATCCATCGGCTCTGAGTTCCAGCTCCTTGGAGCTCCAATCACTCTGAGATCCATGTTGCTCTGAGCTACACCTGCTCAGAGCTAAGTAACATGCTTTCTGAACTGCATCTGCTCCGAGCTGCAGCTTGCTCAGAACTCCAATCCCTCTGAGCGCCATCTTGCTCTGAGCACCATTTGATCAGGGCTTCATCTTACTCTAAGGAACATGTTTTCTGAGCTCATTTGCTCCGAGATCCACCTTGCTCAGCGCTCCAATCACGCTGAGCTCCATGCTGCTCTCAGCACCACCTGCTCAGAGCTAAGAAACATGCTTTCTGAGCTCCATCTGATCCGAGCTCCAGCTTCCTCAGAGCTCCGATCACTCTGAGCTCCATCTTGCTCACAGCACCATCTGCTCAGAGCTTCATCTTACTCTAAGGAACATCTTTCTGAGCTCGTTTGCTCTGAGCTCC
>NW_012123044.1:4204-5450 GCF_000951035.1 Colobus angolensis palliatus
TTTCCGAGCTCCATCAGCTATGAGTTCCAGCTTCCTTGGAGCTCCAAGTACTCTGAGCTCCATGTTGCTCTGAGCACCACCTGCTCAGAGCTAAGAAACATGCTTTCTGAGCTCCATCTGCTCCGAGCTCCAGCTTGCTCAGAGCTCCAATAACTATGAGCTCCATCTTGCTCTGAGCACCATCTGCTCAGAGCTTCATCTTACTCTGAGGAACATCTTTTCCGAGCTCCTTTGCTCTGAGCTCCAGCTTGCTCAGAGCTCCAAGCACTCTGAGCTCCATCTTGCTCTGAGCACCATCTGCGCAGAGCTTCATCTTACTCTAAGGAACATCTTTTCTGTGCTCGTTTGCTCTGAGCTCCAGCTTGCTCAGCGCTGCAGTCACTCTGAGCTCCATGCTGCTGTCAGCACCACCTGCTCAGACCTAAACAACACTCTTTCTTAGCTCCATCTTCTCCGAGCTCCAGCTTACTCAGAGCTCCAATAACTCTGATCTCCATCTTGCTCTGAGCACCATCTGCTCAGAGCTTCATCTCATTTTAAGGAACATATTTTTGAGCTCGTTTGTTCTGAGCTCCAGCTTGCTCATCGCTCCAATCACTCTGAGCTCCATCTTGGTCTCAGCACCATCTTTTCGGAGTGTCATCTTACTCTCTAAGAAACATGTTTTCTGAGCTCCATCAGCTCTGAGTTCCAGCTTACATGGAGCTCCAAGCACACTGACCTCCATGTTGCTCTGAGCACCACCTGCTCAGAACTGAGCAACATGCTTTCTCAGCTCCATCTCTCCAAGCTCCAGCTTGCTCAGAGCTCCAACCCCTCTGAGCTCCATCTTGCTCTGAGCTTCATCTGCTCAGAGCTTCATCTTACTCTAAGGAACATCTTTTCTGTGCTTGTTTGCTCTGAGCTTCAGCTTCCTCAGTGCTCCAATCACTCTGAGCTCCATCTTGCTCTGAGCACCATCTTACTCTCTAAGCAACATGTTTTCCGAACTCCATCAGCTATGAGTTCCAGCTTCCTTGGAGCTCCAAGTACTCTCAGCTCCATGTTGCTCTGAGCAGCACCTGCTCAAAGATAAAAGCAACATGCTTTCTGAGCTCCATCTGCTCCAAGCTCCAGCTTGCTCAGAGCTCCAGTCACTCTGAGCTCCATCTTGCTCCATGCACCATCTGCTCAAAGCTTCATCTTACTCTAAGGAACATCTTTTGTGAGCTCGTTTGCTCTGAGCTCCAGCTTGCTCCGCGCTCCA
>NW_012123044.1:5500-5943 GCF_000951035.1 Colobus angolensis palliatus
TGCAGAAATCACCGGTCTTCTGTGTCCTTCGCGCTGGGAGTTGGAGACTGGAGCTGTTCCTATTCGGCCATCTTGCTCCGCCCCCCCCGGAGGAACTTAACTAAACAATTCCAACTTACCCGAAGACTAGCTAAACAAATTATCCTGCAATGCCCAGATTACCAGCTCACAGACACGTCTCCTCCTTCAATGGGTGTTAACCCTAGAGGACTAGGACCTAATCAGTTATGGCAAAGAGATGTTACACATGTCCCTGAATTTGGAAAACTAAGATATGTACATGTATCCATTGATATCAATTCTCACCTAATTAGTGCACATGCTTTTCCTGGAGAGTCCACCAGATATGTCATTAAACATCTTCTTTTAACTTTTGCATTTATAGGGTGGCCCACAAAAATTAAAACTGACAATGATCCGGCTTAGGCCAGCTCACAAGTTAA
>NW_012123044.1:9999-14650 GCF_000951035.1 Colobus angolensis palliatus
CTGAAACAGCAACATTTGCTCCAAGCTCCATCTCGCTTACAACTCCTTCTTGCTCAGAACTTAATCGGCTCCAAGCTCCATCTTGCGCAGAGATCCATCTGCTCTGGGCTCCACCTTGCTGAGAGCTCCAATCTCTTATACCTTTGTTTTGCTCTGAGCACCATCTGCTCCAGCTCCATCTTACTGTGAGCAACATGTTTTCTGAACTACATCTTACTCAGAGCTGTATCTGCTCCAAGCTCCATTGTGCTAGAAGCTCCAATCACTCCCAGCTTGATCTTGATCCCAGCACCATTTGCTCAGAGCTCCAATCCTTCAGAGCAACGTTTTTAAGTGCAAATCACTCCGAGCTCCATGTTGCTCTAAGTTCCATCTTACACTGAGCAATATCTGCTCCAAGTTTCATCTTCCTTCCAACTCCTTCCTTTCAGAGTTCTATCTGTTCCAAGCTCCATCTTCTCTGAGCTCCATCTTGCTTGGAGCTCTAATCATTCTGAGCTCCATCTTGCTCTGAGCACAATCTGCTCTGAGCTCCATCTAAAACCGAGCAACATCTGCTCCAAGCTCCATCTTGCTTAGAGCTCCTTCTTGCTCAGAGATCCATCTTGCCCAGAGTTCCAATTGCTCAGAGCAATGTCCACAGTTCCAATCACTCCAAGCTCCATCTTGCTCTGAACTCCATCTTACACCAAGCAACAAATGCTCCAAGCTCCATCTTGCTTGGAGGTACTTGCTCAAAGCTCTACCTCCTCCTAGCTCCATCTTGCTCGGAGGTCTAATCACTCCAAGCTCTATATTGCTCTAGCCACCATCTGCACAGATCTTCATATTTCTTGGAGTTGTAACCGTTCTGAGCTCCATGTTGCTGTAAGCACCATCGGCTTGGAGCTGAATTTTACTGTGAGCAGAATCTTCAGTGAGATGCATCTGTTCCAAGGTCCAATCACTCTAAGCTCCATGTTGCTCTGACTACAATACGCTTGGAGCATCATTTTACTCTGAGCATCATCCACTGTGAGCTTTATCTTGCTCAGAGCTCCATCTACTCTGAGCTCAATCGTGCTCTGGGCACAATCTGCTTAGAACTTCATCTGCTCTGAGCTCCATCTTGCTCACAGTTGTAATCACTCTGAGCTCCATCTTGCTCTGAGCACCACCTGCTCTAAGCCCCAACTGCTCAGAGATCAATTTGCTCCAAGCTCCATCCTGCTCGGACCTCCAAGGACTCTGAGCACCGTCTTGCTCTGAGCACCATCTGTTCCAACCTTCTTCTTGCTTGGAGCTCTAGTCGCTCTGACCTCTACCTTGCTCTGAGCACCATCTGGTTGGAACTCCATCTAACTGTGAGCAACGTCTTCTTTAACCTTCATCTTCCTCGGAGCTCCATCTGCTCCGATATCTAGCTTGCTTGGAGTTCCAGTCACTCTGAGCTTCATCTTACTCTAAGCACCATCTACTTAGAACTCCATCTTACTTTGAGCAACATCTGCTCTGAGTTCCATGTCGCTCAAAGCTCCATCTGCTCTGAGGTCTATTTTGCACAGAGCTCTAATCATTCTGAGCACCATCCTGCTGTAAGCATCAACCACTCTGAGCTCTATCTACAATTGAGCAACATCTCCACCAAGCTCCATCTTGCTTAGAGCTCCTTATTGCTCAGAATTACATCTGCTCTGAGCACCATCTTGTTCAGAGCTCCATCTTGCTCAGAGTGCCAAATGCTCAGAGCAGTGTTCGGGGTTCCAAGAACTCCAAGCTTTATTTTGCTCTGAGCTCCATCTTACACAGAGGAACATCAGTTCCAAGCTCCATCTAGCTTGGCGCTCCTTCTTGCCTGAGCTCTGTCTGCTCGGAGCTCCAAACACTCCATGCTCCATCTTGCTCTGAGCTCCATCTGCTCAGAGCTCCATCTGCCCCAAGCTCCATCTTGCTGGAGATCCAATCCCTGCAAGCTCCATCTTGCTCTAAGCACCATCTGCTCTGAGCTCCTCCTTGCTCGGAGTTCCAATCACTTTGAGCTCCATACTGCTCTGAGCTTCATTTTGCCCTGAGCTCCATCTTGCTCTGAGCTCCATTTTGCCCTGAGCTCCAGCTTGCTCTGAGCTCCATCTTTCTCATAGTTGTAATCACTCTGAGCTCCATCTTGCTCTGAGCAACACCTACTCTGAGCCCCATCTGCTCAGAGTTCCATTTGCTCCAAGCTCCATATTGTTCGGATCTTCAATGAATCTGAGCACCGTCTTGCTCTGAGCACCATCTGCTCCAACCTTCTTCTTGCTTGGAGCTCTAGTCGCTCTGACCTCTCTACCTTGCTCTGAGTACCATCTGGGTGGAGCTCCATCTTACTGTGAGCAAAGTCTTCTCTGACCTCCATCTTGCTCGGAGCTCCATCTGCTCTGACCTCTAGCTTGCTTGGAGTTCCAGTCACTCTGAGCTCCATCTTACTCTAAGCACCATCTACTTAGAACTCCATCTTACTCTGAGCAACATCTGCTCTGAGTTCCATGTTGCTCAGAGCTCCATCTGCTCCGAGGTCCATTTCGCTCAGAGCTCTAATCACTCTGAGCTCCATCCTGCTGTAAGCATCAACCGCTGTGAGGTCTATTTAAAAGTGAGCAACATCTGCACCAAGCTCCATCTTGCTGACAGCTCCTTATTGCTCAGAGTTACATCTGCTCTGAGCACCCTCTTGTTCAGAGCTCCATCTTGCTCAGAGTGCCAACTGCTCAGAGCAGTGTTCGGGGTTCCAGTGACTCCAACCTCTATTTTGCTCTGAGCTCCATCTTACACAGAGGAACATCAGTTCCAAGCTCCATCTAGCTTGGCGCTCCTTCTTGTCTGACCTCTGTCTGCTCGGAGCTGCAAACACTCCATGCTCCATCTTGCTCTGAGCTCCATCTGCTCAGAGCTCCATCTGCTCCAAGCTCCATCTTGCTGGAGCTCCAATCTCTCCAAGCTCCATCTTGCTTTAAGCAACATCTGCTCTGAGCTCCTCCGTGATCGGAGTTCCAATCACTTTGAGCTCCATACTGCTCTGAGCACCATCTGCTCTGAGCTCCATTTTGCTCTGAGCTCCATCTTGCTCTGAGCTCCATCTTGCTCTGAGCACCACCTGCTCTGAGCCCCATCTGCTCAGAGTTCCATTTGCTCCAAGCTCCATCTTGCTCGGACCTCCAATGAGTCTGAGCACCATCTCCTCTGAGCACCATCTGCTCCAACCTTCTTCTTGCTTGGAGCTCTAGTCGCTCTGACCTCTCTACCTTGCTCTGAGCACCATCTGGTTGGAGCTCCATCTTACTGTGAGCAACGTCTTCTCTGACCTCCATCTTGCTCGGAGCTCCATCTGCTCCGACCTCTAGCTTGCTTGGAGTTCCAGTCAAACTGAGCTCCATCTTACTCTAAGCACCATCTAGTTAGAACTCCATCTTATTCTGAGCAACATCTGCTCTGAGTTCCATGATACTCAAAGCTCCAATTGCTCCGAGGTCCATTTTGCTCAGAGCTCTAATCACTCTGAGCGCCATTCTGCTGTAAGCATCAACCGCTCTGAGCTCTATCTAAAACTGAGCAACACCTGCACCAAGCTCCATCTTGCATAGAGCTCCTTATTGCTCAGAGTTACATCTGCTCTGAGCACCATCTTGTTCAGAGCTCCATCTTGCTCAGAGTGCCAACTGCTCAGAGCAGTGTTCGGGGTTCCAATGACTCCAAGCTTTATTTTGCTCTGAGCTCCATCTTACACAGAGGAACATCAGTTCCAAGCTCCATCTAGCTTGGCGCTCCTTCTTGTCAGAGCTCTGTTTGCTCGGATCTCCAAACACTCCACGCTCCATCTTGCTCTGAGCGCCATCTGCTCCAAGCTCCATGTTGCTGGAGCTCCAATCTCTCCAAGCTCCATCTTGCTCTAAGCACCATCTGCTCTGAGCTCCTCCTTGCTCAGAGTTCCAATCACATTGAGCTCCATACTGCTCTGAGAGCCATCTGCTCAGAGCTCCATTTTGCTCTGAGCTGCATCTTGCTCATAGTTGTAATCACTCTGAGCTCCATCTTGCTCTGAGCACCACCTGCTCTGAGCCCCATCTGCTCAGAGTTCCATTTGCTCCAAGCTCCATCTTGCTCGGACCTCCAATGAGTCTGAGCACCGTCTTGCTCTGAGCACCATCTGCTCCAACCTTCTTCTTGCTTAGAGCTCTAGTCGCTCTGACCTCTCTACCTTGTTCTGAGCACCATCTGGTTGGAGCTCCATCTTACTGTGAGCAACGTCTTCTCTGACCTCCATCTTGCTCGGAGCTCCATCTGCTCCGACCTCTAGCTTGCTTGGAGTTCCAGTCACTCTGAGCTCCATCTTACTCTAAGCACCATCTACTTAGAACTCCATCTTACTCTGAGCAACATCTGCTCTGAGTTGCATGTTGCTCACAGCTCCATCTGCTCCGAGGTCCATTTCGCTCAGAGCTCTAATCACTCTGAGCGCCATCCGGCTGTAAGCATCACCCGCTCTCAGCTCTATCTAAAACTGAGCAACATCTGCACCAAGCTCCATCTTGCTGACTGCGCCTTATTGCTCAGAGTTACATCTGCTCTGAGCACCATCTTGTTCAGAGCTCCATCTTGCTCAGAGTGCCAACTGCTCAGAGCAGTGTTCGGGGTT
>NW_012123044.1:14700-16241 GCF_000951035.1 Colobus angolensis palliatus
AGTGCCAACTGCTCAGAGCAGTGTTCGGGGTTCCAATGACTCCAACCTTTATTTTGCTGTGAGCTGCATCTTACACAGAGGAACATCAGTTCCAAGCTCCATCTAGCTTGGCGCTCCTTATTGTCTGAGCTCTACTGTGAGCTCCAAACACTCCATGCTCCATCTTGCTATGAGCTCCATCTGCTCAGAGCTCCATTTGCTCCGAGGTCCATTTTGCTCAGAGCTCTAATCACTCTCAGCACCATCCTGCTGTAAGCATCAACCACTCTCAGCTCTATCTAAAACTGAGCAACATCTGCACCAAGCTCCATCTTGCTTAGAGCTGCTTATCGCTCAGAGTTACATCTGCTCTGAACACCATCTTGCTCAGAGCTCCATCTTGCTCAGAGTGCCAACTGCTCAGAGCAGTGTTCGGGGTTCCAATGACTCCAAGCTTTATTTTGTTCTGAGCTCCATCTTACACAGAGGAACATCAGTTCCAAGCTCCATCTAGCTTGGCGCTCATTCTTGCCTGAGCTCTGTCTGCTCGGAGCTCCAAACACTCCATGCTCCATCTTGCTCTGAGCTCCATCTGCTCAGAGCTCCATCTGCTCCAAGCTCCATCTTGCTCTGAGAGCACCATCTGCTCGGAGCTCCATCTTACTGTAAGCAATATCTTTTCTGAACTCCAGCTTGCTTGGAGCTCCAACTGCTCTGGGCAGCTCAGAGTTCCGTCTTGCTCAGAGCAATCACTCTGAGATCAATCTTTCTCTGAGCATATCTTCTCTGAGTCTTACACTGAGAAACAACTGCTGCAAGCTCCATCTTGCTTGGAGTTCCTTGTTCCAAGCTCTATCTACTCCAAGCTCCATCTTGCTCAGAGCTCCACCTGCTCCAAGCTCCATCTTGCTTGGAGCTCCAATCACTCCAAGCACTATCTTGCTGTGAGCACCATCTGTATAGACATTCATCTTACTCAGAGCTCCATCTAGTCAGAGATCCAGCTACGCCAAGCTCCATCTTGCTGGGAGATCCAATCACTCCAAGCTCCATCTTGCTGGGAGCTCCAAACACTTCCAGCTCCATTTTGCTCTGAACACCACGTGGTTGGAGCTCATCTTACTCTAAGCAACATGTGCT
This sequence comes from Colobus angolensis palliatus, assembly GCF_000951035.1. Taxonomy (NCBI): domain Eukaryota; kingdom Metazoa; phylum Chordata; class Mammalia; order Primates; family Cercopithecidae; genus Colobus; species Colobus angolensis. Next base: position 15,820 of record NW_012123044.1, read on the forward strand.
CTGGGTTCCACCTTGCTCGGAGCTGTAATTGCTGTGGGCTCCATTTTGCTCTGAGCTCCAACAAAAGCTGAACAACATATCCAAACTCCATCTTACTTAGAGCTTTTTTTTTTTTTTCCCTCAGAGCTCCATCTGTTCCAAGTTGCATTTTGCTCAGAGCTCCAATCGCTCAGAGCAACGTTCAGAGTGCCAATCACTCTGAGTTCCCTCTTGTTCTGAGCACCATCTGCTGTGAGCTCCATCTTACACCAGCAATATCTGCTTCAAGTTCCATTTTGCTTGGAGCTCCCTCTTGCTCAGAGGTCCATCTAATCCGAGTTCCATCTGGTTTTGAGCTCCAATCACTCCAAGCTCCAGTTTGCTCTGAGCACCATCTGCTTGATGCTCCATGTGCTCCAAGCTCCATCTTTCTCAGAGCTCCA
>NW_012123044.1:18127-21596 GCF_000951035.1 Colobus angolensis palliatus
TTGCTCTGAGCTCCATCTTGCTCATAGTTGTAATCACTCTGAGCTCCATCTTGCTCTGAGCACCACCTGCTCTGAGCCCCATCTGCTCAGAGTTCCACTTGCTCCAAGCTCCATCTTGCTCGGACCTCCAATGAGTCTGAGCACCATCTTCCTCTGAGCACCATCTGCTCCAACCTTCTTCTTCCTTGGAGCTCTAGTCGCTCTGACCTCTCTACCTTGCTCTGAGCACCATCTGGTTGGAGCTCCATCTTACTGTGAGCAACGTCTTCTCTGACCTCCATCTTGCTCGGAGCTCCATCAGCTCCGACCTCCAGCTTGCTTGGAGTTCCAGTCACTCTGAGCTCCATCTTACTCTAAGCACCATCTACTTACAACTCCCTCTTACTCTGAGCAACATCTGCTCTGAATTCCGTGTTGCTCAAGCTCCATCTCCTCCGAGGTCCATTTTGCTCAGAGCTCTGATCACTCTCAGCGCCATCCTGCTGTAAGCATCAACCGCTCTCAGCTCTATCTAAAACTGAGCAACATCTGCACCAAGCTGCATCTTGCTTAGAGTTCCTTATTGCTCAGCGTTACATCTCCTCTGAGCACCATCTTGTTCACAGCTCCATCTTGCTCAGAGAGCCAACTGCTCAGAGCAGTGTTCGGGGTTCCAAAGACTCCAAGCTTTATTTTGCTCTGAGCTCCATCTTACACAGAGGAACATCAGTCCCAAGATCCATCTAGCTTGGCGCTCCTTCTTGCCTGAGCTCTACTCTGAGCTCCAAACACTCCATGCTCCATCTTGCTCTGAGCTCTATCTGCTCAGAGCTCCATCTGCACCAGGCTCATTCTTGCTGGAGCTCCAATCCCTCCAAGCTCGATCTTGCTCTAAGCACCATCTGCTCTGAGCTCCTCCTTGCTCGGAGTTCCAATCACTTTGAGCTCCATACTGCTCTGAGCACCATCTGCTCTGAGCTCCACTTTGCTCTGAGCTCCATCTTGCTCATAGTTGTAATCACTCTGAGCTCCATCTTGCTCTGAGCACCACCTGCTCTGAGCCCCATCTGCTCAGAGTTCCGTTTGCTCCAAGCTCCATCTTGCTCGGACCTCCAATGAGTCTGAGCACCGTCCTGCTCTGAGCACCATCTGCTCCAACCTTCTTCTTGCTTGGAGCTCTAGTCGCTCTGACCTCTCTACCTTGCTCTGAGCACCATATGGTTGGAGCTCCATCTTACTGTGAGCAACGTCTTCTCTGACCTCCATCTTGCTCGGAGCTCCATCTGCTCCGACCTCTAGCTTGTTTGGAGTTCCAGTCACTCTGAGCTCCATCGTACTCTAAGCACCATCTACTTAGAACTCCATCTTACTCTGAGCAACATCTGCTCTGAGTTCCATGTGTTCGGAGTTCCAATGACTCCAAGGTTTATTTTGCTCTGAGCGCCATCTTACACAGAGGAACATCAGTTCCAAGCTCCATCTAGCTTGGCGCTCCTTCTTGCCTGAGCTCTGTCTGCTCGGAGCTCCAAACACTCCATGCTCCAACTTGCTCTGAGCTCCATCTGCTCAGAGCTCCATCTGCTCCAAGCTGCATCCTGCTGGAGCTCCAATCCCTGCAAGCTCCATCTTTCTCTCAGCACGATCTGCTCTGAGCTCCTCCTTGCTCGGAGTTCCAATCACTTTGAGCTCCATACTGCTCTGAGCACCATCTGCTCTGTGCTCCCGTTTGCTCTGAGCTCCATCTTGCTCATAGTTGTAATCACTCTGAGCTCCATCTTGCTCTGAGCACCACCTGCTCTGAGCCCCATCTGCTCAGAGTTCCATTTGCTCCAAGCTCCATCTTGCTCGGACCTCCAATGAGTCTGAGCACTGTCTTGCTCTGAGCACCATCTGCTCCAACCTTCTTCTTGCTTGGAGCCCTAGTCGCTCTTACCTCTACCTTGCTCTGAGCACCATCTGGTTGGAGCTCCATCTTACTGTGAGCAACGTCTTCTCTGATCTCCATCTTCCTCGGAGCTCCATCTGCTCCGACCTCTAGCTTGCTTGGAGTTCCAGTCAATCTGAGCTCCATCTTACTCTAAGCACCATCTACTGAGAACTCCATCTTACTCTGAGCAACAGCTGCTATGAGTTCCATGATACTCCAAGCTCCATTTGCTCCGAGGTCCATTTTGCTCAGAGCTCTAATCACTCTGAGTGCCATTCTGCTGTAAGCATCAACCGCTCTGAGCTCTATCTAAAACAGAGCAACATCTGCACCAAGCTCCTTCTTGCATAGAGCTCCTTATTGCTCAGAGTTACATCTGCTCTGAGCACCATCTTGTTCAGAGCTCCATCTTGCTCAGAGTGCCAACTGCTCACAGCAGTGTTCGGGGTTCCAATGACTCCAAGCTTTATTTTCCTCTGAGCTCCATCTTACACAGAGGAACATCAGTTCCAAGCTCCATCTAGCTTGGCGCTCCTTCTTGTCAGAGCTCTGTCTGCTCGGAGCTCCAAACACTCCACGCTCCATCTTGCTCTGAGCTCCATCTGCTCAGAGCTCCATCTGCTCCAAGCTCCACCTTGCTGGAGATCCAATCCCTCCAAGCTCCATCTTACTCTAAGCACCATCTGCTCTGAGCTCCTCCTTGCTCGGAGTTCCAATCACTTTGAGGTCCATACTGTTCTGAGCACCATCTGCTTTGAGCTCCATTTTGCTCTGAGCTCCATCTTGCTCTGAGCTCCATCTTGCTCATAGTTGTAATCACTCTGAGCTCCGTCTTGCTTTGAGCACCACCTGCTCTGAGCCCCATCTGCTCAGAGTTCCATTTGCTCCAAGCTCCATCTTCTTCGGACCTCCAATGAGTCTGAGCACCGTCTTGCTCTGAGCACCATCTGCTCCAACCTTCTTCTTGCCTGGAGCTCTAGTCGCTCTGACCTCTCTACCTTGCGCTGAGCACCATCTGGTTGCAGCTCCATCGTACTGTGAGCAACGTCTTCTCTGACCTCCATCTTGCTCGGAGCTCCAACTGCACCGACCTCTAGCTTGCTTGGAGTTCCAGTCACTCTGAGCTCCATCTTACTCTAAGCACCATCTACTTAGAACTCCATCTTACTCTGAGCAACATCTGCTCTGAGTTCCATGTTGCTCAAAGCTCCATCTGCTCCGAGGTCCATTTTGCTCAGAGCTCTAATCACTCTCAGCGCCATCCTGCTGTAAGCATCAACCGCTCTCAGCTCTATCTAAAACTGAGCAACATCTGCACCAAGCTCCATCTTGCTTAGAGCTCCTTATTGCTCAGAGTTACATCTGCTCTGAGCACCATCTTGTTCAGAGCTCCATCTTGCTCAGTGCCAACTGCTCACAGCAGTGTTCGGGGTTCCAATGACTCCAAGCTTTATTTTGCTCTGAGCTGCATCTTACACAGAGGAACATCAGTTCCAAGCTCCATCTAGCTTGGCGCTCCTTCTTGTCAGAGCTCTGTCTGCTCGGAGCTCCAAACACTCCACG
>NW_012123045.1:0-1250 GCF_000951035.1 Colobus angolensis palliatus
CGAGGTCAGGAGATCAAGACCATCCTGGCTAACACAGTGAAACCCCGTCTCTACTAAAAATACAACAACAAAACATTAGCTGGGCATGGTGGCGGACATCTGTAGTCCCAGCTACTCAGGAGGCCAAGGCAGGAGAATGGTGTGAACCCGGGAGGCGGAGCTTGCAGTGAGCCGAGATAGCGCCACTGCACTCCAGCCTGGGTGACAGAGCAAGACACCATCTCAAAAAATAAAAATAAAAAATAGAGATAATATCAGCCAGGTGGGGTGGCTCACACCTGTAATTCCAGCACTTTGTGAGGCCAAGACAGTCAGATCACCTGAGGTCAGGAGTTTGAGAGCAGCCTGGCCTATATGGTGAAACCCCATCTCTACTAAAAATGCAAAAATTAGCCAAGCATGGTGGGGTGTGCCTGTAGTCCCAGCTACTAGGGAAGCTGAGGCAGGAGAATCACTTGAACCTGGGAGGTGGAGGTTGCAGCGAGCTGAGATCATGACACTGCACTCCAGCCTGGATGTCAGAGAGAAATTCCATCTCAAAAAAAAAAAAAAACAGATAAAACCCTGATACATGCTACATCATGGATGGGCCTTCAAATCATTATGCTATGTGAAATAAGCCAGATACGAGAGGACCAATATCACATGATTCCACTTACGTGAGGTTCCAAATTCATAGAGCCAAAAAGCAGAATAGTGATTACCGGGGCAGAAGGAGGGGGAATGGGAAGTTACTGTTTAATGGGTACAGAGTTTCAGTTTGGGAAGATTAAAATTCTGAAGATGGATGGTAGTAACAGTTGCACAATGCAAACGTACTTAATACCACTGAACTGTACACTTAAAATGGTTAAAATGGTAAATTGTATGTTATATATATTTTACCACAATAATTTTTTTTTTTCAGAAACATGGTCTCTGTCACGCAGGCTGGAATGCAATGGTGCTATCATAGCTTACTGCAGCCTCGAACTCCAAAGTTCTGGAGATCCTCCCACCTCAGCCTCCTGTGAAACTACAGGCACACGCCACCAGGCCCAGCTAATTTTTAAATTTTTTGTAGAGACGAGAGTCTTGTTATGTTGCCCAACTGGTCTGGAACTCCCAGCCTCAAGCGATTTATCCACCTCACCCACCCAAAGCACTGGCATTATAGGCATGAGCCACCACACCTGGCATAAAAAAAGAAAAAATTGTTTTAAATCCATCAAACTATGCACCTTTTTTTTTTTTTTTTTTTTTTGAGATGG
>NW_012123046.1:0-1877 GCF_000951035.1 Colobus angolensis palliatus
GAATTGCTTGAACCCTGGAGGTGGAGGTTGCGGTGAGCAGAGATTGAGCCACTGCACTCCAGCCTGGGCAACAAGAGAGAAACTCCGTCTCAAAAGAAAAAAAAAAAAAAAGTCATAAGGTATCATTATATTACTATTATAGCAAATTTATCAAATATTATGGTTTTACAGGGGATGTGTTGTGACTTTTGGGACAAAACAAATAAATGATTAATTATCTTATCATTGGAAAATAAATTATCTAGAGTTGTGTCTATTGTTCTTTAGAACATTTTTATAGCACCTTAAAAAAACACCTTTTAGTTACAGTAGGTACATATTAAAAAATATTTACATGAGTATATTGGGCCTGAAAAGTGAGCATAGTACCTAATGGGTACTTTTTCAAATCATGGTCCCCATCCTCCATCCCCCCAAATATTCCATCATCTCTACGATGTTATTTGTTTTTTGTTTGTTGATTTGTTTAACTTTTATAGAGTTTGGATATTAGACCTTTGTCAGATTTACAATTTTCAAATATTTTCTACCATTATGTAGGTTGTCTGTTTACTCTCTTTATTTTTGGGATGTGCAAAAGTTCTTCAGATTAATTAGGTCCCACTTATAGGTTTTTGTTTTTGTTGCAGTTGCTTCTTGGAAATTAACCATAAATTCTATGTTAAGGCTCATGTTGAGAAGAGTATTTTCTAGGTGTTCTTCTAGGATATTTATGGTTTTGGGTCTTACGTTTAAATATTCAACAAATCGTTAGTTGATTTTTGTATATGGTAAAAAGTAAAGGTCTGGTTTCCTTCTTCTGCATATGGCTAGACAGTTATCACAGTACCATTTTTTGAATAGACAGTTTTTTCTCCATTGCTTGTTTTTGCCAACCTTGTTGAAGATTAGATGGTTTTAGGTGTGTGGCTTATAAATTATTATAAATTATTAATAATTATAATTATAATTAATAATGGTAATAAATTATTAATTTATAAGCAAATTAACACAAGAATAATAATAATTTGAGTCATTTATTATTTTCCATTGGTCTATGTGCTTGTTTTTGTATCAGGACAACACTGTTTTGGTTACTGTAGTCTCATAGTATAATTTGAAGTTCGGTAGTGTAGTGTCCCGGGCATTTTTTGTCTTAGGATTTCTTTGGCTATTTGGGCTCTTTTTTTGTTTCATATGAATTCTAGAATAATTTGTATCTAATTTTGTGAAGAATGTCATTGGTAGTTTGATAGGAATATTGTTGAATCTGTAAATTGCTTTGGGCAGCATGGCTACTTTATTTATATTAATTATTCCAGTCCATGAAATGTTTTTCCATTTATTTGTACCATTGCTGATTTTTTTCAGCAGCGTTTTGTAGTTCTCTTTATAAAGATCTTGTATGTTCTTTGATAGCTGTATTCTTAGGTTTTCATTGCTTATGGCTATTATAAATGGGATTGTGTTCTTGATTTGAATCTTAGCCTGGACATTATTGGTGTATAAAAATGTTACTGCTTTTTGTATGTTGATTTTGTATCTTGAAACCTTGCTAAAATTGTTCATCCAGTCTATTAGTTTTTTGTCAGAGTCTTTAGGATTTTTTAGGTATAAAATCAGATCATCAGTAAAGAGACAGAATTTGCGGTTTTTTTTTTTGTTTTTCTTTTTTCATTTTTGGATGCCTTTTATTTCTTTCTCTCACCTGACTGCTCTGGCTAGGACTTGCAGTACCATGTTGAATAAGAGTGAAGATAGTTGCCATCTTTACCTTGTTCCAGTTCTTAAGGCGAATGCTTCCAGCTTTTGCCTATTCAGTATGTTGTTGGCTATGGGTTTGTCATAGATGGCTCTTATTATTTTGAGGTATGTTTATTAGATGCCTTGTCTGTTGA
>NW_012123047.1:0-1224 GCF_000951035.1 Colobus angolensis palliatus
TCATATCTGGATTTCATGTATTTTTTGGCAACTTTGTATACCCACTGTGGGCAAGTTGCAGAAAAAAGTAAAGTCTGAGGATTGTCTTCAGAATCTTAAATAAACAAAAAGAATTAAATGTTTTCTTAATTTCCCATGATGTAGCCAGCTTTTAAAAATTCCAAGCTTCAAAAAAATAATGAAAAATTTTAAACTTGGGGTGAATTTTTAACACAGAGACTTCATTGCAATTATTAAAACTTTCAACTTGCAAAACTGGGGGACAATAGGAAGAGAACTGAACCTAAAAGGAAGGTGAGAATTTAAGAAGGAACAATGAACAAAAAAATCAATAAAATGAGTTAGTAAATCTAACCACTGACTATAAAAAAAAAAAACAAAAAAAAAACAGAATAAAGCATAAAAAGCTACGAAAATAGTTAAAAAGATGCTATCATACTTTCTTTTTCAAGGACAGAACAGATACCAAATTATTTTAGTTTTGTTAGAACACAGGGGACACTGCAATAAGAATTATTAAATAAAAACTTGTTTGCATTTAAGATCGAAGAATAATTGCTAATGTGCTTATTTTGAATTAGGACATACCAGTTTTGTAGGATTCGTGAATAATATCTTCAACTTGTTCAGCAAAACCTAAATCTAACATTTGATCCACTTCATCAAGCACAACATGTCGCAGTTTAGAAAGATCCAATCGGCCACTCTGCAGATGGTCTTTGATACGACCAGGTGTTCCAACCAAGATGTCAATACCATTTCGAATATGATTAACTGTGAGAAGAGAGAAATGCCAATATGTAAAATTCACACTTTCACATTTATTTAAATATAAATATCAAATACATCTTTGCATTTCTATCATACATATTTACTCACTTTGGCTTTGATATGATGTTCCACCATAAAAACACGCCACACTGAGTTTTCTAGTTATATCTTTGAAGTCTTTGGCTACTTGGTTTGCCAGTTCCCTTGTTGGAGCCAAAACAAGTACCTGAGCAAGAGGTTTAAAAAACAAAAAGATACTTTTCTAAAGACATATCTGAATTAAAACCAAGAAGACTTTTTGTATGTGCATTTAAAACCAGGAATCTCTACATTAATGTCATAGTATTTAAAGATACAACACAAATAGCAACAAGAACAGCGGTGTGCCAGACGCGGTGGCTCATGCCTGTAATCCCAGCACTTTGGGAGGCCGAGACGGGTGGATCACGAGGT
>NW_012123048.1:0-1018 GCF_000951035.1 Colobus angolensis palliatus
TTGTCTGTTTTTGCTTTGCCAGGGTGCGGGAGGGCAGACATGGCCATCTATCTGAAGCTGTTGGTTTAGAAACAAAAGGAAAGGCAGGGGTTTTTGTTTGTTTTTGGTGACTCCACTTCCATGCTTAACTTTTCCCTTTTGGCATAGAGAATTTAGGGTCCTGAGATTGTATTTTCCTTTCACAGTATGTTAATATTAATTGTAGTCAGTGTGCTGGGCCATAGGACACCAGAATTGATTTCCTCCGTTTAACCCAAAGTGTGCCTGTCTCCCCTTTCCCTACTCAGCCCCCACCCCAGCCTCTGATAACCCCCTTCTACTCCCTACTTCTGAGTCTGACTTTCAAAATTCCACAAATAAGTGAGATCGTAAGGTATTTGTCTCTCTGTGCCTGCTTTCTTTCACTCCTAGGTTAATCTATGTTGTTGCAAATGACAGAATTTCCTGTATTTTAAAGGCCAAATAGTATCTCCCGGTGTATATACGCCACATTTTAAAAATCCATTCATCCGTGGATCAACAGTTCAATTGTTTCCATATCCTAGCAACTGTGGATAATGCTGCAACGAACGTGAGCGTGCAGACATCTCTTCCCCACACTAATTTCATTTTCTTTGGATAGATACCCAGAAGTGGGATGGCTGGACCATATGGTAATTCCAGTTTCCATGTTTTCATGAACCTCCACAGTGTTTTCCAAATTGGCTGTGCTAATTTACATTCCCATCAGCAGTGTGCCAGGGGCCCCTTTCTCCACACGCTTGCCAATACTTGGTGTTTGTTTGTTTTTTGAGATGGAGCCTTGCTCTGTCACCCAGGCTGGAGTACAGTGACATGATCTCAGCTCACTGCAACCTCCGCCTCCTCTGTTCAAGCGATTCTGCTGCCTCAGCCTCCTGAGAGCTGTGATTACAGGCACCTGTCACCATGCCTGATTAATTTTTGTATTTTTAGTAGAGATGGGGTTTCACCATGTTGGCCAGGCTGGTCTCAAACTCCTGACCTCAGGTGATCCGCC
>NW_012123049.1:0-1872 GCF_000951035.1 Colobus angolensis palliatus
ATTAACTCCCCCAGGAAGGCAGGAAAGGACTGTCCTGCAGTCACGGTACCTTTTACTGTCATGGAAAATTAAAATGAAACCAGATGATTAAGGTTTCCACTTGTCTTGAGATGAAGGTGTAGCCTGAGGAGCCTCTATTAGCATGTGTAAAGCCTCTGCTGAGTAAATGGTATTAACTTGTGTAAAGAAAGAATGTGACTAGGGGGCCCAGAAAAGAGGTATATCAAGTCAACACATTCCTGAGGGTATCTCTCTAGCTGTGGCGGTGGATGCGCCAGTAAGTATCTGCAGCCTGAGTGGGCTTTCAGTGTGTTTTCCTGTGGGGAGGGGATACGACCATCAGGCTGACTACTGGGTGTCCTCTTTCACAGAACTGTTTGTATTTTAAGTCAGACAATTGGTATTTGGTGTCTGGTGACCTGGGTTATGTGATGTGTCAGCCTCCACTAACCACTAAACCCTGGGGAAATGCCAGTACCTAGTTATTGCAGCTCAAAGGTAAACTTTGAAAACTTTTTCAGAGTAACGAGCCCTCCTGGCAGTGGGAAGACCAACATTCCCCTGAAGATAGTTGCTCTCTTGCCACATTCTCTTTCCACATGCCTTCACCACAAAGGTCTTCTCCAAGTCTGGGACTCCGATTTGCCAACATGCTGATGAACTGACTTGACTACATTGTTCTTTCTCTTACCTGTGAATAGAAGAGGTTAGACCTCTAAGGCCAATGCCAGAGTGACTCATCTTTGAAAATACTAGATTGTCTCACTCTCCCTGATACTTAATTCAAAGCCATCTTTGCAAAGTGTCATCCAATTTCTGTTGTGGCCCCAGCACTCAATAGTCCCAGAGACTGCCAGAGCAAAAGGGAGCAGGAGGCAATTCAAGCCATCTGTCCTGGAATAGGACATCTGGTCACAGGCCTGTGCCTCTGGTCGGGGCTCTTTGGGAGCCATCTGGCCCTCCATCCCACAGAGCTGTGCTAAGCCAGACCCTGTCAAGTACTGGTGAAACTAAGAGGAGAGGGTACACAAGCCAAAGTTAGCCTGGCGGTGATCTTGACTGTCTGGGAGAGTTGCAGGGCCAACCAATTCTCATAAATGTGTCCACAGACACCTACACAGGTGTCTCAAATAAATAAATACAATAAAATAAAGGAAGCTAATTATACTTTTTTTTTTTTTTTTTTGAGACGGAGTCTTGCTCTGTCGCCCAGGCTGGAATGCAGTGGTGCGATCTCGGCTCACTGCAACCTCCACCTCCCAGGTTCAAGTGATTCTTCTGCCTCAGTCTTCCAAGTAGCTGGGATTACAGGTGTGCACCACCACACCTGGCTAATTTTTTTTTTTAGTAGATACGGGGTTTCAGCATGTTGGCCAGGCTGGTCTCGAACTCGTGATCTGCCCACCTCGGCCTCCCAAAGTGCTGGGATTACAGGTGTGAACCACCGTGCCTGGCCAAATTTTTTTTGTATTTTTAGTAGAGACAGAGTTTCGCCATATTGGCCAGGGTGGTCTTGAACTCCTGACCTCAGGTGATCCGCCTGCCTTGGCATCTCAAAGTGCCGGGATTACAAGTGTGAGCCACTGAGCTTGGCCTAAATTTAATCTTAAATGTACAGTGCATAAAAGCTAAGAAACAACAGGTAAATGGCCATATTATGGGATCATAACTAATGAAGGGAAAAATGCCTTCAGCTTGTGTTTATGATAGCCAGTGTAATTGTTGATGTAATTGTGTCTGTCTTAATGAGAATTGATGTTTTAGCATGAGTGGGTGTTAATTTTGGGACTCTGTGCATGTATAAAATGTTTTTCCATTGAAATTAAGTAGTGATTACATTTTCAACCTGAATTGCCCAAGAGATTTTTTTAG
>NW_012123050.1:0-2403 GCF_000951035.1 Colobus angolensis palliatus
GGGAGTGTGCTTCCATAAAAGGAGCACTCAACTGGGAGTCAGGCGGGCTGGCCACTAATCCCAGGGCTGTGTGACCTCGGGTGGCCCTGCACCTCACTGGACCTTGGTTTTCTTGTCTGTAAAGTGGGGGAAGGCTAGAATGGCTGGTAAATGCTCAGCTCCGTGAGCCAGCTGAACCTGTTTTGTATCACCAATAAGGAATCACCCATAATGGGGGAGACTAGAGCCACTCTAAACCTAAAACAGGATTAGATGGTACAAGGAGCTGAGCATTTGCTATTTTAACTTTGTGTTTACTTTCATGGATGTATTTCATGTGTGCATTTTCACATATATGTGTATATGTATGTGTCTGTGTGAGCGTGTATGTGCACATGTGTATGTGTACGTGTGCGCGTATTTGACTAGTATATCAGACCCTGATTTCACAAATGTGGCTAAAGAAGAGGCTGAGTCACACACTTAAATTTTAAAAGTAAGCCGATTTTAAAAAAACACTAAGTAAAGAAGAATTCCAGTGGCATCTAAGTGTGGCAAAAGTCCTGATGAAAGGTGACAAATGGCTGCAACCCTGGCCTAAGTGTCCCTGTCCCCTTCCTGCATAAGGGACAGTGGATTCGGGGCCCCAGCCTCACTGGAATGAGAGATGCACAGACTGGGCCCTGATCTCCCACCGTGTCCTCACAACCCCAAGACAGAATGCCATGCGGGTTGGCAGGAGACCTCGCAGTGGGGTTGGTGGAGCCCACCCTCTGGCCCACAGGCCCCATGAGATCTCTGAGGCCACAGAGCATGTCCAAATGTGTGACCTCCTGGGTAATTCCAGCGAGGGCACAGGAATGGCCCAGGCAGAGGTGGCCTGGGTCTGGGCAGAGGTGGCTCAGGCTGGGCCTGAGGCAACCAGGGGACTCAGCATCACATCTCCTCAGAGGGGCCATCTGAGACGGCTGGGCCCATGAAGAGGCTTCTCCCCAGTACCCACCTGTCTGGGAGAGAACAGCCAGCCCCACAGCCCCAAATGTCTCTGTCCTCCAAGAGGCTGGATGTGAATCACAGGAATTTACAGCCCGGCCTGGCATGGGATTTATGAGTCTGCCTCCAGCCGGGGCTGGCGGGGAGTGGCCGCTGTCAGCCCCCCATTGCCGCTGATGGATGAGGCTGTTTCCTGCAAGACAAACTCCCCTCTGTGGCAGGCAGTGGAAGGAGAAGCATCCAGACCCTAGGGCCAGCCCCATACCTGTCCCAAAGCCAGATCACTCCTGCCCTTCCTTGGACCTGCCCAAGATGGGACATGCCACATTCAAAGCCAGAATGGATCTCTGAGGTAGCCCAGAACACACACACACACACACATGCACACACACACAGTACACAGATGAGGAACCAGGGTCCAGAGAGGAATAGGCCTTGCCCGAAATCACCCAGCAGCACAGTGGTGAAGCCAGACCCCAGCCCACAAACCCCCCAGACTGGTCATTTCAGTGTCCGGTCACAGTGGACTGTCATATGGCCACGGGGGTAGTTTTCACCTCCAAATGCGGGCGCCTCTCCAGAGACAGACCTGGGTTTGAATCCCTGCCCCACCACTCTGTGTGTAAAAGTCATAACCTCTCTGTGCCCTTCCCTCACCTGAAAAATGGGGCTCAAAATAACCCCAACTTAGCAAGGTTCTTACGAGGTTCAAGTGAGAGGACACAGGCAGAGCCGCAGGACAGAGTGGGCCCCTGGCACATGCTCCCTGAGTGGTGACAATGGCTCTCCACCATCTCTCGTGCCTCAAGGGGTCCCACTGACTGATTTGCGGCGGGCAGGAAGATAGTCATGGTTGGGTGGGGCAGGGGAAGCAAGGAGAGTTTGAGTGTGGGACTGCAGGGCAGGAGTGAGGCTACTTCTCGCTGAAGGAGACCCTGGAAGACTCCCTGGAGGTGGCGGCATCAAGCAGAGAATGCAGAACTCTTGTTTCTCTTGCTCTGAAGCTGCCTGGGGGCTTCTTGAGTGCCACAGGGACGGAGGGAAGCACCTTACCCTGAAAGCCCAGCCCAAGTTTCTGCCCTGGATGACCTGAGGAGGAGTCCCTCCTTTCTCTGGGCATCTGAGAAATGGGGGCAGGGAGGACCAGACAACACTCCTTAAAGGCGCCTGTCTGCTCTGGCCCTTGTGCCAACTGAAGGTGGCGGTCCAGACCAACCCTCTGCAGTACCCAATTATTGCCACTGGGCGGCAGCAGGGAGTAAATCTGCCGTCCGGCCTCCTTTCCCTGCCGGCCAGTCCCTCCCCCAGCACCTGGTGGTCTTTGCTCCTCCACCCTCCAGCCAGCTCGGCAGAGAGCCAGAGCTGAGGGTCCTTCACATCCAGACATCTGATGCTACCCGCAGCCCTGCAGAGAGCCAGCATGCTGGCTGC
>NW_012123051.1:0-1182 GCF_000951035.1 Colobus angolensis palliatus
GCGTCCGCCACCACGCCCGGCTAGTTTTTTGTATTTTTAGTAGAGATGGGGTTTCACCATGTTAGCCAGGATGGTCTGGATCTCCTGACCTTGTGATCCACCTGCCTCAGCCTCCCAAAGTGCTGGGATTACAGGCGTGAGCCACCACGCCCGGCCCTCGTTTTTCTTTTTGAGACAGGGTCTCACTCTCTCGCCCAGACTGGAGTGCAGTGGCATGATCACGGCTCACTGCAGCTTCAACCTCGTGGGTTCAAGTGATCCTCTTACCTCCGCCTCCTGAGTATTTGGGACCACAGGTGCACGTCACCCCACCTGGCTAATTTTTGTATTTTTTGTAAAAACAGAGGTTTCCTTATGTTGCCCAGGCTGATCTAAAACTCCTAGGCTCAAGTGATTCTCCGGCCTCAGCCTCCCAAAGTGCTGGGATTACAGGTGTAAGCCACTGTGCCCAGCCCTGTTTGTTTGTTCTTGAGACAGGGTCTTACTTTGTCACCCAGGCCAGAGTACAGTGGCATGTTCATAGCTCACAGCAGCCTCAACCTCCCAGGCTCAAGGGATTCTCCTGACTCAGTCATCTGAGTAGCTGGGACTGCAGGTGAGCCAGCTCGCCTGGCTGATTTTTTTATTTTTTATGGAGATGGGGTTCTCACTATGTTGTCCAGGCTGGTCTCGAACTCTGTGGCTCAAGGGATCCTCTCTCCTCAGCCTCCCAAAGTGCTGGGATTACAGTCGTGAGCCACCATACCTGGCAAAAGGCTGTTTACTACAGACTAGAAACTTAAGTAAGTTATATAGTCCATGAGAGAGAGATAGGGGCTATGGAAAAAACAAAAGTGAATGAAGAGTGTGAGTTGGAATTTAAAATAGGGAGTGAAGGTGGTCACATTCAGAAGATAGCATTTCAGTGAAGACCTGAAGGAACCTAGGAGGAGCCATGCAGATCTCTGGGAAAGAGTTGAGGCGGAGGGAATAGCAAAGGCAAAGGCCCTGAGGCAGGACCCTGTTGTGTGCCAGGAACATTGAAGAGGGTTGTATGGCTGGACTGCAATGAGTGAGGGGGAGAAGGGAAGACAAGGACAGATTGGTGACAGGGAAGGTCATCCAGGACCGTGGAGAGGACTCCAGTTTTTCCTCCCAGTGAGGTGGGAGCCTTTTCTTAAGTGCAAGATTTTGTACGGAGAA
>NW_012123052.1:0-2845 GCF_000951035.1 Colobus angolensis palliatus
CCAAAGTGCTGGGATTACAGGCATGAGCCACCGCGCCCAGCCGTCCTCTGTTTTTTGGTGTGTGTGTGTGTGTGTGTGTGTGCGCGTGTGTGTGTAAGAGGGAGTCTCCCACTGTCGTCCATGCTGGAGTGCAGTGGTGTGATCTCAGCTCACTGCAACCTCTGCCTCCCAGGTTCGAGAAATTCTCCTGCCTCAGCCTCCTGAGTAGCTGGGATTATAGGCTTGTGCCACCATGCCTGGCTAATGTTTTGTATTATCAGTGGAGACAGGGTTTCACCTTGTTGGCCAGGCTGGTCTTGAACTCCAGGCCTCAAGTGATCCACCTGCCTCAGCCTCTCAAAGTCCTGGCATTACAGGCGTGAGCCACCGTACCTGGCCAATAGTTTTTTTTTTTTTTTTTTCTTTTTTTAAGGGATAAGTGTCTCCCTCTTTCACCCAGGCCGTAACCCTGAAGTGCTGGGCTCAAGCGAACCTTCTGCCTCAGCCTCCCAACTCTCCAGTAGCTAGGACTACAGGTGCACACCACCATGCCTGGCTAATTTTTAATTTTTTTGTAGAGAGGGGATCTTGGTATGTTGCCCAGGCTGGTCTCAAACTTCTGGCCTCAAGTGATCCTTCTGCCTCAGCCTCCCAAAGTGCTGGGATTACAAGCCTTGCGCCACAGTGCTCGGCCAACAATAGATTCATAATATCATTGAGGGCAGGGATTGTGAGTCATCATCAGCTCCCCAGTGACTGGCAGCATGCCAGGGATGGGGGAGGGGAGAGAGGGAAGGAAGGGAGGCTTCTCAGCCCGACAGTTCAGCCAAGTGCAGGCACTGTCATGTTCATGGCCACCAGGCGCCTGCCAAGCACCAGGCTCTGTGCTGCCCACTTTACACAGATGGTCTCACTTGGCCTCGATGACAACCTGTGGAGGTCGGTATTATTTACTCCAAGAGGAAACTAAAGGCAGAGAGTTTAAATAACTTGTCAAAAGTCACATGGCAGAATCAGGATTTGAGCTCAGATGTGTTGAACTGAAGCTTGTGCTCTTGACTGCCTGGCTGTGCAGTCTTCCAGAAGAGCAGGGCACGGACTTCTGGAATTCTAGCAGCCACTCGACTCAAAAGCAGTTAGCACAGTGCTGAGCGCAGGTAATAGGGCGTTTGACAAATGCCAGTGACTGTTGACAGAATGATTGACAGTGTGAATGAATGAATGAGTGAAGTGACTTCCTGTCTTGTGAGGTCTTTCTCTTCAAATGGAAGATTTCCTCATAGCCTTTGAATGCTCAATCTAATTAAGGCAAAAAGGCATCAGAGAATTGTGGGGCCTTTCCTTTATTAACTGTCAAGTCCAATCTGGAGGCTGTTTACGTGCCAAGGTCAGAGATCAGTCTTTAGCTGCTCTCCTCTCATTCATCTGGCCAAGCTCAGAACATAAAGTTTATTGATGCAAAACTGATTGGCAGGCTGGGCTAACAAGCTGGCGGGAACAGGGAGTATCAGAAAGAGTTCTAAGCCAGCACCAGCTCAGCCCGGCTCCTTTGCTGTCCTAACTTCCCTGTGCTCTAGGTTGCAGGGTCGCACCTTTCAGAACTGAACCCCAGAAGAGCAGCAAATGCTGCCTGGCCTTTTGGCGGTTCTTATGGAGCCGAACCAAGAGCAGGAGGGGCAGTAGTCCTTATTCCTGGTTTTGCCCATTAATGTGGAAAGAGAGAGGCATGGAAGATTAGGCAATATAGTCGTGTTTTTTTTTGTTGTTTTTTGTTTTTTTTAGACAAGAGTCTTGATCTGTCGCCCAGGCTGGAGTGCAGTGGCGTGATCTCGGCTCACTGCAAGTTCCGCCTCCCAGGTTCACGCCATTCTCCTGCTTCAGCCTCCCGAGTAGCTGGGACTACAGGCGCCTGCTACCATGCCTGGCAAATTTTTCGTGTTTTTAGTAGAGACGGGTTTCACCGTGTTAGCCAGGATGCTCTCGATCTCCTGACCTCGTGATCCGCCCGTCTCGGCCTCCCAAAGTGCTGGGATTACAGGCTTGAGCCACCGCGCCCGGCCTATGTGGCACATGCTTGTAATCCTAGCTACTCGGGAGGCTGAGGGAGGAGAATCGCTTGAAACTGGGAGGCAGAGGTTGCAGTGAGCCGAAATCGCACCACTGCACTCCAGCCTGGGCAACAAGAGCGACACTCTGTTAAAAAAAAAAAACAAAAGAGAAAGAAAAAAGATAAAAAGAAAAGCAGACTGCTTAAGACTTCAGAGCACCCCTGGGGGAGTGAAGAGATGGCCCAGAGGCCAAGGGCTCCGAGATGCATGACAAGGTGCTGTTTGGGTGAAGGCGGTGCGGGGTCCTTTTCAGAGTACATACTGCTTTCTCCTTGCTCTGGGTGAAGTTCACATCACACATGAAGTGAAACAGCACATCAGTGTGATGAACACAGGTAACACTGAGGAAACCTGTGTGTGTGAGCAAATATAGCGTGAAAGGGTTCAGGGATTTCTCTTCTTTTCTTTTCTTTTTTGAGACTGAGTCTCGCTCTGTTGCCCAGGCTGGAGTGCAGTGGCACGATTTCGGCTCACTACAACCTCCACCTCCCAGGTTCAAGCAATTTTTCTGCCTCAGCCTCCCAAGTAGCTGGGATTATAGGCATGTGCCACGATGCCCAGCTAATTTTTGTATTTTTAGTAGAGTCAGGGTTTCACCATATTGGCCCGTCTGGTCTCAAACTTCTGACCTTCTGGTCTCAAACTTCTGACCTTGTGATCCGCCGGCCTCAGCCTCCCAAAGTGCTGGGATTACAGGCATGAGCCACCGCGCCCAGCCGTCCTCTGTTTTTTGGTGTGTGTGTGTGTGTGTGTGTGTG
>NW_012123053.1:0-1154 GCF_000951035.1 Colobus angolensis palliatus
CCAGCTACTCCGGAGGCTGAGGCAGGAGAATGGCGTAAACCCAGGAGGTGGAGCTTGCAGTGAGCTGAGATCCGGCCACTGCACTCCAGCCCGGGTGACAGAGCGAGACTCCGTCTCAAAAACAAACAAACAAACAAAAAACAAAAGAAACAAAAAAAAAAACAAAATAAACAACACTATGGTGAAAATCTGTATATACATTTTTACACAGTCTGTATGTCTCAATATATATTTTGTAGGAATAATAAATATTGTTAAATATTTGAAATGTTTAGTGTAAACAGGGCTAACCATCTAGGTTAGTGTAACCTTATTACTATCTATTTTGAAGATTTTTTGCCACCTCTACATCTTCCATAAATCTTACAATAGGCATGATAGGACAGTAATCTCAAAATGAGTACGAGTTTGCAATCAAATCTAAGTAGCAATTAATTTGATTTAATAATGACCATTTTCTTCTTCCTGTTTACAAGGTTGCCTAGAGAATAAGTGCAGAAAGTATTAGTAACATGTAACATTTATACAGCAGCAAAGCTCTTTCATCGAATCCTTGTAACAACTCTGTATGGATGAAAAGCTAGATGTTGCTCCTCTTCCCATTTACAAGATAAGGAAACTGATATTCAATAATGTAATTTGTTCAAACTCATACAGCAGGGCTGTGGCTCAAACTCTGCCTGACACTGTATCTAAACTAACACTTCCTTCTTATATCACATCACTGGACCTAGATAATACTATAAATGATCCAAAAGATTTAATACATCAAGACACACCGAAATGCTTACCTTCAGTTACTAATAGCTCATCTTGAAATGCTTCAACAAAATTAATGTTTTGAAACACACTGTGTTCTGGAAGTATCCCTTTTATCATCTCTGGTTTATGTAACAGGGCCCTGGCATGAGAGATTTTTTTTTTTTTATTTAAAAGTGACATTATATATAAAATAACTTTAATTAGATTTTCACTAATGCATTTGGCAAATCCCACTAATATTGAAATATCAGTACCCAGACCTTACACCTAAAAGAAAAACCTGTTTTGGAAGTTCCCTCGAAATTTACACATGGTAATAAAATTATCAGTTTCAGTTAAATATTAACATCAAACAAAAATTCCCCAAAAAAAGAGTAAAACTAGATTATTTT
>NW_012123054.1:0-1587 GCF_000951035.1 Colobus angolensis palliatus
GTGATCCGCCCGCCTCGGCCTCCCAAAGTGCTGGGATTACAGGCTTGAGCCACCGCGCCCAGCCCAAAAGCTACTTTCTAAAATATTGACTTAGAGAAAAAACTAATTGTATTGCCCCATACCTTCAATTCATTCTCTTATTTATTTTTTGACTTCATTTTTGCTATCTGAATAATAAAATTTCTATTCATGTCATTGGGATTTAATGTAGCCTAGCTAATATTTGTCATTTGCTTCACATATATGTTGCATATAGAAGCCCTTTTCCCAATATACTGTACTTAACACTAGTCAGAGCTCGTCCAGTTGAGAGTTTCACAGCTGTTCATCTATAAATTGGGTTTTATTAAGAAAATACAAATGAATGGATATTAATCTTTTTATGTATTTATTAAGCATTATCACAATGCATAGAACCCTACTGTGGTTTTAGGATACAAATTAAGAAAAACAGCCCTAGTTCTGAACACCAGAAGTTAAAACCTAATAGAAACAGCAAACATGTCCATATATATTGTTTTAATTAAGATATATATATCTTACATTAATTAAGATATATATATATAATTATATATATTATTTAAGATATATATATCTTACTTTTCCCACATCACTCATTCTTTAATCACTGAAAACTCGGTGTAATTAGCAGAACCTCTGCCTCCCTCAGGTGAGAGACCTGTTTAACAACTTTTCTTTATTTACTTCTACATTGTCTTCATATATTTATATCTTAAGATATATACAATCTTAATTAAAAGAAAGCATTTTGAAGAGCACAGGCTTGAATAGGCTAGAGAAAAATTTAGTAATTGCTTACAAGCACATGAAGGATTATGATGTTGATGCATTCATGTAACATTCAACAGATCTTCACCAAGAGCCAATTCTGTGCCAGGCTCAATTCACAGACAAGCCTTGCCCTTTTAGAGCACTCTGTTTGGTAACTATAACTTCACTTCATTAAAGGAAGCACAAAGGGAAATAACATGCAGAAGAATACTATTAGGTTAAATTTGTACTAATACAATGAAAAATACTGAAGAAATTCATTGATTCAACATATTTGCCTCCAAAATGGAATAAATATATCAATTAGGTTGGTGCAAAACTAATTGTGGCTTTTGCCATTACTTTTATGACAAAAACTGTAATTACCTTTGCATCAACCTAATATTTAAAAGACATATGGAATAGTTGGTTTCTAAAGATCTTAGCATTGTAAAATATCATTAAGAAGTAAATATTTTCTTTTCCTTCAAGTCTCTTTACTCCTGCTATTCCTCCCTTTATTTAATATATTTTCTTTTAGATAAAAAGAGAATGCTGATGCACAAGCTTTGTATTTCAACTACAAAAACATGATCAGTTATTAGGGACTGGAATCTGTAACGTTTGCTGGCTTTTCTTTGACAGAACAATTGTAAAACATAAATGTGGACTGATAGAGTTATTGTTAATTATGATAGGCAGACATCTTCCCTTTTAGGTCCAGTCATGACAATAAGTTCATATTGCCCTACTCCCAAAATGTTTTCTTCTGTCCCCTGCCTGTCTATTGCCCACTGTTTCTTTACTGCACTTTAC
>NW_012123055.1:0-1404 GCF_000951035.1 Colobus angolensis palliatus
ATTTCACTATTCACCATAGTCCTCAATGCGCTCTGAAATATCACCTTTTCGGTTTCACAGCAACAGTGTTCAAACTATGCCTTGTGAGAAAAGAGGTATAATTCACAGAGTGGAATGCATACATCACAAAGTAGTTTCTCAGAAAGCTTGTATCCGGTTTTATCTGAAGATATCTCCTCTTTCACCATAGGCCTGAATGTGCTCCTGAATGTCCCTTCACGGATCCATGCATGACGGAGTTTCCAAACTACGTAATATAAAGAAAGTTTTAACTGTAAGATGAATAAAAATATCTAACACAAAGCAGTTTCACAGAAATCTTCTTTCCAGTTTTTGTCTGATGATATGTCCTTTTTCACCATAGCCATCCATGTACTCCCGAATGTCTCTTGGTAGCTTGATTTAACTCTATGAGATGAATACAAACATGACAAAAGAGTTGCGCAGAAAGCTTCTCCCAAATTTTCGATCGACAACATTTCCTTGCTCGACACAGGCCTCCGGTTCACACTTACTATCCCATCACAGAACCCTCAAAGACAGACTTTCAAACAGCGAAATGTAGAGTAAGCTTTACCGCTGTGAAAAGAATGGACATGTCAGAGAGCATTTTCCTCGAGTGCTTCTTTCTGTTTTTTATTGGACGTCATTTCACTTTTTGTCATAGTCTTCAATGTGCTCTGAATATCACTCTTTTGGTTTTACAGGAACAGTGTTCAAGCTGTGCTTCATGAAAAGATAGCTACAAGTCCCTGAATGGAATGCTTTTCATCATCGGCATCAACATGCTCCTGAATATCACTTGGTACCTGTTTCTCCAAAACAGAGTGATATTCAGAGCAGATTGAAAATGATGGCAAGAAGAGAAATGTCATCCAATAAAAAACACAACGAAGCACACAAAGAAACTGCTCTCTGAGAAGCTCACGCTTTTCACAGGGTTAAAACGTACTCTATATTTCCCAATTTGAAAGTCGGTCGTTGAGGGTTCTGCGAAGGGATAGTAAGTGGCAACCAGATGCCTGTGAAATCTGTGATGGGATATTACGGATATGGAATGCACACATCACCAAGCAGCTTCCCAGAAAACTTCTCTCCAGTTTTTATATGACTATATATCTTATTTTACCATAGGCCGGAATGTGATCCCAAATATCCCTTCGCGGATCCATCCACGAGGGAGTTTTGAACCTGCGTAATGTAAGGAAAGCTTCATCTATGTGAGATGAATTAACAGAAAAAAGCAGATTCACAGGAAGCTTCTTTCCAGTTTTTATCTGAAGATATTTCCTTTTTCACCATAGTCCTGAATGTGCTCTAGAAGGTCCCTTGGTGGAACCGTCCATGACGTTTTCCAGGGTGCGTAATGTAAAGAAAGCTTTATCTATGTGAGATGATTACACA
>NW_012123055.1:6618-7781 GCF_000951035.1 Colobus angolensis palliatus
TGTCATGGTTTTCATCTCTGTCATTTCGTTTATGACCTTTTCTGCATTAATTATTCTAGCTGTCAATTCTTCCACTCTTTTTTCAAGATTTTTAGCTTCTTTGCGTTGGGTACGTAATTCCTCCTTTAGCTCTGAGAAGTTTGATGGACTGAAGCCTTCTTCTCTCATCTCATCAAAGTCATTCTCTGACCAACTTTGATCCGTTGCTGGCAATGAGCTACGCTCCTTTCCAGGGGGAGATGTGCTCTTATTTTTTGAATTTCCAGCTTTTCTGCCCTGCTTCTTCCCCATCTTTGTGGTTTTATCTGCCTCTGGTCTTTGGTGATGGTGACGTACCGATGGGGTTTTGATATAGGTGTTCTTCCTGTTTGGTAGTTCTTCTTCTAATAGTCAGGACCCTCAGCTGTAGGTCTGTTGGAAATTGCTTGAGGTCCACTTCAGACCCTGTTTGCCTGGGTATCAGCAGCAGAGGTTGCAGAAGATAGAATATTGCTGAACAGCGAGTGTACCTGTCTGATACTTCCTTTGGAACTTCCTGTCAGTGGAGTACTCCACCCTGTGCGGTGTGGGGTGTCAGACTGCCCCTAGTGGGGGATGTCTCCCAGTTAGGCTACTCAGGGATCAGGGACCCACTTGAGCAGGCAGTCTGTCCATTCTCAGATCTCAACCTCCGTGTTGGGAGATCCACTGCTCTCTGCAAAGCTGTCCCACTGAGTCGTTTGCATCTGCACAGGTTTCTGCTGCATTTTTTGTTGTTGTTATTTAGCTGTGCCCTGTCCGCAGCAGTGGAGTCTACAGAGACACGCAGGTTTCCTTGAGCTGCTGTGAGGTCCACCCAGTTCGAGCTTCCCAACGGCTTTGTTTACCTACTAAAGCCTCAGCAATGGTGTGCGCCCCTCCCCCAGCTTCACTGCTGCCTTGCGGTTAGATCGCAGACTGCTGTGCTAGCAATGAGGGAGGCTCCGTGGCCGTGGGACCCTACCAGCCAGGTGTGGGTATAATGTCTGGTGTGCCCGTTTGCTTAAATCACAGTATTGGGGTGGGAATTACTCGATTGTCCAGGTGTTGTGTGTCTCATTTCCCCTGGCTAGGAAAAGGGATTCCCTTCTCCCTTGCACTTCCCAGGTCAGGTAATGCCTCACCCTTCTTCAGCTCTCGCTGGT
>NW_012123055.1:7831-8177 GCF_000951035.1 Colobus angolensis palliatus
CTCCATAGCCATCTCTATACCCCCGAATGTCTCTTGGTAGCTTTTTCTCCAAAAGGGATTCCGGAATCCTCTATGAGAAGAAAAATATATTTCTGGACTGAAATGCACACCTCACAAAGCAGCTCCTCAGAAAGCTTGTCTCCACTTTCTATCTAAAGACGTTTCCTTTCTCACAATAAGCCTCAAAGCACTCCAGAATATCCTTTCATAGACTAAAGAAAAACAGTGTTATGTTACTCCTCAATGAAAACGGAAGCTTAACTGTGTGAGAGGAATTCACGTGACACAGAGCCGTTTCACAGAAAGCTTCCTTCTGGTTTCTCTCTGAGGTTATTTCTTTTTCAGG
>NW_012123055.1:8261-8555 GCF_000951035.1 Colobus angolensis palliatus
GCTTTGTCTATGTGAGATGATTACAAAATCACAGAGTAGTTTCCTAGAAAGCTTCTTTCCAGTTATTGTCTGAAGCCATTTCCCTTTTCACCATCAGCAGTAAGATGTTCCCAAATATCACTTGGTACCTGTGTCTACAAAAGGATTTCACTGACGTTGTAAGAGAAGAGAGGTATAACACGCTCAGTGGAATGCACACGTCACAAAACAGTTCCTCAGAAAGCTTTTCTCCAGTTTCTGTCTGAGCATATTTCCTTTTACACCACAAGCCTTCAAGTGCTCCCATATACACCA
>NW_012123055.1:13808-14201 GCF_000951035.1 Colobus angolensis palliatus
TCCAGTTTTTGTCTGAGGCTATTTCCCTTTTCACCATCGGAATCAACATGCTCCCGAATATCAGTTGGTACCTGTTTCTCCAAAAGGGTTTCCCCAATGCTGTAGGAGAACAGAGGTAAGCACTGTGAGTGGAATGCACACGTCACAAGGCAGTTCCTCAGAAAGTTTCTCTCCAGTTTTTGTCTGAACATATTTACTTCTTCAATGTAAGCCTCAAAGTGCTCCTGAATATCCCATCACACACTAAACATACACAGTATTAGGAAAGTGCTCAAGGAAAAAAGATGCTTACCTGAGTGAGAGGAATTAAGATGACACAGAGAAGTTTCACAGAAAGCTTCCTTCTGGATTTTACCTGTGGATATTTCTTTCTCCATATTCTAAGGATCTTTC
>NW_012123055.1:15790-17291 GCF_000951035.1 Colobus angolensis palliatus
TTTCAAAGTTGCATACTATAAAGAAAGCTTTCTCTATGTGAGATGATTCCACATATCACAGGGTAGTCTCCTAGAATGCTTCTTTCCAGTTTTTGGCTGAGGCTATTTCCCTTTTCACCATCTGCATCAACATTCTACCAAATATCACTTCGTACCTGTTTCTCCAAAAGGGTTTTCCCGAAGCTGTATGAGAAGAGAGGTATAATACTGTGAATGGAATGCACAAGTCACAAAGCAGTTCCTCGGAAAGCTTCTCTCCCGTTTCTGTCTGCACATATTTCCTTTTCCACTGTGAGCCTCAAAGCAATCCCGAATATCCCAACAAAAACAGTGTTATGATATTGCTCAATGAAAAGAGAAGCTTAACTGTGTTTTCGGAATTCACGTGACACAGAGCAGTTTAACAGAGAGCTTCCTTCTGGTTTCTCTCTGAGGTAATTTCTTTTTCAGGATATTCTAAAGACCGTTTCCAAATGTCCTTTCGCAGATTCCACAGAAACAGTGATTTCAAACTACTCACTCCAAAGAATGATTTAACTCTATGAGATGAGAATAAACTTCACAAAAGTGTTGCGCAGAAAGCTTCTCTCAAATATTCGATGGAAGACATTTCCTTGCTTAACACAGGCATCCGGTTGCCACTTACTATCGCTTCACAGAACCCTCAAATACCGACTTTCAATCTGGGAAATGTAGAGTAAGCTTTAACCCTGTGTAAAAATGGACATATCCGAGAGCCATTTCTTCGAGTACTTCTTTCTGTTTTTTATTGGACATTTCAATTTTGCCATAGTTTTCAATGTGCTCCGAATATCACTCTTTTCCTCTTACAGGAACAGTATTCAAATTGTGCCTTATGAGAAGAAAGTTATTAATCTCTGAGTGGAATGCACACGTCACCAAGCAATTTCTCAGAAAGCTTCTCTCCCGTTTGGATCTGACTATATTTCCTATTTCACTGTAGGCCCGAATGTAATCCCAAATATCCCTTCGCAGATCCATCCATGAGGGAGTTTCCAAGCTGTGTAATGTAAAGAAAGCTTCATCTATGTCATATGAATAGACATAGCAAAAAGCAGATTCACAGAAAGCTTCATTCCAGTTGTTGTCTGAAGATATTTCGATTTTCACCATAGTCCTCAAAGTGCTCCCGAAGGTCCCTTCACTGATCCGTCCATGACAGTTTACAAGCTGCATAATATAAAGAAAGAATTATCTATGTGAGATGATTACACAAATCACACAGTAGTTTCCCAGAAGGCTTTTTTCAGTTTTATTCTGAGGCTATTTCACTTTTCACCATTGGCATCAACATGCTCCTGAATATCAGTTGGTATCTGTTTCTCAAAAAGGGTTTCCTTGACGCTGTATGAGAAGAGAGGTATAACACTGTGAGTGGAATGTACACATCACAAGGCAGTTCCTAGGAAGGCTTCCCTCCAGTGTTGGTGTGAACATATTTCCTTTTTCACCGTAAGGTGAAAAGTGCTCCCGAATACCC
>NW_012123055.1:18266-22136 GCF_000951035.1 Colobus angolensis palliatus
CCAAATGTCCTTCCTCAGATTCCACAAAAACAGTGATTTCAAGCTCTTCAATCCAAAGAATGGTTTAACTATATGAGAGGAATACACACATCACAAAGCAGTTGCTCAGAAATTTTCTCTGCAGGTTTCATTGGAAGTCGTTTCCTTGCTCACCACAAGCCTCCGGGCGTCACCAAATATACCTTCACAGATTCTGCAAAGACAGAGTATCGAAACTGGGCAACAAAGACTAAGCATTCTCTCTGTGAAGTGAATGCACATATCAGAGAGCAGATTCTTGGAACGCTTCTTCCTCGATTTTATTTCAATGTATTTCACTATTCGCCATAGTCATCAAATGAGTCCGAAATATCACGTTTTTGGTTTCACAGGAAGAGTGTTCCATCACTGCCTTGTGAGAAAAGAGGTATAACTCCCTGAGTGGAATGCATACATCACAAAGTCGTTTCTCAGAAAGCTTCTATCCACTTGTTATCTGAAAATATCTCCTCTTTCACCATAGGCCTGTATGTGCTCCAGAATGTCCCTCATGGATCCGTGCATGACGGAGTTTCCCAACTGTGTAATATAAGAAAAGTTGTAACTATGCGAGATGAATAAATATATCTAACACAAAGCAGTTTCACAGAAATCTTTCATTTTTGTCTGAGGATACTTCCTTTTTCACCATAGCCATCCCTATACTCCCAAATGCCTCTTGGTAGCTTTTTCTCCTAAAGGGATTCAGGAATCCTCTAGGAGAAGAAAGCTGAGGGGAATGCACACGTCTTTCTGTGAGTGGAATGCACACGTCATTCTGTGAGTGGAATTCTGTGACTGGAAAGCACACGTCACAAAGCAGCTCCTCCTCCTTCTGTTCCATATTCCATTTCATTTCTTCCCACTCCATTCCATTCCATATTCCATTCCATTCCATTCCGTTCCATTCCATTCCACTCCGTTCCATTCCATTCCATTTCTTTTCACTTTCCATTCCATTCCATATTCAAATACATTCCAGTCCATTTTACATTCCATCAATTACATTCCATCTTCCCTTGAATTGCATATCCCATTCCATTCCATTCCATATTTCATTCCATTCCATTCCATTTCATTCCTTTGCGTTCCATATTCCATTGCATACCACTCCATTCCTTATTCCATTCTTTTTCATTCAATTTCATTCCATTCCATTCTATTCCATTCCATATTGCATTCCAGATTCCATTCCATTCCATTCCATATTCCATTCCATTCCATACTCAATTGCATTCCCTTTCATATTCCATTCAATTCCATTCCATTCCATATTCAGTTCCATTCCATTCCTTATCTCATTTCATTCCATAATTCATTCCATTCCATTGCATATTCCATTCCATTCCATATTCCATTCTATTACATATTCCATTCCATTACATATTCCGCTTCATGCCATTCTATTCCATATTCCATTCCATTTCATATTCCATTCCATTCTGTATTCCATTCCATTACATATACCATTCGATTCCATTCCATTCTATTGCATTCCATATTTCATTCTATTCTATATTTCATTCCATTCAATCTCGTTCTGTTTCATTCCGTTCCATATTCCATTCCATTGCATATTCCATTCCATTCCATTCCATTCTATATTCCATTCCATTCCATTCCGTATTCCATTACATTCCATTATATTTAATTCATTTCCATTCCACATTCCTTTCTATTCCATTCTTTATTCCATTCCATTCCATTCCATATTCTATTCCATTCCATGTTTTATTGCATTCCATTTCATTCCGTTCCCTTCCATTCAATTTCCTCTTTCATTGCATTCCTTTTCGTTTCATTCCATTCCTTTCAAATTCGTTCCGTATTCCATTCCATTCCATATTCCATTCCATTCCATTCCATACCATTCCATTCAATTTTATTCCATTCCAATCCATATTCCTTTCCATTCCATACCATTCAATTCAATTCCATTCCATTCCATATTCCATTCCATTCCATATCCATTGCATTCCATTTCATTCTTTTCCCTTCCATTCTATTTCATATTGCATTCCTTTACGTTACATTCCATTCCGTTCCATTCCATTGCATTCTATATTCCATTCCATTCTATATTTCATTTTATATTTCATTCCATTTTATAATTCATTCCATTACACTCCATTCCTCTCCATTCCTTTCCATATTCCATTTCATTCCCTATTTCTTTCCATACCATTCCATTCTATTTCATTCCATTCCATTCCGTTCCATATTCAATTTTATATCCCTTTCCATTCCATTCCATATTTCATTCCATTCCATTCAGTTTTCTTCCATTCCATATTCCATGACATTCCATATTCCATTCCATTCCATTCCATATACCAATCCATTCCATTCCATGTTCCATTCCATTACATATTCCATTCCTTTCCATATTCCATTCCATTCCATTCCTTATTCCATTCCATTCCATATTCCATTCAATTTCGTATTTCATTACATTCCATATTCCGTTTCATTCCACTCCATTCCATATTCCATTGCATTGCATATTCAATTCCATTCCAAATTCCATTCCATTCCACTTCATTTTATTCCATTCCAATCCACTCCATTCCATGTTTCATAACCCTCCATTCCAATCCATTCCTTTCCATATTCCATTCCATTCCCTATTCCATTACATTCCATTCCTTTCCATTCTATTTCGTTCCATTATATTCCATTCCGTTCCATATTCAATTTCATATTCCATTCCATTTCTTTCGATTTTCCATTCCATTCCATTCCATTCCATTTTATTCAATTCCATATTCCATTACATACCATATTCCATTCCATTCTATTTGATTTCATTCCATTCCATTCCATTCCATATTTAATTTCATATTCCATTCCACGCCAATGCATTCCATTCCATATTACATTCCATTTCATTCCATTAAATATTTTATTCCA
Source organism: Colobus angolensis palliatus (assembly GCF_000951035.1). Classification (NCBI taxonomy): domain Eukaryota; kingdom Metazoa; phylum Chordata; class Mammalia; order Primates; family Cercopithecidae; genus Colobus; species Colobus angolensis. The sequence continues at coordinate 21,195 of NW_012123055.1, forward strand.
TTCCATTCCATATTCCTTTCCCTTCCGTATTCAATTACATTACATTCCATACTCCATTCCATTCCATTCCTCTCCATTCCATTCCGCTCTATATTCCATTCCACTCCATCCCATTCCATATTCCATTGCATTCCATATTCCACTACATTCCATTCCATATTCTATTCCATTCCATTAGATCCAATTACATATTGCATTCCATTCCTTATTCTCTTCCATTCTATATTCCATTCCATTCCATAACATATTCCATTCCATTCCATATTCTATGCCATTACATATTCTTTTCCATTCCATTCCATATTCCCTTCCAATACATATTCCATTCCATTCCATATTCAATTCCATTTCTTATTCAATTCCATTCCGTTCCATATTCCATTCCATTCCATATTCCATTCCATTACATTCCATTTCATTCCATTATAATCCTGTCATTTCAGGTAAATTCCATTCTATTTCATTCCATATTCCATTCCATTTCTTTCTGTATTCCATTCCGTTCCATTGCCCATTCCATTCCATATTCCCTTCCAATCCCCATTCCATTTCATTCTGTTCCATTCCATATTCCATTCCAACTCCATTCCGTTCTATATCTCATTGCATCCAATATTCCGTTCCATTCTATTCCATTCCATTGCATTCTATTCAATTCCACATTCAATTCTATATATCATTCCATTGCATTCCATTTCATTCCATTCTGTATTCCATTCCATTCCATTACATCCCATTCCGTTCCATATTCCACTCCATTCCATATTCCATTACATTCCGTTCCATACTCCATTCCGTTTATTCCATTCCATTTCATTCCATTCAATTTTATATCCCATTCCTTTGATTCCATTGCATTCCATTACATTGCATTCCATATTCCTCTCCATTCCATATTCCATTTCATTCCATATTCCATTCCATTCTATATTCCATTCTATT
>NW_012123055.1:24666-31901 GCF_000951035.1 Colobus angolensis palliatus
TTCCATATTCCATTCCATTCCATATTCCATTCCATTGTTTTCCATTCCATATTCCATTTGTTTCCATTGCTTTCCAATCCGTACCATATTCCATTCCATTTCATATTGCTTTCCTTTCCATTCTATTCCATTCCATTCCATTCTATTCCATTCCATTACCTTCCATTGCATCTTCTATTTCATTCCATTCTATTCTATTCCTTTCCATTCTACACACTGTTCCCTTCCATTACTTTATATTCCATTCCATATTCCATTGCTTTTCATTACCTTACATTCCTGCAAATTTCATTTCATATTTTGTTCTGTTCCTTTCCGTTGAATTCCATTCCATATTCCATTGCATTGCATATTCCATTCCATATCATTCAATTCTATTCTATTCCATTACATTCCATTCAATATTCCATTCCATTCCATTCCGTTTCATTCCATTCCATATTCCATGCCATTCCTCTCAACTCCATTCTATTCTGTTCCATATTCCATTAAATTCCATTCCTTTCCAGTCCGTTCCATATTCCATTCCATTCCATATTCCATTCCCTTCTTTTCTATTTTTATTCCATTCCTCCCATACCATTACAATCCTTTCCATATTACATTCCATTCCATAATCCGTTCCTTTCCATTGTATTCCATTGCATTCAATTCCATCCCATTCCAATTTCCATTCCATTCCGTATTCCATTATATTCCATTCCACATTCCATTCCATTCCATTCCATTCCATATTACATTTCATTCCATATTACATTCCTTTCCTTTCCATATTACATTCCATTCCATTTAATATTCCATTCCTTTCCAATCCATTCCTTTACATTCCATTCCATTCCGTATTCCTTACCATTTCATATTCAATTCCATTGCACATTCCATTACATTCCACATTTCATTCCATTCCATATTCCATTCCATTCCATATCATATTCCATTTATATTCCAATCCATTCCTTCCCATACTCCCTTCCATTCAATTCCTTTCAATTTCATTCCATTCCATATGCGTCTCCATTCCATATTCCACTCCATTCCATTCCATTTCATTCAGGTCTATATTTTAGTACATTCATTATTCCATTCCATTCCCTTACATTCTATTCCATTCCATTCCATTCCACTCGACATTCCATTCCATATTCTATTCCGTTCCATATTCCATTCCCTTCCATTCCATCCCATTCCATATTCCATTCCATTCCATATTTCATTCCATTCCATTCCATTCTATATTCCGTTACACTTCATTACATTTCTATCCATATTCCACATCATATTCCATTCCATTCCTTTCCATATTCCAATCCATTCCATTGCATTTTATATCCCATTCCTCTGAATTCCATTCCGTTCCATTCCATTGCTCTCCATATTCCTTTCCATTCCATATTCCATTTCATTCCGTATTCCATTCAATTCCATATGTCATTCCATTCCACTTGAATTCCATTCCATATACTGTTCCTTTCCATTCTGTTCCATTCCTTACCATTGCATTCCATTCCATATTCCATTCCTTTACACTGCATTCAATTTCGTTCCATTTCATTCCTATAAATATTCCATTCCATTCATATTCCATTCCATTCTATTCTATTACTTTCCATATTCATTTCCTTTACATTCCATTCCATATTCCATTGCACTCCATTCTATTCCATTCTATTCCATTCCACGTTCCATTCCATTCCATGTTCCATTCCATTCAATATTCCAATCCATTCCACATTCTATTCCATTCCATTCTATATTCCATTCCATTCCATATTCCATTCCATTCCATTTGGTAAAATTTCATTCCATTCCATATTCCATTCCATTCTATATTGAATTCCAATCCATTCCATTCCATTCCATATTCCATTCCTTTCAATTCCATTTCATATTCCATTCCATCCCATTCTATTCCATTCCACATTCCGTTCCATTCCATTTCATTCTATTCCATATTCCATTCCATTCCACTCAAATCCATTCTGTTCTGTTCCATATTCGATTCAATTCCATTCGTTTCCAGTCCGTTCCATATTCCATTTCATTCAATATTCCATTCCATTCTCTTCTATATTGCATTCCATTCCATATTCCATTCCTTTCCATTGTATTTCCATTGCATTCCAATCCATTCCATCCCATTCCATTCCTTCCCATTCCATAGTACATTCCATTCCATATTCCATTCCTTTCCTTTTCTTATTACATTCCATTCCATTTAATATTACATTCCTTTCCAAACCATTCCTTTCCATTCCATTCCTTTCCAAATTCCTTTCCATTCCATATTTCATTCCATTCCATATTCCATTGCATTCCATATTTCCTTCCATTCCATATTCCTTTCCATTCCATACCACATTCCATTCCATTTCATATTCCAATCCATTCCTTTCCATACTCCCTTCCATTCAATTCCGTTACATTTCATCACATTCCATATGCGTCTCCATTCCATATTCCATTCCATTCCTTTCAGGTCCATATTTTATTACATTTCGTATTCCATTCCTTTCCCTTACTTTCTATTCCATTCCGTTCGATTCCACTCGACATTCCATTCCATGTTCCATTCCATTCCAGTCCGTTCCCTATTCCATTCCTTTCCATTCCATATTCCATTGCATTTCATTACATTCTGATCCATATTCCACATCATATTCCATTCCATTTCTTTCTATATTCCAATCCATTCCGTTCCATTCCATTGAATTTTATATCCCATTCCTCTCAATTCTATTCCGTTTCATTCCATTGCTCTCCATATTCCTTTCAATTCCATATTCCATTCCATACCATATTCCATCCAATTCCATATTTCATTCCATTCCTCTTGAATTCCATTCCATATACTGTTCCTTTCCATTTCGTTCCCTTCCTTTCCATTGCATTCCATTCCATATTCCATTCCTTTCCACTGCATTTAATTTTGTTCCATTTCTTTCCTGTCAATATTCCATTCCATTCTTATTCCATTTCATTCCATTCCATTTCATTCCATATTCCTTTCCTTTCCATTCCATTCCGTATTCCATTCCTTTCCATTCTATTCCATTCCATTCCATTCCACATTCCATTCCATTCAATATGCCATTCCATTACATTCCATATTCCATTCCATTCCATGTTCCATTTCATTCCATATTCCATTCCAGTCCACATTCCTTTCCATTCTATTCTATATTCCATTCCATTCCATATTCTATTCCTTTCCATATTCCATTCCATTCTATTAAATTTCATTCCATGTTCCATTCCATTCCAATCCGTTCCATTCCATTTCATTATATGTTCCATTCCATTCCATTCTATTCCATTCCATTCCATTCCATATTCTGTTCCATTCCATTCCATGTTCCATTCCCTTCCATTCCATTGCACATTCCATTCCCTTCTATTCCATTCCATATTCAATTCCATTTCATATATTTGTTTCCATTCCATTCCCTACCATATTCCTTTCCATTCCACTTTCAATTCCGTTCCGTATTCCATTCCATTCCATTCCATTCTATATTCCATTCCATTCTATTCTATTACATTCCATTCCATATTCCATTCCATTCCTTTCCATATTCCATGCTCTTCCATTCCATAATCCTTTCCATTGCATATTCCATTCCGTTACATATTCCATTCCATTCCATATTTCATTCCATTCCATTCCATATTACTTTCCATTGCATATTCCATTGCATTCCATATTCCATTCCATTTCTTTACATTCCATTCCACTTTCCATTCAATTCCATTCCATATTACATTCCATTCCATATTGCAATCCATTCCATGTTCCATTCCATTCCATTCCCTTCCATTGCATTCCATAATACATTCCATTCCACATTCCATTCCATTCAGTTTCGTTCTATTTCTTACCATTCCATACTCCATTTCATTCCATATTCCATTCCATTCCCTTCTATTCCATTCCATATTCCATTCTATTCCATTTCATTCCCTTCCGCATTCCACTCCATTCCATTCTGTATTCCATTACAGTACATTCCATATTCCATTACATTCCATTCCATGTTCCATTCCATTCTATATTCCATTCCATTCGGTTCCATATTCCTTTCCAATCCATTCCTTTCCATATTCCATACCGTTCCATATTCCATTGCCCTCCAGATTCCTTTGCATTCCATTCCATTCCATTCCATATTCGTTTCATTCTATTTCATTCCACATTGCATTCCATTCCATGCCATTCCACTCCATTCCATTCCTTTTCCCTTCCATTGCATTCCATAGTCTATTCCATTCCTTTCCATAATGCATTCCATTCCATTTTATATTCCGTTCCATTGCATTCCTTTCCCTATCATTCCATTCCATTCCATATTCTATTCCATTCTACTCCATTCCCTTCAATTTTACATTCCAATTCCATTTTATATTCCATTCCATTGAATTCCATTCCGTACCATTCCATTGCATTCTATATTCATTTCCATTTCATATTCCATTCCATTCCATATTCCATTCCATTCCATGTTAGATTCCATTCCATTCCATTCCTTTGCATTCAATTCCATATTCCGTTCCACTTCATTCCGTTCCATTCCATTCAATTCCATATTCCCTTCAATTCCATGTTTCATTCCATTCCATTCCATATTTAATTACATTCCATTCCATATTCTATTCCACTGCATTCCTTAATCCATTCCTTTCCATTCCAATCTTTTCCATTCCGTATTCCATTGCATTCCATTCCTTATCCATTTCATTGCATATTCCACTTCCTTCCATTCCATTCCATATTCCATTCCAATCCATATTCCATTCCATTGCATATCCCATTCCATTCCACATTACATTCCATTCCATTCCATTCCGTATTGCATTACATTTCTTTATATTCCAATCCATATTCCACATCATATTCCATTCCATTCCTTTCCATATTCCAATCCATTCCATTCCTTTCCATTGCATTTTATATCCCATTCCTCTCAGTTGTATTCCGTTTCATTCCATTGCTCTCCATATTCCTTTCCATTCCATATTCCTTTCCATTCCATATTCCATTCAATTCCATATTTCATTCCATTCCACTTGAAATCCATTCCAAATACTTTTCCTTTCCATTCCGTTCCCTTCCTTTCCATTGCATTCCATTCCCTATTCCATTCCTTTCCACTGAATTCAATTTCGTTCCATTTCATTCTTATCCATATTCCATTCCATTCATATTCCATTCCATTCTATTCCATTTCATTTCATATTCCTTTCCAATCCATTCCATTCTATATTCCATTCCATTATATTTCATTCCATGTTCCATTCCATTCCATTATATTTCATTCCATGTTCCTTTCCATTCCAATACAATACATTGCATTTCATTCCATGTTCCATTCCATTCCATTATATTTCATTCCATTCCATTCCATATTCCATTCCATTACATACCATATTCCTTTCCACTCCATTCCCTACCACATTCCTTTCCATTCCACATTGCATTCTACTCGATATTCCATTCCATTCCATATTCCATTCCATTCCGTATTCCATTCCATTCCATTATATTGCATATTCCATTCCATTCTATTCTATTCCATTCCATTCCAAATTCCATTCCATTCCATATTCCATTCCATTCCATTCCATAATCCTTTCCATTGCATATTCCATTCCCTTCCATATTCCATTCCATTCCATGCCATATTCCATTCCATTCCATATTCCTTTCCATTGCATATTCCATTCAATTCTTATTCCATTCCATTCCTTTCCATTCCACGTTCCATTCAATTCAATTCCATATTCCATTCCACTCCGTATTGCAATTCATTCCATGTTCCATTCCATCCCAATCCGTTTCATTCCATTCCATATTCCATTCCATTCCATAGTTTGTTCCATTTCATTCCATTCAACTTCGTTCTGTATCTTTCCATTCCACACTCCATTCCATTCCCCATTCCATTCCATTCCATATTACATTCCTTTCCACTCCATATTCCATTCCATTCCATTCCATCGGATTCCTTATTGCATTTCATTTTGTATTCCATTCCATTCCATTCCTTTCTATATTGCATTCCATTCCTTTCCATATTCCATTTCATTACATATTCCATTCCATTCCATATTCCATTCGATTTCATATTCCATTCCATTCCATATTCTATTCCAATCTGTATTCCATTCAATTCCATATTCCATTCCATTCCATTCTATTCTCTATTCCCTTCCATTCCATGTTCCGTTCCATTCCATTCCATATTCCATTGCATTCCAATCCATTCCATTCCATACTCCATTCCATTCCATTCCTTATTCCCTTCCATTCTACTCCATTCCTTTCTATTCCATTCTATTTTCCACTTCATTCCATTCCTTATCCCATTCCATTCCATTCCCCATTCCATTCCATTCCATATTCCATTTGATTCCATTCCATTGCATTCTTTATTCCATTTCATTCCCTATTCCATTCCTTTGAATTCCATTCTATTGCAGTCCGTTCCATATTCCATTCCATTCCTTTCGATATTCCATTCCATTTCATATTCCATTCCTTTCCGTATTCCCTTCCATTCCATTTCACATTTCATTCCATTCCATTTCATATTCCATTCCATTCCATTTCACATTTCATTCCATTCCATTCCATTCCATATTCCATTCCATTTCGTATTCCATTGCATTCCATATTGCATTCCATTGCACTCCATTCCATATTCCATTCCATTCCATTCCTTACTCCATTCCAGTGCATTACATTCTATTCCAATCCTTATTCCTTTACATTCCATTTCATATTCCATTCCATATCATTCCCCATTACATTCCATTCCATATTCCATTCCATTCCGTTCCATTGCATTCCTTATTCCATTTCATTCCATATTGCCTTCCATTCCATCCATTGTATTCCATTCCTTTCCATTCAATATTCAATTCCATTTCATTCCATATTCCTTTCCATTCCAAATTCCATTACTTTCCATATTCCATTCCATTTCATATTGCATTTCATTTCGTATTCCATTATATTCCATATTCCATTCCATTCCTTTCCTTTCCATTCCTTGTTGCATTCCATTCCGTGTTCCATTCCGTTTCAAATTCCATTCCATTTCATTTCATATTCCTTTACTTTCCATTCCGTTCAACTTCATTTTGTTCCATATTCCATTCCTTTCCATATTCCATTCCATTCCATTCCATATTCCATTCCTTTCCATATTCCATTCCATTCCATTCCATTCCATTCCATT
>NW_012123055.1:36635-37270 GCF_000951035.1 Colobus angolensis palliatus
CATTGAGGCCTATGCTGATAGAGGAAATATCCCCAATTAAAAAATAGAAAGGAACTTTCTAAGAAACTTCTTTGTGATATGAGAATTCGTCTTACAGAGTTACAACCTAGTCTTCATGAAACAGTTTGCTAACCCTGTTGTCGTCGAATCTGCAAAGTGAAATTTGGGAGCGCATTGAGGCCTACGGTGAAAAACGAAATATCCTCAGATAATAATTAGAAAGAAGATTTCTGAGAATTTGCTTTCTGATGTGTGAATTCATCATGCAGAGTTTCACCTTTCCCTTCTAGTAGAAGTTTGCTAAGACTGTTTTCATGGATTCTGCAGAGTGACATTTGGGAGCCCATTGAGGGCTATGGTGAAAAAGGAAATATCATCAGATAAAAACTGGAAAGAAGCGTTCTGAGAAACTTCATTGGGATGTGCGAATGCAACTCAGATAGTTACACTTTTCCCTTCAGGGATCAGTTTGTTAACACAGATTTCTTGAAGTCTGCAGTGGGATACTTCTTAGCGCAATGAAGCTTATGGCGACACAGGAAGTATCCTCAGATAAAAACCAAAAAAAGCTTTCTCAGAAACTTCTTTGTGATGTGTGAGTACATCTCACAGAGTTACACTTCCGTTTCATGGAG
>NW_012123055.1:37320-37656 GCF_000951035.1 Colobus angolensis palliatus
CACATTTCCCTTCTTGTAGAAGTTTGCTAACACTCTTTTCGTGGATTCTGCAAAGTGATATTTGGGAACTGATTGAGGGCTATGGTGAAAAAGGAAATATCCTCAGATAAAAACTGGAATGAAGCATTCAGAGAAACTGCATTGCGATGTCTGAATGCAACTCACAGAGTTACACTTTTTCTTCAGTGATCAGTTTGCTAACACAGTTTTCTTGAAATCTACAATGGCCTACTTCTTAGCACAATGAAGCTTATGATGACAAAGAAAGTGTCCTCAGGCTGGGCGTGGTGGCTCAAGCCTGTAATCCCAGCACTTTGGGAGGCCGAGATGGGCAGA
>NW_012123056.1:0-1093 GCF_000951035.1 Colobus angolensis palliatus
CTAAACCAGGAAGAAGTTGTATCACTGAATAGACCCATAACAGGCTCTGAAATTGAGGCAATCATTAATAGGCTACCAACCAAAAAAAGTCCAGGACCAGACGGATTCACAGCGGAATTCTACCAGAGGTACAAGGAGGAGCTGGTACCATTTCTTCTGAAACTATTCCAATCAATAGAAAAAGAGGGAACCCTCCCTAACTCATTTTATGAGGCCAGTATCATCCTGATACCAAAGCCTGGCAGAGACACAACCAGAAAAGAGAATTTTAGATCAATATCCCTGATGAACATCGATGCAAAAACCCCCATAAAATACTGGCAAACCGAATCCAGCAGCACGTCAAAAAGCTTAACCACCAAGATCAAGTTGGCTTCATCCCTGGGATGCAAGGCTGGTTCAACGTACGCAAATCAATAAATGTAATCCATCACATAAACAGAACCGAAAACAAAAAACACATGATTATCTCAACAGACGGAGAAAAGGCCTTCAACAAAATTCAACAGTCCTTCATGCTAAAAACTCTCAGTAAACTAGGTATTGACAGAACGTATCTCAAAATAATACGAGCTATTTATGACAAACCCACAGCCAGTATCATACTGAATGGGCAAAACCTGGAAGCATTCCCTTTGAAAACCAGCACAAGACAGGGCTGCCCTCTCTCACCACTCCTATGCCACACAGTGTCTCCTATTCAACATATTGTTGGAAGTTCTGGCCAGGGCAATCAGGCAGGAGAAAGAAGTAAAGGGTATCAATTAGGAAAAAAGGATGTCAAATTGTCCCTGTTTGCAGATGACATGACTGTATATTTAGAAGGCCCCATCGTCTCAGCCCGAAATCTCCTTAAGCTGACAAGCAACTTCAGCAAAGTGTCAGGATACAAAATCAATGGGCAAAAATCACAAACATTCTTATATGCCAATAACAGACAAACAGAGAGCCAAATCATGAGTGAACTCCCATTCACAACTGCTTCAAAGAGAATAAAATACCTAGGAATCCAACTTACCAGGGATGTGAAGGACCTCTTCAAGGAGAACTACAAAGCACTGCTCAACAGAATAAAAGAGGATACAACCAAATG
>NW_012123057.1:0-1894 GCF_000951035.1 Colobus angolensis palliatus
TTTTTTTTTTTTTTTTTTTTTTGCCCTGTTGTAGCTTTCAGCCTATTGGCTGATAAGAAAATGCTGGGGAGTGTGAAGTCACAAACCAGTTCAGGAACCAGTAAGTAGTTTGACATGACCATAGTGGAGGTTTTGGGATATAGGCAATTGGCGAAAAATTGAAAAGGATTCAGTGAAAGATGGACCAGGGATAGAATGTGGATGGATGATACCTTGCTCAATTGAGATGAATGTGTTCAAACAAACCAGGATGATTTTTTTTGTTTTACATATTAGAAAGTTACATTCAGTGGCTGTAAACAGAATTGTGTATGGGGAGAGTACAGGTGTGGAGCTCACCTATGAGGATGTCTATTCAAATGGGAGATGAGGAAGGTCTAAAAGGCAATGACTGTTGGAATACATGCAAGAACATCTGACGTTGTTCTGTGTTTCTGAAGATGTGGAAATGAAGCTCTCTCAGAATTAAATGACAAGATTCCATGGCTATTTGGTAGAGGGAATGGAAGTAGAGACTGAAAGGTCTTGATTTCCAGCTGAGCATCCTTTTCATGGTACCATGCCACTCACCCAGCCTGTTGAAATGGAAAAGATTATGAACATCAGGCATTAACCTACCAAAGTAAAGCAAAACAAAAACGCTGAAACTTCTCCAATCATATTTTTTAAAATCTGACACACATGTTTATAGGAAATTAAAATATAGTAGAGGCTCTTTAAAGTAACTGCCATTCATTCAATAAATATTTGTTGAATGAACCACGATCACTTGTCAATAACTGGTATTAATAAAGACAAATATTAATGGTGATCTTTATTCAATAATTTCATAAAATGGGAAGAAAGTGGTAATTTGCCAGTAGGATGAGGGGGGGCATAGCAGAGGTCGTCTAACCTTTTGGCAAGCTCAAAGTCAAACTGGTGAATAAGTAACATAAGCTGTGATGAGGGTCATGTGCCATATGTAAATGGTGACCCTTTCTTCCTCCAGTGCGGTTTAGCACCACAGGCTTCCCAGAGGCCCAAGAAGAGTCTGCCACGGTCACTGGCATTAATGAATACCATCTCTACCTGAGTGCCCTTTTCAAACTTTTACCAAAAGGAAGACAGTAGACTTTGTTTTCCCTCTGGCTATGAGAGATATAGGGAGGATAACTGTAACATATGCAGGAATTAAGAGACTTGATACACATGGATATTATGTCATGAGGGATTCAGGAGTTAACACAAATATTAATTTTTTTTTCTTTTTGAGACAGAGTTCTGCTCTTGTTGCCCAGGCTGGAGTGCAATGGTGCGGTATCGGCTTACCAAAACCTCTGCCTTCCGGGTTCAAGTGACTCTGCCTCAGCCTCCCGAGTAGCTGGGATTACAGTCATGTGGCACCACACCCGGCTAATTTTGTATTTTTAGTAGAGATGAGGTTTCTCCATGTTGGTCAGTCTGGTCTCCAACTCCCGACCTCAGGTGAAACGCCCGCCTTGGCCTTCCAAAGTGCTGGGATTACAGGCATGAGCCACCGTGCCTGGCCCAGAAATCTTAGTCTTTTTAACTCAGTTTTGAGATTCTGCATATACCTGGCACTGTGGTTAAGAGATGGCATATATATGGGAAAAATAGGTATTTCAAGAGCAATTACGAGACTATGTAATGTGTACTACCATGGGGGTATGCATGATTTGCTATGGAAACAGAAGGAAGAAGAGACTAATTTCCCTTGGCTAGGGATGTGTTAGGGTTGGAATTGATATCAACTATAGCCTAGAGAACAAAGGGGATTTTCATGCCAACAAGAGTACAACAGGCCATTCAAGTCCATCTCTTCCAAACATTTATCAAACACCTTTTATAGGCAGACAATCTCTTAGTCGCTAAGAATACTAAGCTGGAGAAG
>NW_012123058.1:0-1228 GCF_000951035.1 Colobus angolensis palliatus
TTGCGGTGAGTTGAGACCATGCCACTGCACTCCAGCCTCGGCGACACAGCGAGACTCCGTCTCAAAAAAAAAAAAAAAAAAGAATGATACAATAGACTTTGGGGACTCAGGGGGAAAAGGTGGGAAGGGGTGAAGGATAAAAGATACAAACCGGGTGCAGTGTGTACTGCTTGGGTTATGGGTGCACCAAAATCTCACAAATCACCACTAAAGAACTGACTCATGTAACCAAATACCACCTGTTCCTCAATAAACTACGGAAATTAAAAAAGAAAAAGTAAAAAGCAACCTGGGATAAAAAAAATTTCTCCCTGACCAGTCACAGTGGCTCACACCTGTAACCCCAGCAATTTGGAAGGCTGACGCAGGAGGATCACTTGAGCCCAACAGTTCAAAATCAGCCAGTGCAACATAGTGGAATCCCGTCTCAAAAAAAAAACTAAAAATTAGCCAGGTGTGCTGGCGCATGCCTGTGGTCTCAGCTTCGTGGGAGGCTGAGGTGAGCGGATTGCTTGAGCTTAGGAGGTTTGAGGCGGCAGTGAGCTGTGACTGCACCGCTGCCATCCAACCTGGGCAACAAAGCGAGACTCTGTCTCAAAAAAAAAAAAAATTTCTCTCTGTGCACCTTTTAAGAATACCTGGACTTCCCTATGTGCACTTAAGCTTTGCTGGGGTCCTTAGACTTTCTTTTGCTGTATCTGTCCAGTTACTAAGTCCCAGCCTTCCACTCCATGCTCCCCATGCTCTCTTCCTGTTTTATTTTCCATGACTGCCTCAATATAACTTGTGCTCAACCAAACTGGACTACTCAGTTCCCTGCATTTTCTTTTTTAAAATTAAATTAAATTAAAAAAAAAAAAAAACAGAAACTGGCTGGGTACAGTGGCTTCTGCCCACAGTTCCAGTGCTTTGGGAAACTGAGGCAGGAAGATTGCTTAAGGCCAGGAGTTCAAGACGAGCCTGGGAAACACAGCAAGACCTCCATCTCCACAAAAAAAATTTAAAAATTGGCTGAGTGTGATGGTGTGCACCTGCAGTCCCAGCTGCTTGGGAGGCTGAGGCAGGAGGATTGCTTGAACCCAGGAGTTCCAGGTGACAATGAACTATGACTGTGCCATTGCACTCCAGCCTGGGTAACAGAGTGGGACTGTCTCAAAAAACAAAACAAAATCCCTAATCTAATCTCAGTGTAGAAAATTTGGAATATATATATATACACACACACACA
>NW_012123059.1:0-1657 GCF_000951035.1 Colobus angolensis palliatus
ACATATGCAGTTAGAGAGATTTCATTATCTTCTTTTCCCTGAATGAAACATAGGGGTAACATGTCAGTCTCATGGAATTCAGAGGAAGGGTATTTATAAATCTAATATATTTGAAAACTCAGTTTGGTTGGGTTTTTTTCCTATATTTTTGGGAGGAACATACTGAATAAATTCTAGTAGGTCAATAATATTAGTTATAAAGAAAATCAAACTAGCTCCAAAAGATTAAAAGGCAGTTACAAAGAATAAAAATTAAACTAAAAACAATCATATGAAAAATATTTGACTTTTGAACCAATTGACCTATAAACAAAAATAGACATTATGCACCATCTTTTTTCTTTTATATTTTCAAAGATTTTTGTTTTCATACTTATGTTACTCAGAGTTAGCAGTAGTGCTATGAGTTAGATGCTCTATATGTAAAAAGAATCAAAATTGGCACAATTTTACTAAAAATCAATCTGGTAATGTTTTATCAGAACCTTAAAAAATTACACTTTTAGATAGCTATCCTAATTCAATAATGAACTAGGGGCCTATTTACATATAAGAATGTTAACAAAACATTATTTTGAGTTTATTAAGCATTACTGAAACCTCAAGAAAGATTTTGGTTTATTCATATGACGATGTATAGAGAGCTATTAATTTTATGTTTTTAAGTTATTCTAATGACATGGCAGAGTTATTATAAATAATGTTAGGTTTCAAAAAGGGAAGACTAAAAACTCATGCAGGATAATCTCAATTATGTTTATAAAGCATAAGTAAGAAGACTGAAGGAAGATATTGCCAAAACATTAATGGTGATTATTTCTGAGTTGTTGACATATGAATAATATTTTGGCTAATATCTTATATGAAATCTCCGAGCTACTTTCAATAAATAAATACTACTATGATAATTATGAAAAAATATAAGTTTTAAAACACTTAGAAATAAAAGGCATATTCATTATGAACACTTATCTCAGGGATATTAGCAAGTAAGAGCAAAACAAATTGAATTCTAATAATAAAACAATATTGATAAAGAATTTCTTAAATGATAAAGCACTAAGCTATTAAGAATTATCCAGGTTTTGTTACTTCTTTGTTTACACTTTTACTAATAATCCTGCTCCTGCACCCTGCCCCCAGTCACCACAGTTACTGTTAGAATCTTCTAGAGTTTTAACCTGACTGAAGGAAAGAAAAGGTTCCATTTGCTATAAAGAAACATTTTATTGGTTTTCAAGATAATTAGTTTATGCTAGTAGAAATTCCAGTTCAACAATTTTTACCAATTTCTTCAGTGTACTTTGGGATTCATTAAACAATTATAATGAAAGAATAGAAAACTGTAAGGTAGAATCTCATCAGTACCTTCAAAGCATTGTTGAAGACTTTGCCAAAATTTAGGAAGCAGCCATCTGGTTTCTGAATATTTAAGAGCCAAATAAGCGTTTGGGATTGAACTTTGTCATCGATATAAATGTAACGTTTAGCCTGTGCAAATGACTTGTAAACAAATGCAGTGAGCCTGGAAAAAATGATACAGTGCATATTATAACAACCACTGAGAGGCAGGTGAATTCTCATTAAAATATGTGACTTGCTTCTGGCCAGGCATGGTGGCTCACGCTTGTAATCCCAGCACTTTGGGAGGCCGAGG
>NW_012123060.1:0-1436 GCF_000951035.1 Colobus angolensis palliatus
AAAAAAAAAAAAAAAGAAATGCATCTCAATTCAAGTACATCTCTAGCAGATCATCATTACTATCACTACTTCTGGTTCTTCTTGCACCTGCATTGTAGAAATGCAATGTTTTTGAAAACACTGATGGCTCTTAATTTTGCTGAAAAGAGGACAGCCATATTCTTTGCTCCCTAATTGCAATATACTTTCATTTTTAGATTTATAAACATCAGTCAGAATGATCAAGTCAATGACTTGTTTTCATTTCTATGCCATCTATTTCCTTCTTATCACCTTTGTATACACAAGGGCCTTCAACACATCATTTACAAGAGATTCAACAACACTATCGCACATCCTCTTAGCAAAATGGGATGGTGCCTCCCCACTGCCTATGGCAGCTCCAGAGAGCGAAGATTATTTCTCTGTTATTTACTGCTACGTCCTCAGATCCTAGACACATGGCAGTACCTGACACATGGCAGGCTCCCTCTAAGCAATATTAAATACATGAATTAATTAATGAAATTCATGTGTTTTCTTTGTAGTTGAGCTCTGATGAAGAGAGTTTACAGTAGAAATGCTTAACAGGTATGAATACTACCTACCTACCTTAACATCCTCTCCAACTTCCCTCCTCCCATATTCTGATGGCAGCCTTATTTTTGTTCTGGTGTCTGCCCTCCTAGCTCCCCACAACCCATATACTTTGGAAGAAGATGTATCTACCCCCACATCCAGGAGTGGACCATGATTAGCTTGAGCTAACCAGCACGGTACATTTCTCTAAGAAATCAAATCAAGGTCAACTGAAGGGCTCCAGCTTGGATTGCAGAAGAGTATTCCCTTTCTTTCAACAGAGTCATGCATGGATATGGGGCCAAGAACTGAAGTTTTAGGCTACCAACCCATATGTAAAGCTGGCAGACAGAGTAAACCATGGGAATTTCAGAAAAATTCAAAATCACTGGATTCAGGCAATCCTAACAGGCTTATAGTTTAAGTTAATTTGTGAAAATGTTTTGTTAGATGGAGCTGAGAGCTCATTATCTAACTGGATGAGCTATTAGAAATGATTACAAATTGCTTCTGCTTCAGTCCACATCTGTTCTCAAGGGAAGAAATTGATTGGTGGAGATAAAGAGTTAGCTCTAATTATTACAGAAAGTTTTCTAGGTGAGGTTTGGAGAGGATCAAGTGAAATTAAAGAGCATGACCTTCTTGGTATAACATGACTACTATCACAGCTTCTAGAGCACTAGATCCTCAAGAAGAATACCAACTTGTAATTGCTTTCACTTATCTCCTCTTCCAGAACCTACACCCGCCTTTTACTCCAATTAAATAAAAAATTTCTCTGTAATCCCAGCACTTTGGGAGGCCAAGACGGGCGGATCACGAGGTCAGGAGATCGAGACCATCCTGGCTAACACAGTGAAACCCCATCTCTACTAAAA
>NW_012123061.1:0-1426 GCF_000951035.1 Colobus angolensis palliatus
AAGGAGAAGAAGAAGAAAAGGAGAAATTACTGCCCCTACTCTTTCTCTTTCTCTGGTATAAAAGTAAAAGTAGCAAAGAGGGAAACAACTCTGGAAATATGTGTTGATATATGCTTGGCAGTGGATTTAATAACCACAGTGAAGAAAACCCATGATATTGTAGTTCACTCAAAAATAATTGGTAGCACGTTGACTAGAAAACAGTAAACCAGGTTTCCAAATCAAGAGGGAGATTTCAAGTGAACAGCATATTTTGGGCAAATATCTCTTGCCAGGGTCAACATACTACCAGAATTCTGGCACTCCGTTTTGTTGGATCAGCACTATACTTAAAGAAGAGAACACTACCAAAATGCTTTTTAAAAAATTTCCCATTATTTAAATGATTTTATAAAAAGAAGACAAATAATCTACTTGGGTTAATTTACATAGCTTAGAATAATACTTTTTGAAGATAGCTTGCCTTTGACAAGGTGTGGAATTGTATGATACCTTTTCTACCCCATCAAAGGGTCATGACTGACAATCCTATAAGAAAAGACAGATTAAATGGATGGAACTGGAGAGGCATTATGTTAAGTGAATTAAACCAGAAACAGAAAGTTAAACACTGTGTGTTCTTACTCACATGTGGAAGCTAAAAAAAGTTGACTTCACGGAAGTAAGAACAGAGGATCCTAGAGGTTGGGAAGAGTAGGGGGAAGAGGTGGGGGATTGAGAGAGATCTGTCAAAAAATAAAAATTTCAGCCGGGCACGGTGGCTTACGCCTGTAATTCCAGCATTTTGGGAGGCCGAGGCGGGTGGATCACAAGGTCAGGAGCTCACGACTAGCTTGTCCAATATGGTGAGATCCCCATTCCTACTAAAAAATACAAAAATTAGCCAGGCATGGTGGCACGCACCTGTAGTCTCAGCTACTCGGGAGGCTGAGGCAGGAGAATCACTTGAACCCAGGAGGCATAGGTTGCAGTGAGCTGAGATGGCACCACTGCACTCCAGCCTGGGGGACAGAGTGAGACTCCATCTCAAAAAAAAAAAAAAAGAATAAAAATTTCTAGCTAGATAGGATAAATTAGTTCTAGTATTCTATAGAACTGTAGGATGACTACACTTAACAATAATAATATATAGTCTCAGATAGCTAGAAGGAGGATATTGAAAGTTCCCAAAACAAAAAAAAATGATAAATATATATGTTGATTACCCTGATCTGATCACTATACATTACACCTATCAAAACATCACTATGTACCTCAAATACATACAAATATTATGTGTCAATTTTAAAAGCTTATTTTAAAAGAGCGGTTAATAACAGTATAACAAATTTATTATTATTATTATTATTACTTTTTTGAGATGGAGTCTCGCTCTGTTGTCCAGGCTGGAGTGCAGTGGCCAGATCTCAGCTCACTGCAAGCTCCA
>NW_012123062.1:0-1296 GCF_000951035.1 Colobus angolensis palliatus
GACAGAGCGAGACTCCGTCTCAAAAAAAAAAAAAAAGAAAGTCAGGGCTTTAGATTCCCTATACTTCAGCACACTTCCAGTAGTTATGTCACCCTCTGTGGCCAAGACTTCTCTTCTTCCTCTTGGGACTGCAGTTTCTCTTGTCAGAAAGTAGGATTCTTGGAGCGGCTGTCATTGCTGCTATGGCTGCTCTGATACTGCCTGGGAGTCAAAGGAGAAAGGAACAAAACACAACAACCCAGGGGATTTCCTCCACTCTCTTTAATCTGTGAGAACCTTCTTTCCTGTTCCTCAGACCAGAAACAGAGAGCCTCTCTTGGAACTTCTTCTTTGTGCATCTAGTTTGCAGTTACAGCTTTTGAGTCCAGGCCAGGAGGTGCTGGACAAACTTGTCAGGAGTATGGATGTACTGCGAGTTCTGGTTGCTTTTCTCAGTCCACCTGATTCCAAGTCCTTGGATACATTTGTCCATTGTTGTTAGTTGCATTCCATGGGAGAGACAGTAGAGTGTGCTTATTTCATCTTGACCTACTTATTAGGATTTCAAATCAAATCAAAGGATGATATTCTCTATTTTAATTTGCTGTTTTCCCTTTAGCAAGCACATTAGGAAGATAACACTTTAACACCGCCTGTGGTGGTTTCTGTCATAATTATTAATACTTACTTTTTTTTTTTTGAGACGGAGTCTCGCTCTGTCGCCCAGGCTGGAGTACAGTGACGGCATCTCAGCTAACTGCAAGCTCTGCCTCCCTGGTTCATGCCATTCTCCTACCTCAGCCTCCCAAGTAGCTGGGACTGCAGGCTCCTGCCACCACGCCCGGCTAATTTTTTTTAGTAGAGATGGGGTTTCACCATGTTAGTCAGGATGGTCTCGATCTCCTGACCTCGTGATCCACCCGTCTTTGCCTCCCAAAGTGCTGGGATTACAGGTGTGAGCCACTGCGCCCAGCCAATTATTAATACTTTCATTGTATTAAAACCTCTTGAACTCCAGAAGATAGCTTTATAGTAACATGTCTTATATTTGTATATAAAATTTGTCTGGAGCCTAGAAATTCTTACTGTCTCTTCTCCTGGTAGTTCTAGCTCCCGTTTTTCATAAAGAATGGATAATCTCTTTCTTGAATAAACCTTTTCATATTTGCATATATCACTACTCTTGGGTGACCTAGAATTTCTTTTTTTTTTTTGAAACGGAGTCTCACTGTCGCCCAGGCTGGAGTGCAGTGGCCGGATCTCAGCTCACTGCAAGCTCCGCCTCCCGGGTTTACGCCTTTCTCCTGCCTCAGCCTC
>NW_012123063.1:0-1293 GCF_000951035.1 Colobus angolensis palliatus
CTTGAGCCACCGCACCCGGCCTATTATTATTATTTTTGAGACAGAGTCTTGCTGTGTTGCCCAGGCTGGAGTGTAGTGGCGCACTCCTGGCTCACTGCAACCTCCGCCTCCCAGGTTCAAGCAATTCTCCTGCCTCAGCTTCCCAAGTAGCTGGGATTACAGGCGTGCCACCATGCCCAGATAGTTTTTGTATTTTAGTAGAGATAGGGTTTCACCATGTTGGCCAGGTTGGTGTTGAACTCCTGACCTCAGGTGATCTGCCCTCCTCAGTCTCCCAAAGTGCTAGGATTACAGGTGTGAGCCACCACACCCAGCCAGTTTTTTTTGGTTTGTTTTTGTTTTTTTTAAGTGTGTGTGCCAATCTTCTGGAAACAGAGCAATCTAAAATAAACAAAGGCATTTTCATGAGAGCAGCACTGGGGCAAGTCCTCTGAGACTGGGCGGCACAGGGCAGTCATCCTGGTCACTGCCAGCCCTTGAGGGCTGTGGGCATTTGCCAAGCTTGGGAAACCTTTTCTGGACTTGGGGTGGGGCTGAGGTGGTCTCAGACTTAGCCCTTCAACACTGTCATCATCAAGGACCAGTGAGGTGTGTCACCCCAAGTTGGAGGCCACTGTCTAAAAGCTGTTAGAATGACTTTCCCGTTACCCTGAAGGAAGTAGAGTGTCCTAAAACAGGTGAACCCCTCCCTAAAACAGGTGAACTCCTTCTTTTTTCTTTGAGATGGAGTCTTGCTCTGTCACCCAGGCTGGAGTGCAGTGGTGCGATCTCGGCTCCCTGCAACCTCTGCCTCCCGGGTTCAAGCGATTTTCCTGCCTCAGCCTCCCGAGTAGTTGGGATTACAGGTGCCTGCCACCATGCCCAGCTAATTTTTGTATTTTTAGTAGAGACGAGGTTTCACCATATTGGCCAGGCTGGTCTTGAACCCTTGACCTCAGGTGATCCACCCGCCTCAGCCTCCCAAAGTGCTGGGATTACAAACATGACCACTGTGTCAGGCCTTTTCTGTGTTTTTTTTTTTTTTTTTTTTTAAACCAAGTCTTGCTGTTGTCGCCCAGGCTGGAGTGCAGTGGTGCGATCTCGGCTCACTGCAAACTCAGCCTCCTGGGTTCACACCATTCTCCTGCCTCAGCCTCCTGAGTAGCTGGGACTACAGGCGCCCACCACCACGCCTGGCTAATTTTTTGTATTTTTTTGTTTTAGTAGAGACGGGGTTTCACCGTATTAGCCAGGGTGGTCTCGATCTCCTGACCTTGTGATCCGCCCGTCTCGGCCTCCCAAAGTGCTAGGATT
>NW_012123064.1:0-1330 GCF_000951035.1 Colobus angolensis palliatus
ACTCGTGACTTCTAAAAAAAAAAAAAAAAAAAAAAACAACCACATCATAAGGTGTTTGTCTTACTTGTCATAAAAGAAAAACTTTAGACAAGCTAAATTTAACAGAGTTTAACTGACCAAAGAAAGATTCACGAGTCAAGGAGCCTCCTGAGTCAGAGTAGGCTCAGAGAGACTCCAGCACAGCCACGTGGTGGAATAAGATTTATGGACAGAAAATGGAAAGTGACATACAGAAAATGGAAGTGAGGTACAGAAACAGCCAGATTGGATACAGCTCAGCATTTGCCTTATTTGAACACAGTTTGAATAGTTGGCCACCTACTGGCCAAAACCCCGGGGGCTGGTACAAGCCAGGGGGTTTAGTATTAAGAGATAGGTTAGTCTATTTGCACATTCAGTTAGGTTTCAGTTTACTACACATGGATAAATTTTTAGGCTGAACTTAAAATATGTAAGGAGGCAGCTTTAGACTAAACTTGATTTAAAACTTGTTTTCCTTTTTTCTTTGTTCTTTTCTTCCCCCATGCATGATTGCTCGCACATAGTCATTTCGGTAGAGGGTAGTCACTAATAATTGATTAACTTCATATCCTAACCCTCAGGGGCTGCCCACGAGATTCATGAACTTGTTTTTCTTTCAAAGAAAAATTATTCCCGGGTCATTCAGACCTCCTTGATGGCATTCAGAAGTTTGATCGGCCTAAGGATCTCACCTTCCACATAGCTACCTTTCTCATAAAAACACTCAGTTATGTTCAAAGGCAGGTTAGATTTGAG
This sequence comes from Colobus angolensis palliatus, assembly GCF_000951035.1. NCBI lineage: Eukaryota > Metazoa > Chordata > Mammalia > Primates > Cercopithecidae > Colobus > Colobus angolensis. The sequence goes on from NW_012123064.1 coordinate 778, forward strand.
AGTTTGCCTCTCCTACCCTCACACTTTGGCTGAATTGAATAAGCCTTCTCTGCTCCTAAGGCTGACGTATCTGTGTTCAGCTGACTGCACACCAGGTACTTGAATCTGGCTTTTGGGATTCTACAACGGTAGAATAATTTATGTTTAAATGCTAGAACGATTTTCTGCAAGGACAACAGTGATCTATATTTAGAATCATTTAACCCTTGCAGTTATGAAAGATGGAAGAAGTTTTTGAAACAGAGATGGAAGAAAATGAGGGAAGCTTGCTCCTTAGGAAAGTGGGATGTTCCCCAGGCAGTGTTCTCTCCACAGCCAAAGGAGTAAGATTAAAAGACATGATCCAGGCTGGGCACGGTGGCTCACTCTTGTAATCCCAGCACTTTGGGAGGTCAAGGCGGGTGGATCACTTGAGGTCAGTAGTTCGAGACCAGCCTGGCCAACATGGTGAAACCCCCCCCATCTCTACTAAAAATACAAAAATTAGCTGCGCGTGGTGGTGGGTACCTGTAATCCCAGCTACTCGGGAGGCTGAGGCAGGAGAATCGCTTGA
>NW_012123065.1:0-3072 GCF_000951035.1 Colobus angolensis palliatus
AAACAACAAGTTATGTGAACTTGGCCAAGCTAATGACCCTCTCTGAGCCTTAGGCCTGATGATATTACCTACTTCTTAAAGTTTCCGAAAACAAGAAATGAGAACATATGTCCACACAAAAACTTGTACACAAATGTTCATAACAACCAAAAAGTAGAAACACTCCAAACGTCCATCCACTGATTAATGGAGAAACAAAAAGTAGGCTATCTACGGAATTGATTATTATTTGTCAATAAAAAGGAATGCAGTAATGACACATGCCACCACAAGGATGAACCTTGAAAACATTATGCTAAGTGACAGAAGCCATCCATAAAGGTCCACATATTGTACAATTCCATTTACAGGAAATGTCCAGAACAGGGAAATCTAGAGAGACAGAAAGTGGATTAGTGATTGCATGGGGCTGGAGGAGGGGAAGTGGAACAGCCAGTGGATACAGGGTTTTGTTTAGGGGTAATGAAATGTTCTAAGATTTATTGTAGTAATGGTGGCGTAACTCTGTAAATATACTTAAAGCCATTGAATTGTACACTTTATTTTTTTTAGACAGAGTCTTACTCTGTTACCCAGGCTAGAGTGCAGTGGCACAATCATGGCTCGCTGCAGCCTTGAACTCCTGGGCTCAAGTGATCCTCCCGCCTTGGCCTCCCAAAGTGCTGGGATTACAGGTGTGAGCCACTGCGCCCGGCCTCGGCTGACATTTCTAATGCAGGTTTCCTTTAATTCTGCGGTTCTACCACTAGGTGCCCCCTATGGATACATGCACAAAAAAAATCGAGGTGTGCACACGTGATGGTCACTCCAAAAGTTGGAGGCCACCCAAATGACTCTCAGTTGGTCAAAGCAGGCCAAATCAATTTCAGCCCATCCATATACCAGAATAGTCTGCAGTGATTAAACATAAGGAGGCAAAGTTCTAGACTCAGTAAAAGACCCTGAAGATACATCATTAAATAAATGGGGCAAAGGCCAGATATGGAATAGTGTGTGTATATCTTGCTCCCCTATGTAACTGTTTAAAATGATATATATTTATATGCAGATAAATGCATACTTTTTTCTGGAGGGATACATAGGAAACTTTGGGGATGAGGATTGGGGTCAGAGAAAAGGAGGGAGATTTTCATCATTTTTCTAGCTCTTTCTGTACTGTTCAAATTTGTATATCATGCACAGTTATTGCTTTTATTTAAAGAGTAATAGGAAGAAAGGAAGAAAAGACAAGACACCAGCCTCTATATTGGTAGAAACCAATTTAGTCCTCCCTTAAACCCTGCCTGCCAGTGACCGATGCCACCATGGAGAAGGTCACTCGGGAGCCTTCCTCACTCTCAATTCACTGCTCACTTGCTGGGGGAGTTGTGGGACTAGGAAGTTTCTCCGTGGGAGAAAGTGTCTTTGTGCCAGAATTACGCACAAAGGGCGTTAGGACACTCGGCTGTCTGTGGCTATGTGACTCAGGACACATAAGTCACAAACTCTTTTCACCGGAAATTTTCAGCTCAGTCTGGCAACCCATCTATTGAACACCTACCATGTGTCAGCGCTCTGCCAGGCCTACAGAATGCGCAGGCACAAAGGCAATTTAGCCCCTGCCCCCAGGAACAAGATAAACAAATGAGGCTGGAAACTGCAGATGAGGGAGAAGTGCTGTAAGAGATGGGGGCAAAGTGGAGGAAGGGAGAGATTCCCTATGGCCAGAGGGACCAGGAAGGCTTCCTGGAGGAGGTGGGAGTTGATCTGGAACATTCCCAGGCCAAGAGAACAGCTTGAGCAAAGATTGGGAAGCAAAAGAGAAACTTTTTTTTTTTTTTTTGAGACGGAGTCTGCTCTGTCGCCCAGACTGGAGTGCAGTGGCCGGATCTCAGCTCACTGCAAGCTCCGCCGCCCGGGTTTACACCATTCTCCTGCCTCAGCCTCCCGAGTAGCTGGGACTACAGGCGCCCGCCACCTCACCCGGCTAGTTTTTTGTAGTAGAGACGGGGTTTCACCGTATTAGCCAGGATGGTCGCAAAAGAGAAACTTGTGGAGGGAAGGAGGAGGAGAGGCTGGAACCCAGAATGCTGGGCTGGGGAGGGAGAGGTGGGCAGGGGAGACGAAAGGTTAGATCTGCTGAAAGCAAGAACATGAAGGAAGACAGGAGCTGGGCCAGAGAGTGCTGAGTGCCCCGCAAGAGGTTTGCACTTAATTCTGTGAACACTGAAAGGTTTTGATTTGGGAGTAAAAGGGTCAGAGCTGTTTCTGAGGCTCATGTTGATAACTATCTGGTTTGTAAAAGTCAATGTTGCCTCCTGAAAACATGGAAGTACCTATGGAGTAGATGCTGGTATGAAGGGCAGGGAAGAGCACCATGAGCAAAGTCTTTGAGACTGCCCTTGCAGACAGCGGGGACAGCAGGCTGGGCTCTGGGGAACGGGTCTGCTGGGGTCTGTCGGGATCTGCTGGGGTCTGCTGGGGTCGGCGGAGCTTTAACGTTAAGCATCAGCTCCTGACTTGCCTGGAGGCAGGATGAGGTTTTCTGCCTCCAGGGCCTTGAACCTCGGCACTTGCCACTCTAGTTGCAGTTCTAGATGACTAGGCTCAGCTGCCCCCAGAATCCCAGCCCAGGATCAGCCTTCTCCTCTCTGTGTTTTCAGCCCTGAGAGTATTGTGAAGATTGATTAGAGAGAAGCTGTCTGCTAGGAGGCAACCGGGGTGCCAGTCTCTGGAGAGCAGGGCCCTATCTAACTTGGCCTCTCATTCCCTAAGTGCCTGCTGAGTGCGCCAGGCCGTCTTTCAGGTGATGGAGCACAGTGGCTGCGGGCCCCGCTCTGGAGAAAGACTGCCTGGGCTTCTCTCTCTGCTCACACCACTGGGTGTGATGGCTCACTCCTGTAATCCCAGCACTTTGGGGGGCTGAGGCAGGTGGATCACCTGAGTTCAGGAGTTCGAGACCAGCCTGGCCAACATGGTGAAACCCTGTCTCTACTAAAAATACAAAAATTAGCCGGGCCTGGTGGTGCAGACCTGCAGTCCCAGCTACTCGGGAGTCTGAGGCATGAGAATCGCTTGAACGCAGGAGGTGAG
>NW_012123066.1:0-1292 GCF_000951035.1 Colobus angolensis palliatus
GGCTACATCAACCTGAGAGGCTGACACGTTCTGAGTATTTACTAACTTTTGACTAATGTCAGAATTGGAAAGAATTTCTTCTTTTTTAAAACGCTTTGTGTTTGGGGATGCGAGATCAGTTGGCTGAGGCGAAAACTCGAAATTTACACCCTGTGTCTTCCGGGTTTGGATGGCAGTCCACATCTGAAAAAGAGTCGTCAGTTTCAGGCGCTTTCTCATGAGAGTCTGCATGTTCCTGTGAGCCCCTGTCCTCTGGGGAGCTGGCCGCACACTCGCTGCTGCAGTGACTGCCCGTGTCTGGGATGCTGAACCCCTCAGAATCCACGGAAGTGCTACCGTGCCCCGAATCCTTCTCCACCTCCGCTCTGTCCGTAGGGTCCCTGGGTCCCTAACTGGAACTCGCTGCCTCTTTCTGAGGTCTCAGGAAGCCTCTGTCAGAGACGGCATCTGAAGTGCTAGAAGATGGCACGCCCCTTTTCTGTCCTAGAGGGCTCCTTCTTGCTTCTGGAGTCTTCGGGCTGTGAGGCTTGTTCTCTGTTGTGTGACGAAGAGAAAAGGCCTCTCGCAGTCTGGAAATGGACACGTCCCTTTTTTCTTCTCAAGTCCTTAATGAAGGGGAATGATCCTGCTTTTCTACCAGGGGCTTCTCCAAATCCGCTGCATGCATTTTTACTAAGTTACCTAAGCAAACGTGAATGGAGAAGAGTGTCAGGGACTATCCTGAAATGGTGAGAGGACGTGCTTATGTGAACAGATACTTCACAAAAGAGGAGATCCGCATGCTAATTACACAGATGAACACGGTTCAGTGTTCAAAATAAAACTATAATATGGGCCAGGTGTGGTGGCTCACGCCTGTTATCCCAGCACTTTGGAAGGCCAAGGCAGGTGGATCACACGAGGCTAGGAGTTCGAGACCAGTCAGGACAACACGGCGAAACCCTGTTTCTACTAAAAATACAAAAATTAGCCCGGTGAGGTGGGGCACATCTGTAATCCCAGCTACCTGGGAAGCTGAGGCACGAGAATCCCTTTAGGCCGGGAGGCAGAAGTTGCAGTGAGCCAGATGCTGCCACTGCTCTCCAGGCTGGGTGACAGAGCAAGACTGTCTCAAAAAAAACCAAAAACCAAAAACCAAACCAAAACAAAACAAAAAAACCCAACACAATACAATGTGGCCATATACTCACCAGAATGGGCAAAATCAAAAAACAACAAATTCTCACAAAGATCGGGATCAAGTGGAATGACTGAATACCTCTGGTAGGAATGAACCCGGTACAGCTGCTTTG
>NW_012123066.1:1342-2014 GCF_000951035.1 Colobus angolensis palliatus
CGCTAATTTTGCATTTTTAGTAGAGACAAGGTTTCTCCATGTTGGTCAGGCTGGTCTCTAACTCCCGACCTCAGGTGATGCGCCTGCCTCTGCCTCCCAAAGTGCTGAGATTACAGGTGTGAGCCACTGTGCCCGGCAGAAAAGGAACTCTTGTAAAAGTCCCCTCCCCACTCAGGCTGAGTTTCAGATTTCCTTGGAGCAGGAGTGGCTGCAGCCTGCTGGATGGAGAGAAGCTGCCAGAGTGAGTGATGACGCAGGAACTCCTGCACTGCAAGAGGGAAGGGAAAGGACATCCCAGAAGCATCCCAGATAGCAGCACAAATACCACCTCCCCGGTGCCGATCCCAGGCTCTCCGGGGAATTGTCTGAATATGCCCTGGTTCCCAGTACACAGATAATCTGTTCAAAAGCTGGTGCTGGCCTAAAAGACCCAAGTCTTCCACGTCTTTGGAGTCTATGTCCTGCCATAGAGAACAGTATCTGGCCAGGCGCAGATGCTGTAATTACAACTGTGCACTACCATGTCTGGCCAATTTTATTGTAGAGACAGGGTCTCCCTATGTTGCCCAGGCTGGTCTTGAACTCCGGGGCTCAAGTGATCCTCCCTCCTCGGCTTCCTTCCCAAAGTGCAGGGATTACAGGCGCAAGCCACCGCACCCAGCTTCAAAATAC
>NW_012123066.1:2268-2601 GCF_000951035.1 Colobus angolensis palliatus
GAACCCGGGAGGTGGAGGCTGCAGTGAGCCGAGATCGCGCCACTGCACTCCAGCCTGGGCAACAGAGCGAGACTCTGTCTCAAAAAAATAAAAAATAAAATAAATAAAAACTTAAAATAAAAGAAAAAAGTAAAAAATTAAAACGTTACCTTATCTCTTAGTTCATCTTCGGCTGCTTGATTTTCTCCAGGGCAAATCTTTGCCCTAAACTTCCTATAATTCTGTTCACTTTCACTTTGCTGTGTTTCACGATGTAACTGCTTTATTTGTTTAGCTAAAGAATTCATAGAAAAGTCCAGGGCTACAACCTTCTTATTCACTTTTTTTTTTTTT
>NW_012123066.1:3304-4455 GCF_000951035.1 Colobus angolensis palliatus
CTGTCACCCAGGCTGGAGTGCAGTGGCGCAATCTCGGCTCACTGCAAGCTCCGCCTCCCAGGTTCACACCATTCTCCTGCCTCAGCCTTCCAAGTAGCTGGGACTACAGTCACCTGCCACCATGCCTGGCTAATTTTTTGTATTTTGTTTAGTAGAGATGGGGTTTCACCGTGTTAGCCAGGATGGTCTTGATCTCCTGACCTCGCCTTGGCCTCCCAAAGTGCTGGGATTACAGGCGTGAGCCACCGCGCCCGGCTTCATTTTATTCTTTGAGGCATTAGTCACTAGTTGTACTGAAATGCCAACGGAACTTACCTGAATCAACAGAAATGTTAAGAATAACAAATGGATACTGATGTCGATTATACATGTGGTAGACCTCGTTCACAAGTCTGGAGACCTGCACAAAATACAAGGAGTAGAAAAGAATAAATGACAAATGTTCCCGGCCCTCCACATTCTAACAACATACTATTCTAACCAACCAGTATGTTCTTTGAAGGGAATTGTTTTTGTTTGAATGAGACAAGGTCTCGCCTTGTCACAGGCTGGAGTGCAGTGGAGCAATCATGCTCACTGCAGCCTCAACCTCCCAGACTCAAGTCATCTTCCCGCCTCAGCCTGCCATGTAGCTTGGACTACAAGCAGGATTTCTCTTTTTTCTTTTTTTTGACATGGGGTCTCACTCTTGTTACCCAGACTGGAGTGTAATGGTGCGATTTGGCTCACTGCAACCTCCACCTTCAGGGCTCAAGTGATTATCCTGACTCAGCCTCCAGAGTAGCTGGGATTACAGGCACACGCCACCACAACCAGATAATTCTCGTATTTTTAGTACAGACAGGGTTTCACCAAGTTGGCCAGGCTGGTCTCAAACTCCTGATCTCAGTTGATCCGCCCACCTTGGCTTCCCAAAGTGCTAGGATTATAGGCGTGAGTCACTACACCTGGCCTAAGGATACATCTTTTAACAGCTTTACTGAGATATGACTAACACAGAATAAACTACACATTTAAAGTGTGCAATTTCACAAATTTTGACACATACACAAACACCTGTGAAACTATCCCCACAATCAAGATAATGAATATATCCATCATCAAAAGTTTCCTCACAACTCATGAAGTGGTATTTCGCTAATCACAGATCC
>NW_012123066.1:4505-5310 GCF_000951035.1 Colobus angolensis palliatus
AAGAAGAAGAACTACCTATGAACACTCGTCAAAACACGTGGATAAGGATGTTCATGACAGCATTCTTCATTATAGCCCCAAATTGGAAACAATTCCAATATTCACAAATTATGGTATCTGACTGTAATGGAACACAGTATAGCGAACGAAAAAACAAATTTTGCCCATGTGGCAAAATTTTTTTTGTGAATCTCACAAAATTTTGTTTGTGAATCTCACAAACAAAATAATGAGAGAAAGAAACAAATCAGAAAAGGACAGACTGAATAACTTCAACTTAAAAACAGATTAAACTATACTGTTACGGTTTTTTTGTTTGTTTGTTTTGAGATGGAGTCTCGCTCTGTCGCCCAGGCTGGAGTGCGGTGGTGCGATCTTGGCTCACTGCAAGCTCTGCCTCCCAGGTTCAGGCCATTCTCTTGCCTCAGCCTCCCAAGTAGCTGGGACTACAGGCGCCCACCAGCACGCCCGGCTAATTTTTTGTATTTTTAGTAGAGACGGGGTTTCACCGTGTTAGCTAGGATGGTCTTGAACTCCTGACCTTAGCTTATCCGTTCACCTCAGCCTCCCAAAGTGCTGGGATTACAGGACATGGATGGTGAAACCCTGAGCAAAACCCTGTCTCAAAAAAACAAACAAACAAACTTACATGACCATAAATTGTTATCTCATTCCGGTCAGAGCAGAGCTGTATAATTTCATTTTATTCTTTTTTTTTTTTTTCTGAGACAGAGTCTCGCTCTGTCACCCAGGCTGGAGTGCAGTGGCGCAATCTCGGCTCACTGCAAGCTCCGCCTCCCAGGTT
>NW_012123066.1:6274-8608 GCF_000951035.1 Colobus angolensis palliatus
AACTGTACACAGATAGGCTCCTTGACTCATGATAGGGTTATGCCCTGATAAACCCAGAAGTTGAAAATATTGTATGTCAAAAATGCCTTTGTGATAACCTATCTCAGCCTTGCCTCAGAATACTTACATTACTCTATAGGCAAAATAACACAACACCTATTTTATAATAAAATGTTGAATATCTTCTGTAATTTATTGAATACTATACCAAAAAAAAAATGGTTACATAGGTATCTGAAGGATGGTATTTAAGGCAAAAATAACTTTCGCAACAAGGTAAAGTAGTAGAAAAATACAGATTTTTTTGAGACACAGTCTCACTCTGTCACCCAGGCTGCAGTGCAGTGGCACAATCTCGGCTCATTGCAACCTCCGTTTCCCAGGTTCAAGTGATTCTCCTGCCTCAGCCTCCCATGTAGCTGGGATTACAGGCGTGGGCTACCACGCCTGGGTATTTTTTGTATTTTAGTAGAGACGAGGTTTTGTTATGTTGGCCAGGCTGGTCTCCAACTCCTGGTCTCAAGCAATCCACCCACCTCGGCCTCCCAAAGTGATGGGATGGCAGGCATGAGCCACTGTACCCAGCCAGAAAAATCTTCAGTTGAAACACCTTAAGTTGGGGGCCATCTGCAGTAGACTTCTGTAAATGCCCAAAATAAGATAACATTAAAGCCATGTTTCTCAAAGTCCTGAGTTCCATGTTATCTGCCTATTATCAGAAAAAAAGTTATCCATTAAAAGTCAAAGGCATAAAGAATAAACTAATACAAAAAAACTGTAAACACCTTTGCTGGGTCACAAGGCCGCTGGTTGATAAACAAAAACCGTCTGTCTGTTGAACTCCTTCCAACTCCACGCGCACATTGTGAAATGAAACCTGAGATGCTATTCAACATTAATATGGTAAGGACAGGATTCCAGAGTGAAAAGGATTAGAAATATGATCACACGGCACATTCTTAAAGTGAAATGAAAACAAAACCCCAGGTGACTAAAGCGTCACTATTGCAGTGCATGGGTATCTGTGCTCCAAATCTTGATGAGTCATCAAAGAACCAGACCTCCTGGAATACTCTGAAGCTCCTACAGTCAACCAATGCACCACAGGCAATGCAGTGGGTCCAACACTGATGTGCTGCAGCTCTCCTTATCCTTCCTGATAAATCCTCCGTAAGAGGAGTGGGTCTCCCTTTAAACGCATTCTCAGAACCTCCGTACTGCCGCCCCCGGTTTGTCAATGAAGTCTAACCACTTGTGCTCAGGATTCTGCCCACATTCCCTCCCCTTTCACAATCCCCCGGTTAGGAAGCTTGTATCTCACATCTTGGTAAAGCGCTTGCTTCACATGAGACCCACCGCGGGACAGAGGCGTTTCCGGAAGAACACCACATTCACACAAAGACACGAAGCTCTGTGTTTACAATCTCAGGCATAGGCCAAAAGCAAGTGGAGGAAGAATAAGAAATATAGATCTAGACACAAAAAAACAAACAAAAAGAAATATAGATCTTAGGCTGGCGCGGTGGCTCACGCCTGAAATCCCAGAGCCTTGGGAGGCCAAGGTGGGCAGATCACCTGAGGTCAGGAGTTCAAGACCAGCCTGGGCAACACGGTGAAACCCCATCTCCACTAAAAATACAAAAAATCAGCCGGGCATGGTGATGCACACCTGTAGTCGCAGCCTCTCGGGAGGCTGAGGCAGGAGTATTGCTTAAACCCGGCAGGTGGAGGTTGCAATGAGCCAAGATCACGGAACTGACCTCCAGCCTAGGCAACAGAGTGAGACTCCATCTCCAAAAATATATATATATATATACACACACACACACACACATATATATTTATATATATATAGATATTGTATATATCTATATATATTTGTATATATCCATCTATATTTATATATATCTATATGTAGATATATATATATAAAAATAAAGAGAGATTTCTCTTTTTACAGGACCAATCCTATTTATGGAAGTGTCTATTTTCTTATACTAAAACTAATGACACTAAACTGCCTTCATCGCTGGCCAGAAAAGTCAAAATCATTTAAAATGATAAAATAATTTAAAAGTTAGTCTAACTATACAGAGCCTTAAAGAAGACTAACTCAACAGAAAACCACCTGAAATGTACCAGTTACTAGGAACATGGTTTGAATTGAGTAACTGAGTCCTTTGTATAAATCATCTTTCTTAGCAATAGCACCGCTCACAGTTTTATAAAGGACATAAAAAACTACTATCCCTAGCCAGGCGCGGTGGCTCATGCCTGTAATCCTAGCACTTTGGGACGCCAAGGTGGGCGGATCATGTGAGGTCAGGAGTTGGA
>NW_012123066.1:8658-9842 GCF_000951035.1 Colobus angolensis palliatus
TCCCTAGCCAGGCGCGGTGGCTCATGCCTGTAATCCTAGCACTTTGGGACGCCAAGGTGGGCGGATCATGTGAGGTCAGGAGTTGGAGACCAGCCTGGTCAACATGGAGAAACCCGTCTCTACTAAAAATACAAAATTAGCCAAGCGTGGTGGTGCGTGCCTTTACTCCCAGCTACTCAGGTGGCTGAGGCAGGAGAACTGCTTGAACTCAGGAGGCAGAGGTTGCAGTGAGTCAAGATAGCGCCACTGCACTCCAGCCTGGGCAACAGAGTGAGACTCTGTCTCTTAAAAAGAAAACCAAAAAAAAAAAAAAAAAGACATGAAACTATTAGCCCTAAAATCACTATATTAAAAAAAAAAAAAAAACCTCTCAGGATAAAATGTTCAATTGTAGTTCTCTTGCCAGCAATACTTACTAAAAAAGATTATGCAGAGCATCCGAACAGCTCAGACCTTACTCTTCACACATGGAGTCACTAGGGGGCAGCTGAACAAAAGGAATGAGGCTTTGCAACTAAAACAAATTCACACTTACTTCCTAATAAAGGCAGAGTAGACTTGTTTTCTTTCCTAGTCAAGCTATCCACATTACGAGCACAAAAAAATTAAAGGAATCTTTTTTTTGTTTTGGTTTTTGAGACAGGGTCTCCCTCTATTGCCCAGGCTGGAGTGCAATGGCTCAGTCATACCTCACTGCAGCGTCAAACTTGCGGGTTCAAGCCATTCTCCTGCCCAGCCTCCCCAGTGAGCAGCTGGGACTCCATTAACATTCATTAACTTCAATTATACACAAATGCAAATATTACACCCTAATATGCAATAGTATGCATGATATATATGTGACATATGTATTTCAATTACACACAAGCACATATATACAGTTTGCGTGTATACACATACACACACACATTTATGCCTCAGTCTTCTTGGTCCAAAAGTCAGGATTTTAATTAACAGGGAAAAACTACATACCTCCCACTAAGATCAAGAACAAGGTATTAATAAAATGCTCATTATCTACAATTAGAGAAAACAATTAGAGGAATATAAGAAAAAGTAAAAGTGCTCGGGCACAGTGGCTCACACCTGTCATCCCAACACTTTGGGAGGCTGAGGCGGGCAGATCACCTGAGGTCAGGAGTTCGAGACCAGCCTGGACAACATGGTGAAACCCCATCTCTATT